>NC_141918.1:30110984-30414015 GCF_057802395.1 Ceratotherium simum simum | reverse complement strand
TAGGTTTGCAAAGATTTGTGAAGATGTGATCCCAAGTGATAAGTGGAGAAAATGCAGATGGGTCCTAGAAAAGATGGGCAATTTCCCCCTCCAGCCACGGCAAAATGAACAAGAAACTTGGAACTCATTTGCATTTCTGGAATTTCTAATAATAACAGTAATAGTACTAACAGCGATAATGATAATAAACATTTATTGACTTCTCACTGTGCGTTAGCCCTATACCAAATGTTTACGCTTAATTCTTTCCACATCCCTGTGAGGAGGTATTTTTAGCCTTACCTTACAGATGAGGAAAGGTGGGTTCATAAGTGATGAGACTTAGGACAGAGTTAGTGAGTGGCTGAGCTGGACTTTGAACACAGATCCAAAAGTTAGTGTTCCGTTGAATGTGCCCACTGCCACCCCAAACTTATTTTTAAATTTTGCTTTGTTGGTTCATCCTCTGCTAATGTGCAGGCAGCCTCCACACATCTTCATGCTCCCCCAACCACATTCTCTACCTCCCATTACCAACCTCTTGCTGTCAATCTATCAAACACTGTTTAGTTAGTACTTCTGTTTCTGACACACTTTCATATTTCTAGAAAATATTTGAATTTTACATCAACTGACCCCTACTCCTTTAGTGTCCACTGGCCACACATCTCAGTTTGCAAACAACTCTTTTCAGTGATTCTCTAGCAAATGTCTTAGAGAAGACATTTCCCCTGAAAGACAGCTGGAGCAAGAAACTCTCCAGGCCCTCATTTTGGATCTGTAAACGGAAAAAAAGATGAGCTGATCCCAGATTCCCCAGCCCCCTTTGGTTGAGACTCCAGCTGGCAGGGACCATTTCTTTGCTCTTCTGCTTCATCCCTCCATGGTACTTTAACAAGGCAAAGCACAGCCCCTCCAGCCACCGTTGGCAACCATGCCCTGGAAGAGGAGTCGCCACGCCCACTTGATTGAGGTTTTGAATTTCAGGTAAAGGTGCCAACTTTGCCAGCATCCGTACAAAGTCATTGGCTTTGAAGGCCAAGGATTAGCTCCTGTATGTCGAGCAAGGCATCCCGGGCAGCAAATGTTCTTCCAGTCTTATGCTGCCAAGAAAGAGGCCTCTCCTCCCTCCTTCTCCATTTTACCCAGCTTATTCTGCCTGGTCCTGTTTTCAATATTTTAAAAATAAACTATATTTTAGAATAGTTTTAGATTTGCAGAAGAGTTGCAAAGGTAGAACAGAGAGTTCTCACAGACCCAGCACCTAATTTCCCCTACTACTATGGTACGTTGCACAACTAGTGAACCAATAGTAATACATTATGATTAAATAATGTCCATATTTTATTCAGGTTCATTAGTTTTTCTGTATTCTGTTCCAGGATCCATCCAGGAAACCACATTACATTTAGTTGTCATGTCTCCTTAGGCTCCTCTGGGCTGTGAAATTTTCTTAGACTTTTCTTGGTTTTGACGACATCGGTAGTTTTGAGGAGTATTTGTCAAGTATTTTGTAAAATTTGCTGCAATTTGGGTCTGTCTGATGTTTTTCTCATGATTAGACTAGGGTTATGGGTATTTAGGAAGAAGATCCCAGAGGTAAGGTGCCATCCCCATTACATCATATCAAGGTCATGTACTGTTGATGTGGCTTGTCACTGTGGATGGTGACCTTGATCACGTGGCTGGGGTGCTGTTTGTCAAGTTTCTCCAATGTAAGGTTACTTCTTTACCTGTTTCCATACTGCCCTCTTTGGAAGGAAGTCATTCTGTGCAGCCCATACTTAAGGAATGGAGAGTTATGCTCCAAAATAAATTATTTGGAATTTTTATGCATAGGAGATTTGTCTGTTTTAGTCCATGTATTTACTTAGTCAATCACTCATTTTGTGTCAGTACAGAGCCGTGGATATTTATTGTATATCCATTACTAGATTCTTCATTTGTTGCTCATATTGCCCCAGATTTGGCCATTGGAAGCTCTTTCAATTGGCTCCTGTGTCCCTATGACCTACCCCCACAATTGTGTGTGTGTGTGTGTGTTTAGTTAGTACTTTCTCACTTTCTGGCACAACAAGATGCTCCAAGCTCATCTTAATATTTCCTTGCCTAGTCCTCGAATTAGCCATTTCTCCAAGGACCATTGCTTCCTTTTATCGGAGAATAGTGTTAGAAAGCAAGATAGGAGCATTCTGTTTTATTTTGTCCATTTAAAAAACAAAACAAAACAAACAATTAAAAAAAAAAAACAGCAACAAAAAAGTCAAATGCCCTGCCAGAGAACAGCTCAGATAGGTTGGGGCACACAGGGAGCTCCTCATCCACACATGGGAGAGGCACTGACAGACTGGGCCCCACATCACACCAAAGGGACATTCCCAGCCATTGGGCTCATATCTATTTTAGGACCTTTCTAAAATCGTGGGTGACTCCCTTTTCTAGGCTAGGTTATTTTTATTCTTTATATTAAGCAACGAGATAGAAATTTCAGAATGCTAAGTCAAAGGGTATTTCTACTGACGATTTATTCTCTTACCAAAAGAATATTTTTTAAAAGTCATATACCACCCATAGCTGCATGAGATTTCTTCTTTGTTCAAAAGTCCCAGTAGTTTTAGAGGTTGGATGGATGCAGAAGGTTTTCCCTGCAGCCAGCTGACTTATTCTAATCCCTTTAAATGCTTCACCAAGGCAGAAATGATAGGCAGAAGTAACAGACAATTACATTATTTCATTTGAGGTGGGCTTAAGGGACAGATCCCTCTCTAATAAGTATTAAAATAGTGAGCAAGTGTTAGATGTCAGCATCATTATGAGGTTTACATGAACAGCAACAGTGCCTGAGTATCTAAGTCTTAGCTGCCATCATCATCGTCGTCGTCGTCATCATCATCATCATCATCATCATCATCATCATCATCATCTTTGAGGGAAGGATCACAAGGATCTTTGTGTGATTTACTTAAAGACCACAGGGGAAAAAATGACAACTTGCCAATTCTGTTTTTTTTCCCCACCAACGTTGTTGTCTGTATGTTGGGAGTCAGAGGGCTTTAAACCTGTAAAGGAGGATTCAGCCAAGGCTCTCTCACAGCCTGATGCCCAGAGTCCTGAGGGATGGTGACTACCAGCCTCTCCATCACAAGCTGTGCAGAGCAGCATATCATTCCTAGAAAGACCATCAGGGGGACCCTTGTGCATGATCTGGGAGAACAGGGCAGGACACTGCCCTCGTCACACTTGGCAGATGAGGGAACCATACCAAAGTCATGGTGACAGTCACAGCATGTTTCTGATCTACTCCTCACCACTAAGATTTCCTTTAAATTATTTTTATAATATTTAGCAGTGTATTGCTACGTGATGGGCTCTTTAATTTTTCAAATGCTAAACTCAGAATAAGGTGAAATCTCTATTGTTAATTGTAGCTTCTGATTAATTAATACAGGATCTCTCTCAAGAGCCCCAGATTCTGCACCCATATAGCCCTGTGCAGCCAATGTGCTCACTTTCGACTCGTCTCATTTTAAATTCATTTCCACACATCTCACTGTGCTCTCAATGTGGCTCAGCAGCCACACTCCATTCCCCCACTTCTCCCACCCTCACAGTTCATTAACACGCCCTCCTCCTCCATCCACACACTCAGCTTCCTGCATCACTGAGAAAGTAGACATCATCAGAAGAGACCTGTAAGCTGCCACCCCCACATCCACCCACCCCAGCATCCAGACTCTTATAGTCCGCCTTCCTTCCTAATGCAGTAGATGAAAGGTCTGCATTTCTCTCTAAGGCACTAGCCTCCTTTATTCACTAAATCTCATCCCCTCTTACCTACTCAAAGTCCTGAGGACAGCAGTTCTCCACTCACTGCCTTGTATCACCAGTTTTTGCCTCTACTAGATTATTTCCATCAGCATTAAAATGCCGTTATTTCTCCCATCTCAAAAAAAAAAAAAAAACGGAAAAAATCCTAAAAATTTTTTTTAATTGTGGTGAAAAATACATAACATAAAATTTACCATCAACCATTTCTAAGTGTACCGTTCAGTAGTGTTAAATATATTCACCTTATTGTGCTTCGATCTCCTGTACTTTTTCACCTTGCAAAACCGCAACTCTATACTCGTTGAATTATAACTATCCATTCTCCCCTACCCACAACCCCTGGCAACCACCATTCTACTGTTTCTATGAATTTGGCTACTCTAGGTACCTCATATAAGTGGAATTGTACAGTGTTCGTCTACCTGTGACTGGTTTATTTCACTTAGCATAATGTCCTTAAGTTTCATCCATGTTGTATCATGTGTCAGAATTTCCTTCCTTATTTTAAGGATGAATAATATTTTCTTGTATGTATACACGACATTTTGTTTATCTATTCATCTGTTGATGGACATTTGTGGTTGCTTCCACAATGACTGTTATGAATAACGCTGCTGTGAACATGAGTGTACAAATATCTCTTGGAGACCCTGCTCTCAATTCTTTTGGATATATACCCAGAAGTGGAATTGCTGGATAATTCTATTTTTAGTATTTTGAGGAACGTCCATAATGTTTTCCATAATGGCTGCACCATTTTCTATTCCCACCAGCAGTGTACAAGTGTTCCAATTTCTCCACATTCTCCTCAACACTTGTTATTTTCTTTCTTTCTTTTTGATTTTTTTGATAGTAGCCATCCTAATGGGTGTGAGGTGATATCTCATTATGGGGCAAAAATCTTTTGATCCTGCTTTTGCTTCTTGCTATGGCTAATTCTCTGCTCCCCTTTATGGCAAGACTCCCTGAAAGAGTTGACTTTAACTCCTGATCCCAATGCCTCTCTTCTCACTGTTTCTTAAGCTTATTCCAATCAGATTCTTACCCTACCCACTGCACCACAACCTCTCTTGTTGAAAAGAGGCTAAATCTAATGGCCACTTCTAGTCTCATTTGTCTGATCACAGCATTTGACATGGTTGATCACTCTCTCCTTGAAACACTTTCTCCATTTGGCTCCCATGACACCACACTCTTCCAGCTTTGTTTCTACCTCATTGGATGTTCTTTCCTGGTTTCTTTTGCTGGTTCCTCCTCATCTTTCCAATCTCTTTGCGTTGGAGTCTTGCAAAGCTTAATCTTTGAATCCTTTCCTTTTCCATCTACACTCAATTCTGATAATTTCATCCATTATCGTGGTCTTAAATATCAACTCTATATTGATGATTGTTAAATTTATGTCTCCATTTAGACTTTCCCCCAGAACTCTATACTCCACTATGTGCACCTGCCTTCTTTTTTTTTTTTTTGTGAGGAAGATCAGCCCTGAGCTAACATCCATGCCAATCCTCCTCTTTTTGCTGAGGATGACTGGCCCTAAGCTAACATCTATTGCCAATCCTCCTCTTTTTTTTCCCCTTTTTCTCCCCAGAACCCCAGTAGATAGTTGTATGTCATAGTTGCACATCCTTCTAGTTGCTGTGTGTGGGATGCGCCTCAGCATGGCGGGAGAAGTGGTGCGTCGGTGTGCGCCAGGGATCCGAACCTGGGCTGCCAGTAGCGGAGCACGCGCACTTACCCGCTAAGCTACGGGCCCGGTCCCTGTACCTGCCTTCTCAACATCTTTCCTACCCCTCTTCACTCCCTCCCACCCACCCAAGAAAAGCCTTACTCTGCCTGCAGCCTTCCTAGCCCAAACCCTTGGAGTCATCTTTGACTTCTTTCTTTCTCTCGCCCACCACATCCAGTGTCAGTAAGTCCTGCTGGTTTCACCTTCAAAATCTATCCAGAATCTGTCTGCTTCTCATCACCTCCTCTGCTCTCACCCTGATCCAACCTACCATCATCTCTCATCTACTCTACATTGGTGGTTCTCCCACTTTTGCCCCTTTCATCTCTTCTCAACACAACACTCAGAAAGAGTGTTAAAATGTCAGTTTAGATCCTGTAATTTCTCTGCCAAGAGTAAAAGCCAAAGAACTTACAGTGTCCTGCAAAGCCCTGTGGCTTTATTACCTCCCCAGCGTCACTCTGGCCTCCCTACAATCGCACAAACACTCCAGGCATGCTTCTGCCTCAGGGCCTTTGCGCTTGGTATTCTCACTCACTGGAATATTCTTCCCACAGACACTGGTATGACTTGCTCTCTCACTTCCTTCTAATCTTGGTGCAATATCACCCAAGAAATGCCCTAACCACCCTATTTTAAAATTTCAACCTAAAGTACAATTCCTCAATTGCACTTCCCTTGCCCCTTCCCTCTCTATTTTCTTTCTTTCTTTCTTTCTTTTTTTTTTGTGAGGAAGATCAGCCCTGAGCTAACATCTGCCAATCCTCCTCTTTTTGCTGAGGAAGACTGGCCCTGGGCTAACATCCGTGCCCATCTTCCTCTACTTTATATGGGATGCCACCACAGCATGGCTCGCCCTCAGCTCTTATCACCTTCTAACATACCGTATCATTTACTTATTTATTCTGTTTATTTTCTGTTTCCACCCAATAGAATGCCAGTTCCATGAGGGCAAAGATGTTTGTCTGCTTTGTTCTCTATTGTATCCCAGCAGCTAGAAGAGTGTCTGCCCTGCAATAGGCACTCAGTACATATTTGTTGAACGAATGAATGTAGAATGGTTGGATAACTAGCAGTAGCAATACTATTTCTCCATGACTATTATTATTATTCTATCCTAAAAATCTAGAAAGCAAGTTAGGATATGGACGGGGGCTGCATGTACATTAACAACAAAATGTACACCCTTGCTCCTCAAAGTGTGGTCCATGGACCAGCAGCATCAGTACCACCTGGGAGCTTGTTAGAAATGCAGAATCTCAGGCCCCACCCCAGACCTCCTGAATCAGAATCTGCATTTTAATGAGACTTCCCCCAGGTGATTGATTGCAACTTAAAGTTGAAAAGCACTGTTGTTGAGCAGTGGTCCTCGACTTTAACTGTGTATTGGAATCATCTGAGTATCTTTAAAAACTGATGCCTTGGTCTCATTCCCAGAGATTGACTTATTTGGTCTGAAGTGGGGTCCAGACATGGGTCAGTGGTGAAGAGGTAAAGTGACTAACTTATTCATTATTTTGGGCTGGAGAGTTAAGATTAGAGACTTGTCCATCAAACCTTGGTATAGAGACATGATCAACCAGTCATCTTCACCTTATTCCATCACAGCAAATTTCAGCTCCTCATTTATGATTTCAAGTGAGACCTTCAAGGTGGCTGTTTCTTACAGAATGCACTCATGTCCACACTCAGACTGCCTTTGACATTCTGCACAGTAGGAAATAAACGCTGAGCAGTATGTCAGCCCCTTGGAGGAATGGCTCCTGCTCTCTTTTCCAGCAGGATCCAGTGAGCTTTGTGAGCAGAAAGCTCAGAGAATGAGGAGGGCTTCAGGGTCGGTCTCTGGGTGGCTGTGGGGAAGGCCCTGTCCACAAGATTCTAGCAAGCACAGGGGCTCAGGCTGGGAACCATCCCCTATCCTGCATCCTGACCCAGAGGGCTTATAGGCTTCAACTATTCAGACCTCTATGTGCTCCCACACCCACTGCCTGACAAGTCATTTCCTGGGTGGCTCCACTGTAAGGGTGGGGTTCAGACCTGACCTCTGAGTGTGAACCCAAACATGAGCCTTGATCATGAACTTGAATCTGAAGTTCAGCCCCCAAAGCTGCACAATAGAAAGATGTGGAAGCATGATAGAGTGGCAATGGCTGACTGACCTCAGGAAAGTTTCTGGGGAGGTGTAGAGAGCATTTCCAGATTTTCATTGACCAAGTGGGCTCTCTCTTGCAGCTCAAGTCTCGTGTTCTCATGACTCCTTTAGCCCTCTCACCTCCTCGGAGTACGCCGGAGCCCGACCTCAGCTCTGTCCCTCAGGATGCGGCCACCGTCCCCAGCTTGGGGGCCCCTCAAGCTCTCACAGGTGGGTCACATGAATTAACTCCAGGGCTGTGATGGCCTGCCCATCATCTATTGGTCACTCTGTGAACTAGAAGGACTTAGTGTGTTAACTAGATAGTGGATAGGATGACCAAATTTCTCTGAGAACATGAGTTTGTGTCTCACAGCTTGGATTATTTGAAACTTGTTTTTCAGTGCCCTTGAGTTCAGCCGGTTGCCTTGGGGTAGAACTAGAAAGAGTGGTTGGTGGCCCAGTTCTTTCTTTTCAGAGCCAGGTTTACTTTTTACCAATAGCGAGCCTGCTCACCTTGAAGTGTTTCCATCCCTGTGTTTGTACTTCCAGATCTCCTAAGGATCCTAATCTCCCTTAATCCCACCTGGTGCCCTCCAATCCAGTCAGAGTAGAGCTCAGCTCAGTCTCTCTCATGGGACGTCCACCAACCAACGGTTCTATCATAAGAGTAACAGCAATCGGATGGTGTCTCTCTCTCTCTCTCATACACACACACACACACACACACACACACACACACACGGTCACCCTCATCACAAACCGCCACCCACTCCCATCCCACTTAAAACCCTTCAGTCCCCTCTCGTTGCTCTTAGGTAAAGACCAAACTTGTTAATATGCCCGACAAGGCCCTGCAGCTCACTGCTCTCCTGTCAGTCCCTAGGGCTCCCCACAGGATTCTTAGCATATTCTCTTCCCTCCATCTGGAATGATCTTCCCTCTGGTCACCCTATTCCTTCCATGCATCTCAGCTCAGGCCTCCCTCCCTCCAGAAAGCTTTCCTGCCAGGGTCCCCAGGATGGGCTCTCCTAGCACCTCCCCAGTGTTTCTCGCAGCCATGGTCCCACGTCACTTCCTATGATTCTTTGAGTGTGTCTGCCTCCCCTCCCCTAAGTTCTGTGAAGCCAAGGACCATGTAGATTCGGTTCACCATTTTCACTGTAGGGCTGGCACAGTACCTGGCATGAAGGTCCCTTATTAGTTAGATTTTCCTCAATCATCTGGGATGAGTGGAAAGAGCACAGACCTTGACATCAGAAAGACTTGAGTCCAAATTCCTGTTGCACCACTAATTACAGTCTTCATGAGCAGCCATCCAACCACTTTAAGCCTCATTTTCTTCACTAGTAAAGGAAGTAATAATTCCCAGGCTTGTCTTGAGAATCAAACAAGATAAAATATATAAAGTAGAATAGAGTAGGTGCTCAATAAAAACTAATTTTCTTCACCTTTGTTGTCACTGTTTAATCCTTCCAAAAGGCTATTAGTCTCCTCTTACAGACCCTCTTCAACCCTCATCCTGTTGAATGAGGACCCCCCCAAGGCAAGATGCTCATTCCCTGGGGTGGGGGTAGAGGGATACATAAGAGGAGCCATTAACGTACAGAAGGAAATATTTTTATCTCATTGTATAAAACTTTCTGTCTCTTGGTTATGTTTTAAAATGTATGCAATACATTAATACAGTGATGAACGTGTATAACCTATAAATAAATAAACACATTTTGGGGCGTGTGCTCAAAAATTTTTTCCCAATGGGGTATATTACTTTGAAAGTGTGGGGAAAATTGGTTGGGCTCATCTAAATGGGCACCTGAGTGTTTATTTTCTGAGATTGTAAATAGCACTCTGTTTAGAGTTTCATTGAATGTATAGTCTTTGGAGTAATCAGCATCATCTTAATTTTTTTATTCACCAAAGGTTAACAAAAAACATGGCAAACATTATGTGTAGCTTGACAGCTCCTTTGGAGGAGAAGGGAAGATTTTGTGTGTGTACACGCACAGCATGGAAATACATTTATACACATGGTCCACATGGGCCTCCACAATTGTCTACAATTCAGATTATACATCAGAGGGGACCCATCTGTCTGTTTGTTCCCAACCAGGAGGCTCTTTTGAGAGCAAGCCCTAGCAGTTGGGGGTGATTGGCTCTTTTGCCTCTTTTACTTCTTAAATTGGGAAGAATCAGTCCCACTTTTGGCCTTTCTTAGCTTTCCCAAGGCCAAGGCCAAGGGGCATGGCTGAGGCACCCACCATGCACACAGGAGCAGCCTCCTGGCCTGATGTGTGTCCGATGCTGAGGGCTCTGTGGGTTTCTGTTTCCACAGTCTGCCTCTACATCAACAAGCAAGCCAACGCAGGGCCATACCTGGAGAGGAGGAAGGTGCAGCAGCTCCCCGAGCACTTTGGGCCTGAGCGGCCCTCGGCGGTCCTGCAGCAGGCCGTGCAAGCGTGCATCGACTGTGCCCACCAGCAGAAGCTGGTCTTCTCCCTGGTCAAGCAGGGCTATGGTGGCGAGATGGTGTCAGGTAAGGCCCTGGGGCAGGTTGTATGTGGAGGGCTGTGGGCGTCTCTCTGAAGGGGAAAGCAGCCATTATTGGGCTTGGGAGACAGTGGTTGTGGCCAGGGTCTGTCTTCTATCTGCTGGGTTCCAGGAGCCTTAGATGAGCCAGTGTGCTGAAGGCCTCTCACAGGACTTGAGGAGAAGATTATTCCAGACCTGGACAGGAAGACTGGACATCCGAATCCTCACCGTTAACTCTTCTTTTTCTCCCACCCCCACTTCCAACCCTTCAGTAAATCCTACTGCTCTAACTTCAAAATACATCCAGAATCCAGCTACCTTTCATTACCCGCAGCAACCACTCTGGTTTTTTAAAAATCTAAGTCAGATTACGCCCCTCCTCTTCCCTAAACTCTCAGTGGTTCCCATATCACTCTGAGAAAAAGCCCACTTTTTTTTTTTATTGATGTCTTAATAGTTTATAACATTGTGAAATTCTGGTTGTACATTTTTGTTTATAAATTTATTTTTTTTAACTTTATTTATTTATTTTTCCCCCCAAAACACCAGTAGACAGTTGTATGTCATAGTTGCACATCCTTCTAGATGCTGTATGTGGGACTTGGCCTCAGCATGGCCAGAGAAGCAGTGCATCAGTGCGCGCCCGGGATCCGAACCTGGGCCACCAGCAGCGGAGCGCACACACTTAACCGCTAAGCCACGGGGCCGGCCCATACATTTTTGTTTATCGATCACCATATAAATGCATCCCTCCACCCCTTGTGCCCACCCCACACCCCCCTTGCCCCTGGTAACCACAATACAGTTTTCTCTGTCCATGTGTTGGTTTATATTCCACATACGAGTGAGATCATATGGTGTTTGTCTTTCTCTTTCTAGCTTATTTCACTTAAAGTAATACCCTCCAGGTCCATCCATGTTGTTGCAAATGGGATGATTTTGTCTTTTTTATGGCTGAGTAGTATTCCATTGTATATATATACCACATCTTCTTGATCCAGTCATCAGTCTCGGGACACTTGTGTAGCTTCTACTTCTTGGCTGTGGTGAATAATGCTGCAATGAACACAGGGGTGCATAAGCCTCTTTGGATTGTTGATTTCAGGTTTGTTGGATAGATTCCCAGTAGTGGGATAGTTGGATCATAGGGTATTTCTATTTTTAATTTTTTGAGGAATCTCCATACCGTTTTCCATAGAGGCTGCACCAGTTTGCATTCCCACCAGCTGTGTATGAGGGTTCCCGTTTCTCCACGTCCTCTCCAACATTTGTTGTTTTTTCTCTTGGTGATTGTAGCCATTCTAACGTGTATGAGGTGATATCTTAGTGTTGTTTTGATTTGCATTTCCCTGATGATTATTGATGTTGAACATCTTTTCATATGCCTATTGGCCATCTGTATATCTTCTTTGGAGAAGTGTTCATTTTCTCTGCCCATTTTTTGACTGGGTTGTTTGTTTTTTTGTTGTTTAGTTGTGTGAGTTCTTTATACATTGTGAAGATTAACCCCTTGTCAGAAATATGTTTTGCAAATATTTTCTCCCAGCTGGTGGGCTGTCTACTCATTTTGATTCTGGTTTCATTTATCTTGTAGAAGCTCTTTAATCTGATAAAGTCTCACTTGCTTATTTTTTCTTTAGTTTCCCTAGTCTGAGTAGGCATAGCATCTGAAAACATTGCTTTATGACCAATGTCAAATAGTGTGTTGCCTATATTTTCTTCTATGAGTTTTATAGTTTCAGGTCTCACCTTCAGCTCTTTGGTCCATTTTGAGTTAATTTCTGTGAATGGCGATAGCAGATGGTCCACTTTCATTCTTTTGCGTGTGGCTGTCCAGTTTTCCCGACACCGTTTATTGAAGAGACTTTCCTTTCTCCATTGTATGTTCTTAGCTCCTTTGTCGAAAATTAGCTGTCTGTATATGTGTGGTTTTATTTCTGAAAGCCCACATTTTTATAAGGGCCCACAGGCCCTATATGACCTGGTCCTGGCTACCTCTTTGATCTCCTGGTCACTTCTCTGGAGTTCCCCACTCTGCTCCGGCCACAGTGGCCTCCTTGCTGTTCTTCCTGTATCCTCCAACCCTGCTCCTGCCTCAGGGTCTTTGCACCTGCTATTCTCTCTTTCTGGAATGCTCTTCCCCAGCTCTTGGACTTCCTTCAGGTTTCTACTCAAATGCCACCTATGGAAGAGCCCTTTCCTGACCATGCTGTCTAAATGTCAGCCTGGTCACTATCTATTCTCCCTCACTCTGCTCCATTTCTTTTTCATAACACTCATCACCACACAGGGCAGTGGGGAAAGCTTATGGTCTCAACCCTATCTCACAAGAGGCTTCAGGGTCAATCTCTTCTCCCCTTGTCACTGCCCTCCCCCAGTTTCAGCCCTGACCCAACAGCTTCCAGAGGGAGTGGAAGTTGTCACCCCGAGTGAGAGGCAGAGTTGGGAGCTCTTCCTTTTTCAAATATTGGCCCGCAGAGGCTCTGTCTGTGTTACCCCAGCTCTCTACACAGTGGTTGTCACCACCTGCCCTTAAGCCCTGGAGCACCAGGCCTTTGCAAGATGTCTTCATCCAAGGGCACAACCTAGTGTCTTCTCTGGCTCAGCATCATGGACACAGCCTCCGCATCACCAGGGAAAACGGAGAAGATTCCCCAGCAATGGGGCGGTATAGGCTACCCTGCTGGCTGGCTAAGAGAAGGTCAGGGGAGAGGGGCCTCTAACACAGCTGCGTCCTGAAGAACCAAAGCAGGCATTTTATTTAACTCCAGATCCCCAGGGCGTGGTGGTGGGGAGGTTGTCCAACACAGCTTCCCCAGCTCTGACTGATCCAGCCCACCTTCTGGAGCTCCCTCTGAGCAGGAAGCTGGGTCTGACTTGCTGGTGATTGATTAAAATAGAATTTGGCAAGGTCCGGGTGCATGTGTCTGACCCAGGGTGGCTTTTAAGAGACTTTAGCAGATGCAAGCAGAGACGAGAGGAGGAAGGACTGCACCAAGAGAGGCCAGGAGGAGAGTCCTGTTTCAGCCCCTCTGAGAGCCCCTTGGCCGTTCTTCTCCTGGTTTCTGTCTGGGAGCCAGGTTCTCGGTCCTGGGCTGCCCTCTGAGGTAGAAGGCCTTGTCCTTTTCCTTGATGAATAGCAGGGCTCAAGACACAGACCTGGTGCTAGAGAAAGCTCCTCCTGCGCTGTGTGCCCACCCTCTTGAGGGAATCCCATCTAACCAAGTTCTTTATGGCCCTGCCCCTTAAGCCGGAGGAGCTGACCCCGTTTTCCCTGCTCTCTTGCTCAGCCCTTCTGTGGGCTCAGGGGCCTTGGCACTGGGGAGGAGGTTCTGCAGTGCCTGGCACCAACACAAGAGTGGGCAGAGCCCTGCCAAATTTCCCTTGGCTGAGGAATTCCCAGGAAGGCCAGAGCTGAGCACTTGGCCTCAGCGTCTTGGAGAATGCAGTAGCCCTGAGGGGGCTCCTCGTGCCTTCTCCTTGAGGTCACGAAGTGGCAAGGTGGCTTTCATGTTACTGATGGTCGTATGGAAGCTCAGCAAGGCTCTGATGGCACCAAGGTGGTTTGGGGAGGGACTCAAGGAGAAACAGTCAGATTCCCACTCTCCACCTGGAACCTGATCCCTAGAGCACAGCTTTCCAAACATTCCCAAGGCACAACACACAGAAAATGGTGACATTGGTGCTGGCACCATGGGCTAAAGGAGCCAAACTGCTATGGCTGGGCCGTGGGCCACCCCAAGGGCTGAGGGGAACAGTCTCGCAGTACCCTAGAACCCACTCCCAGCATACCTGTTGAGATGCTCGGCCTTAGCCACACTCTCCCAGAGGGGTACACTTTACGATCTCACAAATTCCATGTCTGCATCCGGGAGGTGGAACTTTCCCACTTATGTGATCTTCCAGGCACCTCTGGGACTGTATGCACAATGATTTGTGGGACAGGCCTGATGCCCCAGACCCTCCTGCTGTGGGTTCAGTCTCCATCACACCTAGTCTTTTAAGGTATCAGAGTCAAACAGCAGTGCCCATACTAAGAAGGAATTTCCAGAGTGTCCAAGTGGCCAGGATGACCCCCTTAGTGAGCATCTTGGCCTGTCTTCGCTGGCTCTCCCAATCAGAGTCACGTGGAGTATTAAAATGACAGGCAGTGCCAAGTAGAGGCCACATGAGCTGGAAAAACCACTGCAGGCCCTCTTCTCAGATTCCTCATCTGTAATACGGGGTAAGGACCTTTCTGTCCACTGTCCTCATAGCATGGTCAGAAGGCTCAAATGAGGTCATGGGTGTGAAAGCTCTTGTCAAGCTATAAAAAGCTACAAAAAAGAAATGGATTCTTTCAATTCCTAATTAAAATGGGTGTTGCTTTTTTTTTTTTTTTGGTAAGGAAGACTGGCCCTGAGCTAACATCCATGCCAGTCCTCCTCTATTTTGTATGTGGGATGCCTCCACAGCATGGCTTGATGAGCAATGTGTAGGTCTGTGCTCAGGATTCAAACTGGCAAACCCCAGGCTGCCAAAACTGAACACATGAACTCAACCACTACGCCACCGGGCTGGCCCTGGGTGTTGCTTTTTGTTTAGTTTTTAAATCAAATCTAGCTCTGGTGGCCCCTGCCCCAGCCCCTGCCGTGTGCCAGCCTTTGGGAGATACAATGTAAAAAACCACGCTGCCCTCTGGGTGTTGACACTGAGTGGCAGAGGCCTAGGTGGGAACAGAGTGTCCTGTTTGGGATCTCCTTGTGTGTTCTCACACTGGAGCAGATGTGCAAGCTTCATGGGGTGAGAGAGGGCTGTGAGGAGAGTTACAGAAAGAAGCATGCTGGAGGAAACTTGTGTCTCTTCTAAATTCTGGTAACCCTACAGAAATCGAGTTTGTTAGCATCACTTTGTAGAGATTATTGTTCTTTTATAGACTCCTCCCCAAAAGGATAGCGTGAACCCTGAACTCTGTGATGCTGGATTAGAGATGGAGACCTAAGTATGAACTCAGGTTTACTTGAATACACCTATATATCTAGATCTTGACTTATCTATCTGAATCTAGATCTATCTACTGATCTAGATCTATCTATTGATCTAGATCTATCTATCTATCATCTATCTATCTATCATCTATCTATCTAATCTATTTAAATCTAGATAGATTGATCTAGACAGAGAAATAATTATAATGAGATAGTATACATACATACATTTCTTAGCTCTCTGCACTGAAAGGGCCTCGAACTACTGATATCCCAGTAGCAATGAGCACATCCGGTGCCCAAATCTTGGTTTCTAAATATCGCTTTTCAATAAAAGGAACCAGGGCTGTGGGGGGAAATGGCTGATTTTAGGGCTGGGTCAAGGAAAATACAAGATGAACCTGGAGCATATTGAAGTGTCAGTAACCAAAGAGTTGCTAAAAAAACAAAAATTGGGGCATGTCACAGGGACACAGGAGTCAACCTGAAAGCTCCCAACGACACAAGCTGGAGCAATTTGAGCAACAAAATAAATAACACAGTATTGGATACCCCACGGCACAAAATGCATATGTTGGATCTGTACTGATATTAGTAAATGATTGAATAAATAAATAATTAAATGGAGGAGAAGAGACAATCCTTCCTTAGAAGAATTCTAAATGATACAGAAACTCTCCCCTCTCCAGGAGGTAGAGCTTAATCCTTCCACTGCCTTGGGTGTGGGCAGGACCTTGTGACTTATTTCCAGGGAATAGGATATGGAGAATGCAGTGGAAATGTGGCAAACACTATCTTGGCCAGGTGATGAAGGTCCATATCCCAGTGGTGTCATGTGGATATCACATACCCCTAATCTGATGCGATGAGAAGGGCACTTCACCTCTGTGGTCTGCCTCCCAAAAAACCCTTAACCCCAGTCAAATCATGAGAAAAAGATCAGACAAACCCAAATTGAGGGACATTTTACAAAATAGCTGAGCCATACTCTTCAAAACTGTCAAGGTCATGAAAAACAAGGAAAGACTAAGAAACACTCACAACCCAGAAGAGACTTAAGGAGACGTGACAATTAAACCCAACGTGGTCTCCTGGATAAGATCCTGGAAGAGAAACAGGACATTAGTGAAAAAACAGATGACATCCAAATAAAGCCCAGTTAAAAACAAAACAAGACTGAACAAACAGAAACCTCCTCCCTGAGGCCGATGAACTATGGTTTTCTCCAGTGCCCTGCTCTGAGTTGCTGTCTCTGTGGTTTTCCAGTCTCGGCATCCTTTGATGGGAAACAGCACCTGCGGAGTCTGCCCGTGGTGAACAGCATTGGGTATGTCCTCCGATTCCTCACCAAACTGTGCCGAAGCCTCCTGTGTGACGACCTCTTCAGCCACCAGCCCTTCCCCAGGGGCTCCAGTGCCTGTGAGGAAGCCCAGGAGAAACAGGAGGGCAGGATGGAGTCAGGTAGGCTTTGTCCGTCTGTCTTCCTGTGCCTGCAGGTGGCCCTGCCTCCTGGGGGCGGGTGAGACTGCTGCTGCAGGGGTGGCCACAGCTCTTGGCAGGTCTCCTGCTGGAGGCCCACAGCTGCCTCTCTGGGCACCCGGGAAGCAGTCAGGGCTGACCAGGACCAAGGATACCTAGACTGTTCCCACCCAGGCTGCAGTGGGAAGAGATCGCTCCAGCTACTGAGAGCCGACATTCTAGTTTGAGCCCTGTGTTATTAGAATTTAGACAATGAGACCACATTGCGTATGGTGAGTGATTTTCTTCACCCTCCTCTGATTAGGACTCTTAGGCACTTATTCATCATTGTTGAGTAGTTGAAAGACTATGAAACTAAGGAACTAAGAAATCCTAAGGAAACTAGGGCTAAGGAACCAATTACATTGGTCCTGCCTGGAGGCCTCAGATTCTTACCCATGTCAATCAAAGGTGTCTATTACTGCAGGAATTTGACCAGGCCATAAATCAGATATGTCTTCCAGTAAGACTTAGTGTTTCTCTCTCATCACAGCTTGGAAGGTGACCCAGGGGCTGAATGCCTTTTGTCCCAACAGCCCCAGAACAGCTCCGCATAGGAAAGTGGCCAGTGGGAAAGGCAGCAAGGCCACGTGGACAAACCTGCCACAGCGTTGTGGGCCCAGGGGGCTAGATGCCGACAGTAGGCGCTACTTCCCCATTTGGCAGCCCTGAGTTATGGATTTGCAAAGAGTTGAACATGACTCCAGGTTCTGGATTCCAGATTCTCAAGGATGAGCAGAAATGTTGCCTTTTTTCTTTCTCTGGAAGCAGTGTTGTTGATATATAAAGAACATATAGGGGCCGGCCCCGTGGCTTAGTGGTTAAGTACGCACGCTCCGCTGCTGGCGGCCCAGGTTCGGATCCCGGGCACGCACCGATGCACCGCTTCTCCCGCCATGCTGAGGCCGCATCCCACATACAGCAATTAGAAGGATGTGCAACTATGACATACAACTATCTACCAGGGCTTTGGGGGAAAAAATAAAGAAAGAAAATTATTAAAAAAAAAAGCGCACAGACAATGAAATTAGAATCTAGTCGTTATGTGATTCTGCAAACATTGGCTGAGCCCTCTTCTGTTCCAAGCACCGTATGAGATCCTATCTTGGGATAAGACAAACACATGAGCTTAGGAAAGTTTTTGAGGTATTGCGTGACCATTATGAATAATGAAAAACTGATACATTTGCAGGTGTGTGCTCACAGACAGGCTTAGAGCATTCAACAAAAGGATACTTATAATCAGAGTGGCTCTATCTTAAGCCTAGGAGGATAGCAGGGAAGGATAAACTTAGATTCTTAGCATAGATTTTCTCAGATACTGTCAATAATCTTGTCTACAATTTTACTTTAATCTCTCTGAGACCTGGGAAACAGGAAGAAATTTGGACTTTACAAAGACAGGTGCCTATTTAAATATGGTCTGGGTGAGCAGATGCTGTACATCTCTATGCTTTTTTGTTGATTTCTCTATATATGTGAGCTTGGAAAAGTCTTCTCATCTCTCCAGATGTCCGTTTCCTAAACAAGGGGTTGGAGTTGCTCATATATAATGTTCCTTCTGGTCTGACAGTCTATGAATCTGGCCTCTCTTGTAAACCTTAGTTGACTCATAGACATGTTCTAAAGCTAATGTATCTTCTAGTGAACCTTGCAATGAGAATAGCAGAATGGTCTGATTTCACTTTGCAAACTCTTGAATCATTGTTCTGTTGAACAAGCAATGACCCATGGGACATAATCACAAAGCCACATAATTCATGTCTCCCATTCTCTTTTAAATGTATCCTGAGGGACCACTTCTTCCCTGTTCATGGATGAAATTTAGGACAAATCTTGTGACTTTTCTGGCTCCTTTCAGGTAACAAAATATTCTCTAGTCAATAATTAATATGTCCAGGTCGGTGTGATAACCAAACTTTAAATTTCATTCAAAGATGTAACTCTCCCCATTCCCAGCTCCGACTTGCTTCAGGCCAGTCCCTGAAGCAGTAAAGGAAGGCATGATTGGCTTCCCTCCACCCTCTGCCCAATCTTGTGTTTTTGCCCCCTCCCATACCTGGCTAAGAATGGTTTTGAATCCTTCAGGATCAGAGTAGGGGAAGGAGGAGAGGCCAGAGGTAGGAGAATTTTTATTTGACTAATCCCACCGTGAATTGGCATCATGCCCCTTGGTTCTGGCAGGTGTTTAAAGCTGATTCTTCGTCCTGTGGCTCTTACACAGGTCCTTTGGTGATCGACCATCTCTCCCCTGCACTTGCCTTGACATGGACAAGTGTAACTCTTCGCTGGCTGGTCACTTACGATTCCTTTCACATTCTCAAGGCATCTTTGGGTAAATCTCTAGCTTCTTTCTGCTGAGCCCCCATTGTGCCTCTAGATGGTCCTGTGGAAAGGATTTAAGATTATCTCTCCTCAGCTCTCTCTTCTGATAGCCCACATCTGGTCCCTGAGAAACACTCACACATCCTTTGCTCAAAAACTCTGGGCACAGAAGCCAATCCCTGGAGGCACCTCTCCTTCGTTCTGCCATCACAGCAGCCAGACTTTTAGATTTCTCATGGGAAGCAAACAATAATCCATTGTGTCTCTCAAGCTCCAGGGACAGATATCAAGATATTCACATGGCCACATGGAAGCCCTTGGGAACACACTAGACAGTTCTCTCCATAATTCGTATTCTAGTCAACCTGTTTCTCAACCTCTACATGTTGTTTTGCAGGCTGGACGTGGGTGGTCATCTATAGGTGTAAAACCAGCTTTCCACCATCTCTTTTTGCAAGATCTGCACACTTCACTCTGCTATGGGGTGTCTATTGTCTTGCAGCCTCAGCCAAAACTGAAACTGAAATAGTTGCATTTTAACATCCTGTCCTGAGCCCCCTTCAGCTTTCCTTAAGTGATCACTGAGCAAACTCTTGCCTTAGTTTCCACCTTCTTCTCTCCCCTTCCAAGCTCACCATGCTGAATGAAGTTCTAGTCTTTTCCTTGGAGTAGTTGCCTCACTTCTTCCCTTGACTGAGGCAGGTATTTCTACCTGAAAGCTGGTTTCCTTCTTAGTTGGCTTGGCTTTGGAAGTGATGACTCCAATTGTCTTCATGAGCTCTTCCCTCGCCCATGGCTGCTTTAAAAAAACGAATTGCTCCAAACCAACCAACTGTGTGGAAATCATTCCTCATGCCCTGGGTGTGGCAGAACCGAGTGCTGTGTGTTTCATGTGTCCGAGGATCCTCAGGGAGGGTGGAGGAAGCAGCTATGGCATGTATGCTCTGAGTGGCCCCCTTGCCACATGTCTTTCCCACCAGTCTACCATGAGACCTAAAATGACGTTAGGAAGTTTGCCTTTAGAGTAAGACACTGCCTTGTCAAAGTTCCCTTAAAGGGTAACACATCAAATTATGAATCCTTTGGTGAGGAGTTAGTTTACCACCTGCTTTCCCACCACTGTGACAAGAAAAGGCACATGTATTTATAAGAGAAGGAGTGGAGGTCTTTGTTGATTTTACGCCTCATATGCATCCGTAGGACCTCGTCGTAGCTAGACAAGATTTTATGGTCTTGAGCTCATTTGAACCAGGTCTTGCTCTGCCGCAAAGTTGTTCAGTCAAAGCTAGAGTGTTCCAGGCCTGGTGCCCCACAGTTAGAGGGTTTGTCACTACTCATTAGAGCATTTCCAGAAGACAGCTCATCAGACAATAAGAAAATGCAAAGCCATGGCATGTAAGGAACTATCAAAGAAACTATGATGTTTGTGGTCGAAAAATGGATGATTTTGGGAAGACATGATTTTTTGTTCCAGTGTATGACAGCAGACCCTGTGGGTTTGTTCTCTGTGGTCCTGAAGGTAGATCTGATGAAACCTAAGGTCTTGCCACTCAAACTCTGGTCAGGAGCATTGTCCTCACCTGAGAAAGGCAAAAGCTCAGTGGCCCTCTCACACTCTTTAATGGATCCAGGTGTTTGGAAGACACATTAAAGTTTGAGGAGCATGGATTTAAGGAATACTTTCCCAGGTAGAGAAGCTGAATAGCCAGGTGGAACTCTCAGAAGATAGCTCCCTCAGGAGTCAGGTGGCATTGATACTGTAAAGAACTTTGAAAAGTCAAAGCCTTTCAGAAGCAGAAGGGGCTGCTTGGGTGGTAGTGATCTCCCCGTCATTGGGTGTCCACTTGTCAGGGCCATTGGAGGAACTCTGACAACCAAGAGTAGTTGGAGCAAGTAGGAGCAAGATGTCTTCTCTGGTCCCTTCCAGGCTGAGAGTCGCGGCTGGAGGTGGCAGAGGACAGCCCTGGACAGCAGGAGGTCAGAGAGCCCCAGGAGCCCCAGCAAGGGGCCCCCTAGTGGTGAAGGTGAGGATACCAAGACAGAGGGGCTCTCGTCAGAGCAGAGAGAGGGCTTCTTCCAAATCTCTTCCTCAGACCTTTGAAATATAAACACACCAAATGATCTTTCTCCTGTGTCCAGGGAAAACCAGGTTTCAGACCTAGTTGCTGCCTGAATTCAGCCTGGAAGGTAGAGTTCTTGGCTTGGGATCAGGAACTTTAGTCATGTTCCTTCAACTCTATTAACTGACAGCCAAATGTGGTTTTTGTCTTAGGAAGCAGAGCAGCTCTCTGGGTGCTTCAGGAGAATGGAGGCATAAACATGGATTTGATAACATTGGTGGTTCTGTCAAAAGTCATGAGATGATCATGGGGAAAATTTTACCTTACCTTTGAATATTGAAAAAAAAGTCTTGATTATAAAGAAGCTTTAGCCAGTGCTTCTCAAACTTTAATGTGCTCAGGAACGACCTGGGTATCTTGTAAAAGTGCAGATTCTGGCTCAGTAGGACTAGGGTGGGGCCTGCAACTCTGCATTACTAATAGGGCACCCAGGTGATATGGACACTGCTGGTCTGAGGACCACACTTGGAGCGAAAATGCGTGGAGTGGCAGAGTTCTGCTCCCATAATTTGTTTTAGGTTTTCAGGAGGTTAAGTCCTCTGTGATAGGACAATGCCTCTCCTGTACAAGCATTGCCACTGAAGATGATTCAATGTCCCGGGGAGGTGTCCATGGGCTGGAGAAGAAGAGAGGGACGTGAGGGGACAGAGTGGTCAGGCAAGGTGGCACGTGTGCAAATCCAGGTGAGAAAAAGGAGGTTTGCAGTGCTGAAGAGGAGGGTGAAAGAAAGGAAAGACTGAGGATGGACAAATTTCTCGGTGTGGCCCAGCGACGACCTGCAGCAGGGTCTTGGTTGCCCTTTAAGCTTCTCTGCATCCCTAGAATGTCCACCTGTTATCCCAGACCCCTGTTTACACATCATCAATGGCAATCAATTCGGCCTTCTATTGCAAGAATCTGGGTCCAGATCGCATCTCCCTGCTAGATTGAGTTGGGGGCAGGGCCATGCAGGCCCCAGCAAAGCCTGAGACATAACAAGTCTGCGGTAAGTATTTACTGACTTGATTCTACACAACACAACAGAACAAAGTTGTCTGCTCACCAAGCGTAGGGGAGATCGTCTTTGGAAACCACAAATGTGATAGCTGAACTCTTCTGCAAGATCTAATTTGGTGATTGGTTTCCTGCCTTTTGAAGGTTTAACATGATGGGAACAAATTGTTTACTTTTTGATGAGTAGCTTTTTTGATTCACAGATGGTAGGGGGTGGGAGATGAGGAAGGACATTTATTCTTGAGGTTTGTTTTCTTTCTTAGCTGGTGGTCTTTTGTCCAGACACCAGAAAACGATTGGAGTAACAGACACTCACAGTATGTTCCATTATGGTTGAACCTATACACCCAGCATTTAGAAATCAAATCTGCTTCCTTGTCGAACTACAAAATCGTCTAATATAATAGCTCTACAGAGGATGACTATACAGAGAGTATCTACCGTTCCAAAAGATAGTTTATTTCTAAAAGGAAATAGTTTATCAAGTGGCATGAGTTCCATTATATAGAAACATCATTTAGTCAGTCAGCAAACATTTATTGAGCTCCCCCTATTTGTGATGCACTAAGGCCCACAGAGCCACACAGAAAAGCTGCAGAGGGGAGGGAACTGAGGCCAGGTCTTCTCCTCCCTGGCCCTTTGCTTTTCCTCCCAAGCCAGTCTGTCGGTAGGGCCCTGTTACCCCACACTTGCTGGGTGGGGTGTGCGTCCTGTTTCCCAGCTCAGAAGCCTGACTGCACAAAATGGATGTTCAAAAGTGGCTTGTGGTACACTTGTGTCACTTCTAGCAAAGACGTAAAAGAACAAAACAAACCCCACCCCCCTTCTAGCAAAATCGAGGAGGTAACCACACTCTAAGTAGATCGACTCTCGTTCTCCTTCTGGGTCTCCTCTCTTGGCCCCAAGGAGTGTTTTTTCCTTATCCTTGTGCTCCGGCTACACCGTTGCTGGATGACATCCACAGGGCAGGCAGAGCCTGTCATTCTAGACACCAGGAGAACTTTCTCCTCTATAAAACCCACACAAAGTGGCCTACTCCAGGACATTAGGCTTAGTTTGACCCAGTATTTTAAATAATATTTGAAAATGATGGAAGAAAAAAAAGAAATGAAGGAAGGCGTGTTCCTGCAGATTCCCTTGCAGCTGCTGGTCTCCCAGTGCAGGCCAATGATTGGAATATCCCAGAACTATGTTCCTCCTGTCACATGTGAACACAATGAGCTGTCTGGTTCTCAAGCCAAGTGTTGGAAATGGGGTTATTTGGAAGGAGAATAAAGTGTCAGTGTCAAGCTCAATTCTTAAGAATCCTCACAGAAAGTTTTGATGGAAAGGTTAAAAGAAGTGTTCACAAGTTCTGCAGCGAATACAAAGGCCTTTATATATCTCCAGACAGATAGGTCCAGGAGAAGCCCAGCGAGACCTCTTACAGCATGGAACACGGAGCATTTGTCAGTGTAGGATTCCTAATCTTAGTTCTGCGCATGTGCCAATATGAGTTCATTTAGGAAAAGCTATTATTTTCAATTATATCATTCATTAAAATATTATATCTGCACATATTTTAAAACATTGAGGTAAAAGGGAAAAATATAACCTCTAGCGAAATCCCTAGGTTTTGGAGAATTTAAAATAGATTTTTACAATATTCAGTAATTTATTGGATCCCTTTGCATTGTAAAGCTTAGGTTCTCTTTCCAGTGCTATATATATTGAGGAAGCACAAGATAGGTATTTAGTAATTATTGGTTGAATGAATGAATGAATGAATGTTCCAATTAAGTTGTTGGAACCTCCCAAGGTACTTTAAATATGGGATAAAGAGCATATTATTGAATCATGTTGACCAGTTTGATATTATTTTAATAGAAAGTGTCTATATTAAAATGAAACAAAAAGAAATTACGATAACACTCTTCTTGTCCAAGATCACAAATAAAATCATTTTGTGGGTTAAAGATGTCAACGCCCAAGGCTTGAGGAGCAGAATGATGATGATGGTAAATCCCCAGGAAGCTTTCTACTGTTGAGGAGCGCTCCTTCTATGAGGGAGTGTGGAGGAGAAAAAGAGCCTGTAAAAAGAGAGGCCATACAGACTCTTTCTTCCTTCCAGGCTGGTCTCAGGAATTCTCTGAAAAACACCCCTACCAATGCCCTATGCCCTCTCTTCAAATAAAAAATCTACTGGAAATCTGCTCCTTTGTTTCATGAGGCTAATTGTCCTTTATGTGACACCCCCACCCATCAGTCCCCCGTGAGCCACTCTCCAACTGGCCAGATGATGCTGGGGACTCCTGGGTCAGCTGCAGAAGGTCTTCTGTGTCTCTAGCAGGCCTGTCCAAAGAGGTTCCTGCCTGTGATGGAAGAGTAGATGTAGGGGATGAGCCAGGCTTCTAAGGAGATCCAAGGAGATGATGACCAAGTTCTCTGATTTATACATCAGAACACAGAAAGCACAGGGCCGAGGGAAACAAAAGACTGAATATGTGAGATGCAGCCATTCCGAAACCACCAGTGCCCACAGTAGCTGTAATTGGAGACTCTATCCACCCCTTTGTCCTGTTCCCCTGGACAGATACCCTGAGCCCCTGGGGTGGGCCCTCAGGTAATATCTGCAGATTATCCACACCAGTATCTGCTGACCAGGCATTAGAACTAGGGTTAAAATGGCAAACCATGCCAAGAGGAACTGGAGCAACTTAGGAAACCAATAGGATTCGAAGATAAACTTCGTGAACTCTCTCCTATTGGTGGGTAGTTTCTGGGTCTCACACACAAGCAGGAAACCCTTTGCTGAAAAACATCCCATAACCTTCCTGGCAGAGAACTGGACAGATATTCTATAGCAGGTACATCCTAGCTGCTACTGAACTGATAATTACAACTTCCAGTCTGGATATGCAGAGTCAAGTGGAATGAAACAAATCCCCTTTTCCCATCTGTATTAGCTATCTATTGCTGGGTGACAAATTACCCCAAAACTTAGTGGCTTAAAACAACATTTGTTATCTCACAGTTTCTCAGCCAGGAGTTCAGGTGTAACTTAACTGGGTCCTCTGGCTCCGAGTCTCTCACAAGGCTGGGAGCATCTCAAAACTCAACTAGGGAAGGATCCACTTCCTAGCTCAGTTGTTGGCAAGATTCAGTTTCCCATGAGCTGTTGGTTCCTTGCCATATAGGCCTCTCCACAGAGCATCTCCCAAGATGGCAGCCTGCTTCACTAGGGTAAGGAATACTGGCAAGGACTGTGAGGCTTCTTAAAAGTCAGGATGTCCCTTCAGAGCCAAAACTGATAAGGCATCCTCTATGCCAAGGAATCCAACATTTTCCTGATCAAGGACCACTTTTAATTTCCCCAAAGTTCTATGAAAGACCAAAAGGTGTAGGAGCTGTTGAGGAAACAGAGCATGACTTTGGAAGGTTCCCCCCACTTTCTCCCTTTCCTCTCCCTTGTGAGTTCCCGTAAGCCTTGAGGTGGAAGCTTGGCAACACTGCAAGACCATCCAGAGGGTGGCTATGGAACGTGCTCTCCTCTTGAGACTGAAAGGGCATTCATTATTCCAAACTGCTGGCTTTGGGCAAAATTGCCTTTGGGCAAAATTTCCAGAGGAGGAAATCAACCCATAGACTTAGAACAAAGTCTTAGGTAAACCAGAAACATCCGGCAGGACTAAGGAAGTTCAGGTGTCAGGCATTAAAATTATGGTTGGTTTCTGTTCATCTCATTAGGGGAGAAAAAATAGAAATGTCTTAAATGGACCAGAGGGGAGTCATAAGGTTGACTCTGAGGGCTGAGTGATCTGAACTTAGAGACACGCTTAAAGAGAAAATCTATACTGGCCAGGGACCAAGTTAATGGAAAATTTAATTGAAGCGAATGAAATGCTAAGCCTCATAGGTGGTGTGGCCTGGTGCCCTTTGAACCAGGAAGGCTGGGACAGGAGGCCACAGAGGGCCCTAAGGGAAAACACCATGAGCTTATCTGAGCAAGAACAAGGGGCGGGACTGCCTGTGAAAAGAAAATCTGTAAACCTCCACGAGAGCTGCAGTGAGAGGCTGCAAGAGGGCAGAGAGGAAATCTCCTGGTTTCTGCCACTAAGGAGTCCCTTAGAGGTCCTGTCTGCCTCCCACAGCACTGAGCACGTGCGGGGGTGCCGAAGGGGAGTGAGCGTGAGGCTGCCTGGTGGCAGAGACACAGGCACCCAAGGTAGGAAACAATGCCCCTGCGTCCCTGGCTCTGAGCAGGGGAGGTGCAGCTCACCGGGGACCTGCTATTGTTTCCTGGGGCCTTCTCCCTCCCCTCTTCCTCTTTCTGCTTCTCTCCTTGCAGGTCTCTTTCTCTGCATTCCAGAGGTTACTGGCTGTGCTCTTAGGTGGGGGCACCTGGGGAAGCATCGGGTAATAGTTATTCCACAGCTATTCGAGTGGCAGTGTTATCGGCTGACTACATGACCTCCTTCTCTAATCTGGGTTTCAGGGCTAGGGGTCGGTGGTGCTGCTGTCTCTTTAAGCAGCCGAGCCAAGCCGTTCACACATGGAGCCCTCTGGACACTGCTCCAGTTGTTTGACCTTCTTGCCAGCCTGGGCAGGGTTGTGTGGCCTGCTGGGCCGGGCAGACCAGTTGGCAATCCATCCCCAGAAAGGCAATGGCTCCCAGCCTGGGGGAAGGTGGCGGTGACAATTGTAGACAGGATCACTCTGTGTGGCTGCTCCTTCTGCTGGGCAGTTATGAGTGATGTGGGGAAATAAGGTGGGAGTGGAGGGTGAGAGCGTGTGTGTGAGTGTGAGTGTGAGAGTGAGTGTGAAGTGTGTGAGAGTGAGTGTGAGAATGCGTGTGAAAGTGTGTGTGTATGTGAGAGAGTATGTGAGTATGTGTGTGTGAGAGTGTGTGAGTGAGACTGTGAGTGTGAAGTACGGGAGTGAGTGTGTGTGAGACTGGTAGTGTGTGAGTGTGAGTGAGTATGAGAATGTGTGTGAGAGAGTGTGAAAGAGTATGTGTGAGTGTGTGTGAGTGAGACCGTGTGTGAGTGTGAAGTGAGTGTGTGTGTGTGTGTGTGTGCGAGAGGGAGAGGGAGCGAGAACTGTTTAGTACTAGGAAAGAATAGTGTCTAAGACTGGAATTCTGGGGTTATTCTTGCATGAATAGGTATTATTTGAGAATAATTTTGCAGATGGTGGTATTGTTGCTTTTCAGGACTTCATTTGGTTAGAGAAGCCAAGTAAAGTGCCGGTTGAATTTTCTTAATAAAATAAATAGTCCAAGTTCACTTAACTGTGAGCAGTCAGGTCTTGTGTCCTAGATGACATGGGGTCCATACCAGCCTGACCTAAAACTCCGTCAGGAGTGTCTGCAGTTTAATACACGGGGGCTCCTTTCTCTTCTCGGCCGCTCTGGCTGCTTTGGGACTTTCTCTTTCTCTCTCTGGCTCTTGGCTTTCTTCTTCCTGTCCCTCAGTCTCTTCCTGCTTCTCTTTGGAGGTTCTCTGCATTCCAGGTGCTCAGGTCTGATCCTCCAGAGCTGCAGCAGGAACGGGTTGCACGGGGCCTTCTGGAAGCCTCTGCAGAGCCCTGCGCAGGGATGAGGGGGGAGGGAGCAGTCCATGGGCTTCTGACCCTGGGGTTTGTTCCCCAAACAGGGAGGCTTAGACACGAGTCAGATTCAGAAGCAAACAGGTATCCTTTGAGGCTTGAGTGGGTTTAAACTCTTCTAGAGTGTTCTTTGACCTCACTAATGAGCAGGCTTTATACACAGTGGCTGGGGAAAACTGTAGACCACAAAGAGATTAGCAATGGGGAAAAAGGAACATCAGGTTCTCCTGAAGGTTCCCAAGGCATGAAACCCTGAAAACGTGGCAGGTTGCTTTGAACGTACCATTTGTACACTTGTCCTTCTGTTTAAGCACGCTTGTGTGATCATAGATCACACAATAATCTACAATTATTGATTGTAGATCAATAATCTACAAAAGCAGATTATTCCTTTTTCTGAAGGAAAGATTTAATGATTCACAAGTGGAATCCTTGGTCTCTTGGACAGAGACAGGGGGTTAGAGAAAGGAAGTGCATAAGATGTTTCTCGTTTACCCCGCTTTGCTGAGCAGGTGACCCCACAGCAATTAAATGGCCGTAAGTAGAGGCTGGGCTGGATCATCCTGTTTAGTGAGAGGTGCCAGGGTAACAAGACAGCTCATTTCAGATGAAAAGGGATTTTCTAAGAATCCAGGAGAAAAGGACCATGAATGTCTTAACCAGTCAGCCCTGTGGTTCACTGCGAGCCTCTGTGCAGGAGTTGGGTCCTGCAGGGCACTTGTGCTGGACCATCCCGGGTCTGCTGGCCCCATCTGGTGTTCACTCACCAGTCAGCCACAAAACCACTTGAAAAGCGTAATTGTCTCTCCAAGTACAGATTTGGTCCTTCTTTTTACTAATTTTAAATAGTGGTTTTAGGTAACAAACAATCTGTGTCACACTTTATTAAATTCTTAAGCTACAGGAAGTTCTGCATACCTACAATTCATCTACCTCTGTATTGGATGACTCAAGGGTTTTGAATAGTATAAGGGGTATATATCCAGCACTCATTTTTTTAACTGAAATAAGAGGAATTGGGGTTAGATGTGTAGAAGAACTTTCAGGCAATGAGATTTGTAGCACAATGACCTAACGGTGAGGGAGACTGTAAAACCTCTTTGGGGAAGCTTTTAAATAAGAGGCTCAGTTATCCACTTTATTTTCCTCTCTAGATACCATCCTGCCTGAAGAGGGGGTTGGGGCCAGCTCAATGCATCCCAGTATTAATACACGACCTTCACAATTTTTGCTATGTCTGAGTAACACCTACAGAAGTGTTTACTCAAGATCTTCCTTTAAATGGATTCATTTCTTTTAACTTTAGCCATTAGTCTTCTTAAGCAATGATACCATATCAATGAAATCATAGTTTGATGGGCTAATAATATTTTTTGATGTAGACTAAAATATAAGACTATAAAATCATAATGTTCACCTGTTGCGTCTTCTAAAAAGTCCTAACTTCTGGTACCTGTGAATAGGACCTTCTTTGGAAAAAAGGTCTTTGCAGATGTAATCAAGTTAAGTGTGGTCATACTAGATTATGGGTCCTAATCCAATGACCGGTGTCCTTCTAAGAAAAGGGAAATTTGGGCACAGACCCAGACACACAGGGAGAACACCATGTGACAATGGAGGCAGAGATTGGAGTGATGTGTCTATAGCGAAGGAACACCAAAGACTGTCGGCTACCACCAGAAGCTAGGACGAGGTGAGGAAGGATCTTCCCCTGGAGCCTTCAGAGAGAGCACGGCCCTGCCGACACCTTGATTTCAGACTTCTAGCCTCCAGAACCATGAAAGAATACATTTCTGTTGTTTTAAGCCACCAAGTTTGTGGTAATTTCTACAGCCTTAGGAAATGAATACACCAAAGTACCACCTAAACTCATCCCCTGTCCTATCAGTGGGACACATGTAGCACTTGGGGAAATGCTGGGCTGGGTGCTCTGGGAAGGTCCTTTTCAATCCTGTGGTTGCATGATGATGGCCTTAATTATATCATTTTTACACTCAGATGATGTGTGTCAGCACCGCTATTTATAAAGGTGAGAAGAGGCTGTTTTAATCGGGTTTGAGCAGAGGCATCTCATCAATTCTGAACAGCACCCTGGTGTGTGGACCTGAAAGTACTGTTCACTCCCAGGCTTCCAAGAGCTACAGGCTGTGCAGAGCCACAGCTCGCGCTTGGTGGTCTGTCTCCGTAGCTGTCCACCCAGAGACTTGGGAATCACAGGAGCATCTTTTGCTGAGTACATGGCTGTTGCTTGATGCTCTCTCAAGTCGGTTTCACTTTCTGATGAATTCATTTGGATCGTAGCCCAGAAGCTGGCTTTTATTACCTTTGATCTCACCCACAGTCATCAGCAGTTTTTAAACCGATAAAGTCCATGTTCCCTGGTTCCCGCATATCCACGTGTTGTCATAGGAGAACGATCTTCCATCTGCATCTGTATTTTCCAACTATAGTGCAGATTGGTGAATTACCTGCATTTTCTACCTTAGACTGTCAGAATTACATAGATATATTTAATTTGGATTTAAAATATTTAATAAATGGAATAAATGTTTTAGTTAAATCTTTTCATTTTTTATCATGCCTCTACATGAAGAATTTATATTTAGTCCTTTATAATTTGAATTTTAATGATTTTAACGCATATTCTGTGTAACGGCTGCCTCATTGCTGACACTGGCCCAAATGTCTACTCAATAGATATTTATTGAATGTCTTTTGTATGCCAGATACTGTTAGTAGCTTCCTCATATATACCAAAGCACCTGCCACTAGCAACACAAAAATTATTAGTATACCAGACTATGACAACTTTCTAGTAGAGGGAATGTAGTGACAGCCTTACTGCTTACTGGCTTAGAATGGTGCCAGCCCATAGTAGGTGCTCAAAAAATGTTAGTTTTCCTCTTCCTCCATTCAGGAAGCAGCCTAGTATATAGCTCCGTAGTCTGGTCCTCTTTAGAATCTTCCTCCTGATGTCGTTTGACCCAGAGGGAAGAAATGCAATAGAGGCCGTCAGAGAGAAGGTGCGGAGTTCCAGGCGCTTGAAGACAGCTTGCAGCACTCCATTAGCCACAAAGCATGAGCACAGCGCACTGTAGACCCTCAGGCTGCTCAGATTGTGTCCTACCGGCCAAGGCAGGAATTGTCGGACTTGACTGGAGAACGCTCTCGAGAATGTGTGCCCACCTAACACTGGGCTTCTTCAATGACTTCTTTTTTAACAGCCTTATTCAGATATCATTCACGTATCATACAATTTACTCATTTAAAGTGTACAATTCAATGGCTTTTAGTATATTCACAGATATGTGCAACCATCACCACAGTTGTGGAACATTTTCAACACCTCAAAAACCACGTACTCTTTAGCTAACACCCTCTATCTCCCCAATTCCCATGCCCTAAACAACCACTAATCTACTTTGTATCTCTATAGATTTGCCTATCCTGGACATTTCATATAAATGGAATCACTTAATATGTGGTCTTTTGTGGCTGGCTTCTTTCACTTAGCCCATTATTTCAAGGCTCATTCATGCTGTAGCATTCAGCACTTCATTTCTTTTCACGCCTGAATAATATCCATCGTATGGATATACCACATTTTCTTTATCCGTTCATCAGTTGATAGCCATTTGGGTCATTTCCACATTTTGGCTACTATGAATAATGCTTCTGTAAACATTCATGTACAAATATTTGTGTGGACATATGTTTTCATTTCTCTTGGGTATATACCTAGGAGTAGAATTGCTGGGTCATATGGTAACTCTACTTTTAAGCATTTGAGGAAGAACCAGACTGTTGTCCAAAGAGGTCGCACCATTTTACATTCCCACCAGCAGTGTATAAGGGTTCCAATTTCTCTATAGCATCACCAACACTTGTTATTATCTGACCTTTTGATTATAACCATCCTAGTGAGTGTGAAGTGGTACCTCATGGTGGTTTTGATTTGCATTTCACAGTGATTAATGATGTGGAACATATTTTCATGTGCTTATTGGCCATTTGTATATCTTCTTTGGAGGAAGGTCTAAGTCTTTTGCCCATTTTTAAATTGGGTTTACTTTTTGTTGTTGAGTTACTCTGGATACAGGTCCTTTATTAGATATATGATTTGAAATCCCATTCTGTGGATTATCTTTTCACTTTCTTGATGGTATTTTTCAAAGCACAAAAGTTTTAAATTTTGATAAAGTCCAATTTGTCTATTTTTTCTTTTGTTGCTCGTGATTTTGGTGTCAAATCTAAGAATATCTTGGGAAACCCAAGGTTGTGAAGATTTACCCCTAAGTTTCCTTCTAAGAGTTTTATAAGTTTTTGCTCTTACATTTAGATCTTTGATCCATTTTGAGTTAATTTTTTTTGTATATGGTGTGAGGTAAGATCCAACTTCATTGTTTTGCATGTGGATATCCAGTTTTTCTAGCACCACTCCCTGAAAAGACTATTGCTTCCCCATTGAATGATCTTGGAATCCATGTTGAAAGTCAGTTGAACATAGAAACATAGGCTTGTCTCTGGACTCTCAATTCTATTCCATTGATCTATATGTCTACCCTTATGCCAGTACTTTGAAATTGGGAAGTGTGAACACTCTACTTTGTTCTTCTTTTTCATGATTGTTTTGGCTATTCTTGGTCCCTTGAATGAGTTTTAGAATCAGCTTGTCGATTTCTACAAAAAAGTCCGCTGAGATTCTGACAAGAATTACCTTGAATCTGTAGATCAATTTATGGAGTATTGCCATCTTAACAATATTAAGTCTTCTGATCTATGAACATGGGATCTTTTTCCATTTATTTAGATCTTTAATTTCTTTCAAAAATGTCTTGTAGTTTTTAGAATATAAGTTTTATACTTCTTTTGTTAAATTTATTCCTCAGTATTTTATTCTTTTTAATGTTGTTGTAAATGGTATTGTTTTCTTAATTTCATTTTCACATTGTTTAATCTGAAATACAGTTAACATTTGCATATTGATCTTGTATCCTGCAACCTTGCTGCTCATTTATTAGTTCCAATAGTATCTTAGTGGATTCTTTAGGATTTTCTATATACAAGAGATAATTTTACTTATTCCTTCCCAATCTAGATGCCTTTTCTTTCTTTTTCTTGCCTGGCTGGAACTTCCAGTAAAATGTCTAATAGCAGTGGTGAGAATAAGCCATCTTTGTCTTGCTTCTGATCTTAGGAGGAAAAGCATCCAGTCTTGCACCACTAACTAGGAGGTTAGCTGTAGGTGTTTCATAGATGCCCTTTCTCAGGTTGAGGAACTTCCCTTCTATTCCTAGTGCGTTGAGTGTTTTTTTCAGGAAAAGATGTTGGATTTTGTCAATGCTTTTTCTTCATCCATTGAGATAATTGTGCCATCTTTGTTTTTTTGTTTTTGTTTTTTGTGAGGAAGATTAGCCCTGAGCTAACATCTGTTGCCAATCCTCCTCTTTTTGCTGAGAAAGATTGTCCCTGGGCTAATATCCGTGCCCATCTTCCTCTACTTCACATGTGGGGTGCCTGCCACAGCATGGCTTGATAAGCGGTGTGTAGGTCCACGCCTGGGATCCAAACCTGAGAACTCTGGGCTGCCGAAGAGGAGCGCGTGAACTTAATTACTATGCCACCAGGCCGGCCCCACCATCTTTGTTTTTTATTCTATCAATATGGTGTATTACGTTAATTGATTTTGTAACATTAAACCAAAGTTGCATTCCTGGGATAAATCCTACTTGGTCATGGTGTATAAGTCATGTTATATGTTATTGGATTCAGTTTGCTAGTATTTTGTTGAGTATTTTTGCATCCATATGCATAAGAGATATTAATGTATAGTTTTCTATTCTTGCAATGTTTTTGTCTAGTGGCCTCATAGAATGAGTTGGGAAGTATTTCCTCCTTGTATCAGGCTGCTTGGCTACCATAACAGAATACCACAGGCCAGGTGGCTTAAACAACAGAAATTTTTCTCACAGTTCTGGAGGCTAGAAGTATAAGATCAAGGTGCTATCAGGGTTGGTTTCTGGTGAGACCTCTCTTCCTGGCTTATGGACAGCCACATGGCCTCTTCTCTGCGCATGTATGTGTGGAGAGAGCAAAACCTCTCTTGTGTCTCTTCCTCTTCTTGTCAGTACTATCTTCGTAACAAGTCCTATCAGGTTACCTTCCTACCCTCATTTAACATTTGTTACCTCTTTTTTTTTTTTTTTTTGTGAGGAAGATCAGCCCTGAGCTAACATCCATGCTAATCCTCGTCTTTTTGCTGAAGAAGACCGGCTCTGAGCTAAAATCTATTGTCAATCCTCCTCCTTTTTTTTTTCCCCCCAAAGCCCCAGTAGATAGTTGTATGTCATAGTTGGACATCCTTCTAGTTGCTGTATGTGGGACGCCACCTCAGCATGGCCGGAGAAGTGGTGTGTCGGTGCGCACCCAGGATCCGAACCCAGCCCGCCAGTAGCGGAGTGCGCGCACTTAACCGCTAAGCCACGAGGCCGGCCCTATTACCTCTTTATAGACCGTATCTCCAAATATAGTCACACTGGTGGTTAGGGCTTCAACATATGAATTCTGGGGGACACAATTCAGTCCATAATACTTCTCTTCTATTTTTTGGAAGAATTTGAAGAATTGATTTTAATTTTTCTTTAAATGCTTGGTAGAATTCACTCATGAAGCAATCTGGCCCTGGGATTTCTTTTTGAGTAGTTTTTTTGATTATTAATTCATTTTCTTTACTTGTTATAAGTCTACTCAGATTGTCTGTTTCTTTCTGAGTCAGTTTTGGTAGTTTGTACATTTCCTCTAAGTTGCCTAATTTATTGGCATATAATTGTTCATAGTATTCATTAGTAATCCTATTTTTTTTTTCCTGATAATTTGAGTCGTCTCTTTTTTTTCTTGGCCAATCTAGCTAAAAGTTTGTCAATTTTGTTGATCTTTTCAAAGAACCAGCTTTTGGTTTCACTGATTTTCTCTATTTTTTTTTTTTAGTCCCCATTTAATTAATTTCTGCTCTAACCCTTAGTATTTCCTTTCTTTTGCTTGCTTTAAGTTTAGTTTGCTCTTTTCACCCCCGTGTCTTAAAGTGCAAGATTAGGTTATTAATTTGAGATCTTTCTTCTTTTTAAATGTAAGTATTTATAGCTATAAATTTTGTTCTAAGCACTGCCTTAGCTATATCCCATTTGCGATGGTTTTTATTTCCAGGCAAGCTCCATATGCATCCCCGTCTGTGAGAAGACCTGCTAGCTCCTCTAAGAAAATCAAATCTTAATCTTTCAGTATCTATATTATGGGAGGAATCCATACATAAAGAAAATATCTGGATCTTGTGGCCCCAAATGTGTTTTCCTATTGCCAACCATGGAGGATCTATTGGTTTTCGTTACTCTAGTACGTCTTCTTTGGGGATGTCAAGATCTGTTTTGATCATGTCTAGTATATAGATGATTATTGATGAGGGTAGGCAGATATGATCTTGTCTGGAGTGGGAGGGACTGAAGACAAGGAATTACTAGAATATTTTCCCTCTTCTTTCTTTTTTTTTTTTTTTTTTTTTAAAGATTTTATTTATTCATTTTTTTCCCCCCAAAGCCCCAGCAGATAGTTGTATGTCATAGGTTCACATCCTTCTAGTTGCTGTACGTGGGACTCGGCCTCACGCTGGACGGAGAAGTGGTGCCTTGGGGTGCGCCCGGGATCTGAACCCAGGCCGCCAGCATCAGAGCGCGCGCACTTAACCGCTAAGCCACAGAGCCGGCCCTCCCTCTTCTTTCTATCCCCATAATTCCTCTAGACTTTGTCTTTAAAAATAAAACAAAACAAACACCCCATACCATTTGGCCACAGGTATAGCTTACAGGCAGAGTTCAATAGGCTGTAGGATTGAGCTTTAAAAGTGTATAAAGGCCTGATTTACTTGTGGGGGTTGGAGGAGGGAGCTGATGATGAGGTTGGCTGACTCTATATGTCTTCTATTCCCCCTACAGTTTAGATTGGCTCTTTCTCTCTCACCTGCAGGGTTTGGGGAGGATCCTGGGACTGTCCCAATCAGCATTTGTGTCCCCAGTTTGTTAGCTTTGCTGGAGGGTTAGTGTCCTCATGGGTATTGAGACTAAAAGTGTGGGGAGGAAGCACCATCACACCTGTGTCACCAACCCGGGTCAAAGTTGTTTCTCCTAACTCTGGGCCATTGGGACTCCTGCTGGATCTCTCCCAGGAATCCCGGGCCAGGTGAGAGAGGCAGTGGTGGTGGGCAAGAGAAGAGAGAGCAGGGAGATTCAGACAAGCTGGCAGAGACTGCCGGAGGGGCACAGCCATGGAGGGAGAAAGACCTTTGCTTGAATTTTGTTTCCAAGTCATCAATAACCAAGACAATCACTTTTCCTCTGAACACAGAGGAGCTCATCTCCCAATCCCTACTATAATATTCTTCGTCGGTGGGGCAGGTGTCTCAATCTGCTGAGAAGCGAGCTATTTGGGATTATTCCGTGGGGTCCATTCCTCCTCATTATCTCAGATAGTGGCACCTGTGCTGCTGGGGAAACGTTTGCCAAGACTGAGCACCAAGGTGGCCTCTTGAACTGTTCTCTGATCTCTGCTTCTCTGCCCTGCCTTCTTGCTTAGCAAAAGCAGTCACCACTGACGAGTGCCTGGTGAACCCTGTGAGCATGAACCGCTACAGTGTGGACCCCTCCACCTCCGCCTTTAGCCACAGAGGCTCGTTGCCCACCTCCTCCTCGCTGTACTGCAAGAGGCAGAACTCTGGAGACGGCCACCTTGGGGGAGGCCTGGCCACCAACACCAGTGGTCCCCGCACCAGCCCCATGTCCTCTGGAGGCCCCTCAGCACCTGGGCTGAGGCCCCCAGTCTCCAGCCCTAAGAGAAACGGGACCTCTCTAGAAGGAAACCGATGTGGTAATGTAATTCATGTGCTGACTTCCCCATGACTTAACCTCCCCTGCCCTTGCCCTGGGACCACCGCATGTGGTGGTGGTGGAGTGGGGGGGCTGTGGCTGTTAAAACATGGGAACACGGGGAAATTAGAAGTTTCCACAAGTCCCTTCATGGATTTTTGTTGTTCTTGAAGGCAGCTGACTTCAACTTTTGACCATAAGCAAAGGAAATGGTGAATTAGAGTAGGCTAGGCTGCAGGAATAAGTAGACTCCAAAACGTACAGTGGCTCAAATACAACAGGAGTTTATTTTTTGTTCAAGAGTCAAGGTGGGTGTTCCTAGTTGGTAGGTGAGTCCCAATTCAGGGACCCAGGCTCTGTCCATTTTGTGGCTCTGCTATCCCCTACAGCCTCCATGCCCCACTCATCTAGTGGGTGGAAAGGGAGAGAGCAAGTGGAGAAGGCATGTGCACTGCCCTACAGCTGCAAGTGATGCCCACCACATCCACTCCCATTTCATCGGCAAGAGCTGGCCAGTTTGCCATACTTAACTCTGGGGGAATCTGAGAGGTGTAGACCAGCTCTGTGCCAGGCAAAAGAAGAACCAGATGTTGGTGAAGAGTTTTCTTTTGCAGAGGGGGTGACACTCGCAGGATTCGAATACATAGGCGGCACCAGAGTTAAGCAAAATTCCCACAATGCTGCTTGTAATGCTACTTCTGTCTCACCCATTAAAGATTGCTTGTGGGATGCAATGTGTGAAAGTGATGTCATTCTAGGGATGGCTTGGCATCCATTCTGATTTATGTTTTTTCAAAAAATCATTTTCAAGCTTCAATATTTCGTTAATAGAGGCTGTAGAGCATGGAGGATAATCACACGGACGTGGAACCAGATTGCCTGGGCTGGGATCCTGGATCTGCCACTTCCTGACTGTGTGACCTTTTGAAAACCTGAACTTCTCTGTGTCTCAGTTTCCTCACCTGTAAAATTGGAGTAATAACAATAGCATCGATCTCGTAGGTTTGTTGGGATGATTAGATAAGTTTGTATGTGTATTTAGTACAAGGCCTAGGACACAGTAAGAGCTCATTAGTGTTAGTAGTCACAGGTCGCATGAACACACCCCTCAACAGATCACAGTCCATCAACTCTGCACTCAAAAGCTGCTGAAGAAAGGAGGGCCCAGGCCAAGGAGTCAGAGAGTCTGCATCCTGCCCCTCTAGAGCCTGCCAGTGGGCTGGCTGTCTTCTTTGGCAAGCCACGTGTCTGTTCTGAGCCTCAGATCTCTCCACCAGTAGCCCTGACAAGCTGCAGTGATGAGCTAGTATGTATGATCCAAGATCCTGCACAGGCTCCCCTCAAAGAGCCTCACCCATCCCAGACGAGCCTCTGCTGGCCGAGAATGGAGAGGCGAGCGGGGGCTCCTTGAGGGGCAGGCAGTTCTGAGGGGTAGGGTACAGATTCCCTCAGCCGTGGGGGCTACTGCCAAGTGTAGAGGTGCCCTCAGACCACTCCCAACACTGTCACACAGAGCCGTCGGCCAGGCAGAATATTTGAGTGGGCAGAGCCCATTTTCCAGAGAGGAGACACATTGTTCCATCTGATTTCTAAGAACAAGAGAAGGGAACAAGATCTGGCGCAAGCCAGCATCTTAAAGTGAATGAGAGGCAGCATTTATTTCCTAGGTTTATCCCCAGAGTTAGTGTAATTTCTGGCATACAGTAGGTGTTCAATAAACATTCGTTATCTCTGCACCCCCCACAGTGCCCAATGTCCTCATGTTGCCCCTGGTTGTCAAAACCCTCATCCTGGTCTCCCTCTTCCCTTTACATGTCTCTTTCTTGCCACCTCTTCTTCTTGACCCAATTCCCATTTGCTCACAGTGGTGCTCACAGGACACCACACTGATGGAATTGACTCATAATCCTAACAGTGTTGCTACTTTTTAAAAAGGAGACATTTACTCACTCTCCCATTCCAGTTGGTGAAATCTCAGGTCCTGTGTCTTAAGTGTAAGGTTTCAAACAGTAAGAGAAAGGCACAATTTGGATGGAAAGAACTTCTATCACTCACTGAAGAACTGTCTGTCCCATTCCATGCCATCTGGTGCCCCTGGATGAGGGGAATCCAGGACCTTCAAAGGAGTCTCAAGGTCGCTCTCCTCCCCCAGTCCCTTCCTGCCTCCTTCCAGTGGAACCCTGAGATGTTCTCCCATCCTAGATTCAGCAACCCTCCTCTCCTTCATTTTCATCTCCACCCCAGCCCTTTGTTCTCCTAGAATTAGACCCTGATCAGCTGTCTGAGTAATCTGCCCGAGGGGAAGCCCAGACCCTCACTGGGAACCAGCTCCGAGAAAGCCCTCTCTGTCAGAGCCCTGGTTGCACCCCAGAAGAGCCTCACTAGCTGAGGACTTCTGCCTCTCAGGATCTCAGGTGAGATCAGAGAAATGGAGCCCACCAGTGCCTGCTGCCTTCCACTTCAAGCAAACCACTAACTGTATCCTGAATATTGATTATGTCTTTACAAATTAGAAATATTAGTGAGAACTTTGCTTGATACCCTGAGTTATTCACAATCAGCAGGACGCCACAGGGCTGTGGGATGTTCAAAATCACACAGCCACTCAGCCTCCTTGGAGTAAGGTTGCTGCAGGATGTAACAGTTGAAGCTCATTGTTGAGCCTTTGTGATACACTGAAGAAAAATGAAGTTATTCACCCTTCATAGGTACATTAACTCTTTTTTTTTATTTAGGTGATATTGGCTTGTAACATTGTGTAAATTTCAGGTGTACATTGCATCTTTAATGCCCCAAATATTCCTTTTAACCAGTGCCTTCTTCAGGGTGCTCAGTGGAACCACAGATACCAGAAAGAGCTAGCCAGCCATGCATATTCTCAGCATCAAGATGGGGAAAGGGGGTGGGGAGAATAAGGGGAACAGAGGGCAGTGCCAGCATCTCTAAAAGAGATTTCCACTTCTGCTTACATCTCATTGGCAAGAATTTAGTCACATGGCCACTAGCTGCAAGGGAAGCTGGGAATTGTGGTTTCAATTCTAAGTGTCCATGATCCCAGCTGGAAATCAGGAATTCTGTTACAAAGGAAGAAGTGGACAAAAGATACTGGGTACGCCTCTGGCAGTCTCAGCCACCTCTCCGGATTAGAAATGTTCGTTCCCTCCTGTTTCCTCCTGTGGCACTTTGTTTCCTCATTTCTAGTACTTTCTCTCCCTGTCCCAGGGTAGGAACCACACTCTCAGCTTTGTGAGATCTCTCGCTCATGTTTGAATCCTCCCCAGCCCCAGAAAAGGGGCTTGTTTGTTTGAGGCATATACTAAATAGCTACTTATTAAGCACCTACTATGGGCCAGGAACTTTCCATACATTATTTATGACTTATTATAAGTTATGCTTTATAATTTATTATTATAGTAGGTATTATTATATCCAATTTACAGATAAAGAAAGTGAAGATCAAGAGAAGGTCAGTCAAGTGTTGGTCCAGGATTTGACTTCAATTGGCTCCAAAGTGTGTGTCTTTCAAAACTGCCCCAGGGATTTTCAAACTATGCTCATTGGGCTTGGGGGAGGTCCCTCTGAAGTTCTAGGGGACGAGGAAGAGGGGATGGGAGCAGACAGGACTCCAACACCCTGCTCTCTTTAACCAGGGCCTCTTCACATTTTTAAGTTGGGGTTCTTGGTATGCTTTATTGAACAAAGTTTGCACAGTTGAATGCATTTGGAAATCATGGAGATAAACCATGCTGGATTGAGTGGCAGTATATTAAAGTAGGAGAGAAAATCACTGGCCTCCTTAGCCATTTGTCACCAGGCTGCCAGTCAGAGTGCCTGCTATGGGCCATCTGGAGGGCTATTAAGTTTTCCCTCTGCCCAAAGAACTGCTTGGTATTGCTCTGAAATTGCATCCCAAGTGAAAGCAGTTGATATTAAGAAACCATTCCTCTTTAAGAGGGTTTCCCCCAAGTCATAAACCCTGGAAGGGACATAGAGATGGATTTTCCCCCATGGTGCTAATCAAAATGGTTTAAAACCACAGAAGCCAGAAAGCTGCATGAGGCTGCAGGCAGGAGGGTAGGTGTCGGTGACACGGCAAACTTCTCAGCCTTCTCTCTCGTGTGAATACTTACCCTGGCCTCCTGCTGTCTTGATATATCGTATCTATCACCTCCGCCAGTGCACTCTGAAGGGATGTATTCACAGGACACATTTCTCTGTTTTTTGCTGATACTCAGGTGAAAATTTGAGAGCTCTTCCCTGTCTCTCATTCAAGATATAATCACCAAGAGTTATAAATAGGTTTTGGATAACAAACTTTCCTGATTTTTGCATTTAATAGGACGTGCTGTAGAATTCCAAACCACAACTAGGTCCAAGCTTCAGAATCAAAAAACAAAGTAAATCTGACGTTGTGATTACCACCCAAATGCTTCCCATGGGTTGGACTTTGCTTCCATAGGATATGGTATTGGGTGATGGATAGAGACAATTTAGCCAGAAAAGGAAAAATGGGGACGGCGCTCTATGTGGCGGGGGCGTGGAATGACCGAAGGTGTGGTAAGGGTTTATTTATTCTAAGAAAATAGTTTGTGCAGGGACACTGAGGGAAATCACACTGGGAGATTTGGGGTCCATGTCAAGCAGATTGGGCTTTGGAAACCAGACATTTCCAAACAGAGAAGGGAGTTGATGGCCACAAGATTTAGGAAGATGAATCTATTGGCCGTTATGGAATGCCATAGAATAATAAGAAGAATAGCAACTACTTTTGATTAATTCTTACTGTTTAATGTTTCACATTATCCCATTTAATCCTCACAACATGGTAGGTGTTTGACAGGTGAGGCAACTAAGACTCAGAGAGATGTTGGTCAGTCCTTGCCAGCAGATACCTATTGAGCACAATATGGCAGGGGCTCTTCTCAGGTCTAAGGATGGAGCTGTGAACAAGACAGATGTGGACACTATTCTCTGATAGTGTGCAATTCCAGAGAGACAAACATTAACAATATTGCACAAACTTAGTTACAACTGTGACTGTCACTATAAAGGAAAAGAATGGATGCTGTGAGAGAATCAGACAGGGAGGGAGTCACTGAGCCTACTCTGGGGAGTTCAGGAAAGGCTTCCCAGAGAAGTGACAGTGGAGCTGGCTGGAAGGGGCAGCAGGAGTGGGCCGGGCAGGGGCAGTGGGGAGCATGGGTGGCTGGAGGCTTCCTGGCAGAGGTCAAATTGCTTGTCCAGAGGTCACAGTGTCTGTGGTGGCAGAGAAGGAATCCAGTGCAGCTTGGCTTCAATTCAAGCCTGTGGTCTCTCCTTGTCTCTAGAGGCATCCTTTCTTCTGATACAAGCATGTCAGCCAGTCTTGAAGGAATAAAAGAAAAACCTGATTAAAATCTAAGGATTGGTCAGGTTCTTTTCTATCTCCCATCTCTCTCACCTCCTAGTGTCTTGAAAATTCTTGTAATAGAAATAATGGAAAACACACTGTTTCAAACTACCTGATGTTGCCCAGATTGTGGGCTAGCCTGGGGACCTCATACATTCTGCATGGCCTTGTTTCTAGGAAGGATACATTCTGTGAGGACCAGGTCACTAGAAGGAGTTGAGAACAGATCTACACTCCCCTTGCCTTCACGCCCCTCCCCTCCCAACCCAGCTCCAGCTACCAGAGAGGCTGAGAGGGCAAGGGGACCTATAGTCAGCCTGAGGAAGGACACCAAGGGGTCACTTTTGGAGACTGATGGGCTTCCATTCTTATCAGCCTCCAGCCCAAAGCCACATATTCACTTGAATCTTGCAATACTCTTGAGAAACAAGATGAAGAAACTGAGGCCCAAAGAGAATGATCAGGGCCAGGAAGGGGCTAGAAGCCTGGCCATTGGCTCTTCATTCAGTGTGCTTTGCACATGGACACAGCGATGATGGGACAGCCTGTGGTATGAAGGGACTATACACCATCATAGGAGGGAGGGACCTTAGAGCTCCAGCTACCAGAGACCCTTCCCAACTCCCTTATATCACACCTGAGAAGTACAGGGATGCTCACATAGCTGGTGGGTGGTAGAGATTTCTGACTCCCAGATCATTGCTCATCTATTCTTCTACATGACTCTACTGTTAGCTAAAAAGTTTTCTCTGATTTATGAATGAGCAAAGGAAGTTATCTATGTGCTTGTGGGTATGTGTGAGAGAGAGAGAGGGAGAGACTCACAGACAGCAGTACAAGTGCTGTGAAAATGTCCTGGACTGCCTTAAACACGGATTCATAGTCATACTATTCTTGGTGAACGTGAGTTCAGCTTTAGAAACAACAAGAACTTTCTTTAATTACAGATACATTCACAGCTGGGTTTCACTTTTCACAAGTCTCCAGCAGCCACAGTGAACAGACACAACCATACACAAAGTTCTCTGTGCTGGAGAATGTTGCCTTCCCACAAAGGCATTTGGCCAGCGCTTTGCATGCTCTGTTCCTTCAGGAGCAAGATTTTTTCACATCCATCATGTCTTACCGCTGTCCAATCACATCTGCTGGCCTGGCAGTGTCAGGGGGGACCCATCTGTCTTCCTGACACCTTCACAGCAGGTGGGCGGGGCTAGTGTATTTATTATCTTTGTGAGCACAGACCACTGCAAAAGCTTTACAAACCTGCCGCTGGAAAGTTCCATTTCTAGAGAGAGTTTATGTGCTTTGGATCTTGAGCAACTACGGAGGTGTGGCAGGCTTCCTGCTGCTCTCTGTCTTGTATGACTAAAAGGTCCCCTCGGAGAGGCTCCTGAGCCGGGCCTGGCTGCTGTAGTTCCATCCTGGGAAAGTGAAAAATGCCCCCGGCAAGCACCAGGTGTCAGGAGCGAGGCCGCTTTCCCGGCTGGGCTGTCTCCCTCCACAGCCATCACCTGGAGAGCCTCCTCCATAAAGACATGCCAGCCCCCTTGCTCAACCCAACGTTGCGGCCGATGGGAAAGTACTTCCTTGACCTTGCTGGAAGGAACTTAGGCTCTCGTGGATGGTGCTGTGAATCGGCCTGGTAGTTTTCCTTCCCATCAAATACAGGAAATTAGATGTGACCTCTGCTCTGATCACTCCAAAATCGTTCCTGGCACCAAAGACTTTCAGCCTTTGGAATGAGAGCATCTATTATCACCTTGATTAACGCCGAAGCTCCGATGGGGCGGAATCCAAAGGCGAACCTGATTGCCGTGATTCCTCGTCCCCATGTCGAGAGCAGATGTCTTCAAATGCAGTGAAATCACCTCTAATAAGCGTGCATCAGCATTCAGATGGCCCTGGGGTGAATTAACGGTTTCCCGGCAAAATGCCCTGTGCCAAACCACCTCAGGGGACCCCTCCAGGTCCAATGAGGAAAAGGCAGGGAAAATCGCAAAGTAAATCTGATTCTCAACCAAACCATTCTGTATTTAGGACAGACTCGGAAACGTGATGCTGTGCTTTTCTCAGCACTAATGGAGAACTGTGCACTTCTCAAGCACATTAAAAAGAAGAAAACAGAGACAGCAGAAAACCGCTGCACCCTGAGATTAAAGAAGGGAAATGGAAGTGACGGCTTCTCAACTTCTAATTCAGAATTATTCTACAGGAAGCTGCTTCATTGTTCAGAGCCTTGACTTTTTCTGGCCCGAAAATAGGATTAAGGATTACCCACACATAACTTATTCATACTGTTTCTGCAAAGTATATTGATTCATTTAACCTTTGTCAAACCCATATTTATAAATATATTTACTTAGAGCCATGGAGGAGCCCATGATTATAAACCTTGTAATGAGAGGATCCCATTTTTCACCAAACACTTTGCCCAGGACCCTGTACAAAGAGATGCTCACTAGATGTTTATGGAATGGATGGGGGGAAGACGAAAAAGATCATCGTGGGTCCTGTCTGACTCCCGGCGGCCCTGTGTACAGCAGAGCGGAACCCTGACCCGGTATTTTTGCACCATCTTCTCACCTTCCTGGCATATCAGACACTGCTCCACTGCTATTTATAAAATCCTCAAGAAATTAAAATCTAACTGGAGGTTGCAGACAAGTACACGCACAATTGTAACACAAGGCAGAATGTGGAAAGCATCTTAAGAGAAGAACAAACAAAGATTTGGGGGTTAAAGGTAGAGGAAGGTGACATCCAGATTGCAGGACACAGAAATGCTGCCTGGGAAGGAGTCTACCTGGGCTTTGATGGCTGGTGGAACTTCTGTGGAAAGGAGGGAGGGTAAACGCCTTCTAGAGAGAAGCAGCTAAAGGTGGAGAGCCAGCCCTGGCAGTCCATGGGTTAAGATTTGGTGCTCTCATCACCATGGCCCGGGTTCATTTCCCGGTCAAGGAACCACATCACCGTCTGTTGGTTGTCATACTGTGGAGGCTGCTTGTTGCTGTGATGCTGAAAGCTATGCCGCTGGTATTTCAAATACCAGGAGGGTCACCCACGGTGGACAGGTTTCAGCAGAGCTTCCAGACTAAGACAGACTAGGAAGAAAGACCTGGCCACCCGCTTCCAAAAAATGGGCTGTGAAATCCCATGAATAGCAGCGGAGCATTGCTGACATAGCACTGGAAGGTGCGAGACTGGTGCAGAAAGACCGGGTCGGGGTTCTGCTCTGCTGTGCATAGGGTCACTAGGAGTTGGAATGGACTCGATGGCACTAAAGGTGAAGAAGGGACACTGGGAAACATCCAGGTCACAACCAGTGTGCCCAGATGGGGGTGTGCAAGAGGGCAGGGGAGGCAGACAGGGCACCGGGCGCCTCCTTCCCTCTGTGGAGCACCTGATGCAGGTCAGCCATAGGGCCAGGCCCGTTTCTGTCCTCGCGCCTGCCTTCCAGGCAGAGAGCATTGCCATTTTACAGCTCATGGGGCGAGTCGTGGTCAAATCACTAGCAAAGGGCAGCCCTAGGATTTGCCCCTACTTCTCTCTGACACCGAAGCTCTTCGCCTCCACCTGGGAAGGAAAGATATTATTGAGACCAAAGAGAGCCCTTGACATTGAGCTATGGACTCAGTGCATAGGCAGGGGGCATCCACAAGTGGCACGGACAGAGCTGGGTCCAGGGAGAGCATGAGGCAGTGGCAGTTTTGCTCTAGAAGGAAAAGAGCCCAGGCAGAGATACTCATTAGAAAACCATTGCAGGGGTTTGAGTAAAAGGTTCTCGGATTGGAGCAGCAGGGCTGGAAGGGAGGAGACCAGTGTGAGAGGCATCCGTCCAAGAGAGTCAGAATAATTAAATGTGGGGAGCAAATGAGGGGCAGGAGGTAGAGATATTACGGAGGTTTCAGAAACATGAGAGATAAGAGGAGAAGCTGATTCTGGGGAAAGAGGATGAGTTCGTTTGGGACATACAAAACAGTCAACCCCTAAATATTGCTGGGCATCTGATTCATTACTCTCTTCCTCCTTCACTTGTCCTGTTTCAATCTGCCCTGTGGGAAATGCATTTATGCAACACTGCAACTCGTGCACCAATCATTTATCAAGGATCAGCTATGGATCAGGCACAGGATTAGGCCCTCTGCTCTCCAGGATTTCCCAGTCTAGTGGGGCGGATTGGAGTACATACTCTGACAGACCAGGCGGCCATGGAGGCACTCAGTATGTACCTCAGGTGCTGAGTGAGACAAGGTCTTCTTTCCGCACATGAGGAGCAGGGGATGGACGCCTCACAGACTGGGGTTCTGAGGATGAGGCATCAGAGACTCAGAACGAGGACCAAAATGCACCTCAATTCTGCTGCGTCTTTATTGTCTCAGTGTAATGCCAGTGGAGGACCTGAAGTCATTTTGGCCTCACAGCACTACAGAGGCCCATTTGGACATTCACCTCAGCAAGCTTTCTCTGGTCACCAAGTACCCAGTTACCGGAGGCCCATGGCCCATTCAGATAGAACTGAGCAGGAGGGGCCTTTAAAACTCTAGCGTGAATCAGAATTTCAGCTGTTGAAGGAAATCGATTTCCTAATGTTCTTTTCCCTGGGAGAGCAGAGAACTTTTGCATACATGGAGAGGGTCTGCCTCCAGGAGTGGCCTCCCCGTGCTCCAGGCTCCTGACGAGAGCAGCCACTCACAGGCTTTCTCTGTCACAGGAGGTCACTCAGGCCACTGCCTTGGACTCGAGGGCCAGGGGGGAGCAGGCAGCCCCAGGTAGGCGCTGAGGTCCTCGTCCTGGTGTCTAATGGTCTCCTTCTCTATGCCCACCCGTCCAGCCTCAAGCCCTTCTCCAGACGGGCAGGACGCCAGGCGGCCGAGGAGCAGGAACCCCTCCACCTGGACCGTGGAGGACGTGGTCTGGTTCGTGAAAGACGCCGACCCGCAGGCTCTGGGGCCTCATGTGGAGCTCTTCAGAAAGCATGTATGCGCATGGTGGGCTTGGCCCGGGAGGGGAGAAGCACGTAGGGGGAGGTATGGAAGGAGGGAGCTGCAGGCTGCAGAGGTGGGGTGGGGGTCTGAACTAAGCCCTGGGGGCACACTCGAGGGAGGCCAGACGGAACCACAGGCTTCTCAGAGCAGAACAACCACTTAGTTTTGTTTTTAAGGGATATTTGTCCCATCAGTTCCCTCATTTTGGCCTTTATCAGGAGTGCCTGTTTTCCTGGCCATCTGTCCGTCTGTCTGTGCATTCGACAAACATTTACAGCACACGCACAATATGCCTGACAGACTGTAATAGTGCCTGTTTCTAAGCCACTTTGAAGCTTAAATGAGAAAATGCGTATGAAGTGTTTGGCTCGGGGCCTGGCCCATAGATAGCCTTCAGTTAGCAGGTATTCTTATAATTATTTAGGAGATTCTGCAATATATAAGGATGGTAAATGAAAAAAAAAAAGGTAAGAATTAATACCTTACCTGCCAAGCTTACCATGTCAGTTTTCTATGGCTGCTATAACCAATTACCACAAACATAGCTTAAAACAACACAAATTTATTATCTTACAGGTCATTGGGTCAGAATCTGACCAGGGTCTCACTGGGCTGAGATCAAGGTGTCGGCAGGGCTGACTTCCTTCTGGAGTCTCTAGGGAAGAGTTCATTTCCTGGCCTTTTCCGGCATCTTGATCCGCTCTCATTTCTTGGCTCGTATACCCCATCCTTAAAGCGAATAACATCGGGCAGAGTCCTTCCCAGGCTGTGAGCTCTTTGGTTCTTCTGATTCTTCTTACACTTTTAAGGACCCTGCGATTACATGGACCCTTCCCCCCAATAATCCAGGATACTCTCCCTGTTTTAAAGTCAGCTGATTAGCAGCCTTAATTCTATCTACAACCTTAGTTCCCCTTTGCCAGGTAACCTAACATGTTCACAGGTTTTGGGGATTAGGACATAGACATCTTGGGGGGAACATTATTCTGCCTACCACGGTTACCATTGTTTTTTCCTTCCTGGCTCTTATTTTATTTGGTGATTCTGTCATGGAAATCATAGTCTCAGATCTAGGGAGGATCCTCATCTAACCCGACACTCACATTTTATTAGAGATATATTTGACCTCACCTAACAGTGGGGCCTTGAGAGCAAGGACCACAGTGTGGGTTATGCTAAGACAGATCTGGGTGGAGGAGTCTGGCTCTCTTCCAGAGTGGCAGGAGGTGGTGGAAGTCCAGGAAGTCCAGGAGGTGGGGTGAAGTGAGAACGTTAGGCAATGAGGCCCCTGGAAGGGCCCACGAGTGAGATTCGCCCACTCTGCCGTTTTGCCAAGGTCGTGGAGAGTGCGTGACACAGAGCAGGTGCTTCATCAATGCTGGCTGGCTGGATAGATGAGTAAGAAGGGCTGGTGACCCTTGCACAGTTATATGAGTCTTGTAACTGTGCCTCTTCTCCCTATCTGAGCACTCCAAATTTCTACCTTTGTCCCCAGTGACCTGAAAATAGCACCACAGATGAACAAGGAAACCTAGCCTTCCTAGGTTCATGAATTCCACCTGCATTCTGGAGGGTTACCATTTTCAGACACAAAAGGGAACAATACCAGGACCTCAAGGCATTGGCATTCCCTTCGTAGCTCTTTGTGCTAAACCCTAGGATAGAAGCAGGTGCACTATTTAGTTTTATGCCACCTAGTATTATTGACAGGGCCAAAAGACACCTGAAATCCCTCATAGAGTGTAATTAGCAATTTGATAATCAGCTAAAGGTAGGTAGGCTTACCAAGAAAAGAAACAAGAGATTAGAGTGATGGATGGAAGTCAGGGCCTTAGACCAGCACCTGGAACGGAAAGGTAACCACTAGTTTCAGGGTCTGATGGATGACACTTTGTCTTAGTCAGTTCAGGCTGCTGTAACAAAGTGCCATAGACTGGCTGGCTTATGAACAACAGCAATTTATTTCTCAGTTTTGGAGGCTGGAATTCCGAGATCAGGGTGCCAGCATGTTCTGCTTCTGGTGAGAACCCGCTTCTGGGTTGCAGACTGTCATCTTCTCATTGTATAAGGACACTAATCCCACTCACCGAGGGCTCTACCCTCATGACCTAATGACCTCCCAAAGGTCTCACCTCCAAATACCATCACATTGGGGGTTGGGATTTCGACATATGAATGTGAGGGGGAGACACAAACATTCAGTCCCTTGCACACATCTTGCTCCGTTAGCTCTAGATTGGATAAGGAGATAAAATCATATGTGCGATATTGGGAACATGGCTGGGGTTATGTTTGGGCCCTTCTATCAGGAGAGAGCAGGAATATGAAAGATCCAGTGTATCAAATGACCCCAGGGAGATGATGGGAAGAGGAATACATAGCATTGTTTGCTTTAATTTATTTTTTCAAGAAGATCTTGCCTTGGGACTAAGAGAATATGTATGGTAAATCTATATTTCCTTATCTCATCCCCTGACCACACTTTAACCACAGCCACACTTTGACTGCTCTGACCATCTTCTGGGTTTTCTTTCTTCTGATCTTCTTCCACCAGGAGATTGACGGCAATGCTCTCTTGTTGCTGAAGAGTGACATGATCATGAAATACTTGGGCCTGAAGCTGGGACCTGCGCTGAAACTCTGCTACCATATTGATAAGCTGAAGCAAGCCAAGTTCTGAAGGTTTTGAGAAGATAGAAGCAAAATCCAGATAAGAGATCTCAAGATCATCTTCTGCCTTACCAACATCCAGCCACCATCACAGAATAGATTCTCTTCTTAAAAATAACAGCCACAAAGACTTGGTCTTTTTATAAAACTTGTGCATCTTTGCTTTTTAAAAAATTCAACATGGCCCTTTTGAAAGGCTCCTCTGTATTAATGATTTGCCAAAAAATTGCAAAAAAGCCTATTGTTTTTAACATTCTTGATAGGTTGGTTGCTCTTAGAGTGGGTCCTGTTTTTATAATGAGAGAATGGGGAACCGGATGCCATCGCTCAAGGAGAAGGATCTCAAAAGATATGAGAAGGACTTTTGTCTCTGCAGGCTCTGCAGGGACACCCACCACAGCACAACCTGTCTTTAACTCTGACCCGGCGACCTGTCATTGTGAGCCTTGTTTGATTCAGCTCTGGAAGCTGTCTTCTGAGGATAAACGCCTCACCTTGCACTATCTGGAAAACTTGAATTCTTTTGCTCTCTGAAAGAGAGGAAAAAAAATCTTTTCTAGTCTTAGTTATCTGAAGTACTGTGTTGCCCCACTAGAGGGCAGACTGCTAATGAAATTTCAGGACCCTCACTGCAGTAGCCTGGTAATTCGGTACTCAGTAGATGGGTTAGGGTTTCTGTGAATGAGATCTAGCTTACACAGACATAGGGAATTTATTCCACAGTCAGCACCACAGATTGTAACTTGAGAAGAAACTGTCTTCTAGAAGGTTCTAGTTCGTATCCAATCATTATTGATGACTGAGATGCACAAGCAGCGAAGGCAAGAATTTGGAAGTATGTTCTTCCCAGATGGGGCTTTGGAGTTCCTTCCCTTCCAGAGTCCTTACTGAGGTGTTGATGTGTTGGCACGCCGAAGAGTCTTAGTGACATTTAGCCATGAGTGTTTCTTTAAAAAAGAAGAAGAAAAATGTCTCCACTAATCTTTGAAATGGGAGAGTGTTGATTTCTAGTTACATTGCTGGATTATGTAGTTGTATCTGTGGCTACTTTTTCTAGTCCTGAACAAATACACAGACATGCTATTATTGGGTTTAATTCAATTTACAAATAGGTTTTCCTTCCTCACTGCGGAGTAATAGAAAAAAATTGATTTTCTACCCCTCTGCAGCTATGTCCAGGGAAGGACGATGAATCTACAATTCACTAGGCAGAAGGGCAATCTTGTCTCCATTCTTCTTTTTATCCTTTTCTTTTCTCTCTTTCCCTCTCTCCTTTTTTCCTTCTCTCTCACTGATTAGGAAACATATCTTCAAAATGAATTCACCTTTGCCATGGGCATATCCTCTTACTTAAAAAACATCCATTGTGTTGGAGGTGAGGAAATGAATACTAGACTTTGCGATGTCTGGGAGGATGAGGATCAAAGAAAACTCAGAGCCTCCCTTGGCCCAAATGCAAATTAGAAAATGCACACCTTCCTCCCAGATGCAGCCTCAGCAGGGGTCTCTCGGGTGAGTGGAGCAGGGTGGGACTTTAGCCCCATCACCCCTCAACCAGGTACCCTTGTGCAGGACATGACCTGTACAAACTTGTGGGCAGCCCTGGGTAGATTTGCATATTGACCCTCTGTAAATCAGTTAGAATTTAAATGAAGACGATAAGAAACATTCCACGCCCTGCTGTTAGATCCACGTTGATGAGTGATATTTGAGAAAGCACATCTTAGCAAAAGCCTTTTTAGACACACAAATAGCGGCTGGACTTAAAGCATGACAGAGAAGGGAAGGAGGAGAAAGTCTTAAACTTCCCCCTGACTTGAGCTTGAGTCATCAGGTTGGAACAGCTTAATGTCTGCTGGTTTTGGCACCTCACCAAACTCCCCTGAATCAGGTCTTGGGAAAGAGTCTAAAAGATTTTGAAGTGATATATTGACTCTGTCCCTCAAAGTTTGTTATAGTGTTCACTGCTGGTCGAGAGTTAGATAATCTCCCTCAAAAAGCCATGGAGAGTTTATGTATTCAGAACTGCCAGTGTGAAAACAGTAGATCCAGAAAACTCCACGACAACCCAGGTTTCTCAGTCCACTATTTTTGCTCAATCCTAAAACTTGTAGTGCCTATTCCGCCAACATGTACCTCGTTTAGAGTCTTTCAAATCTTCCTACCCACTCTCACTAGTGCCTATCTCACTGCAAAAACATGAACTTTGGTGCCCCTAAATTAAAATCTTCCCCAAAAAGTGTCAAAGATATTTTGAGGAGTTTTTAGGGGAGAGAGACTTTCCCATCTCAAGTCTAGGAGAAAACTGGATCAGTGTTCACGTGTTCACTGTCTCACGGAGGTGCTATCTCATTTTGCATTAAACTTTAAGCAGGACAGATTGCTGAAGCCATGATATTTGAGGTTCGACTTTTTAAAAATCTCATTACCCTTAAAATGAATGCTGCCATATCAGAGACTAACGCAGGGAGGAAATTCTTCCCTGCCTGTTTTTGCACTGAAATGCAATCAGCCGACCAAATTATTGTAGCAGCACTGCAATTATAATTAATTTTCACCCCTTTGAAAAATCTTGTCAAAGCAGGAGGCTAACTAGCTTAGCAAATGTGAAACATGCCAGGCCATTTCCTCTAAACGGGCCTTAAAGAGTCAGGCCACGTGTGTCCCTCTCGTGCAAATGCGAGCTTATCTGGGGGCCTCACACTAGGGCAGATACTGTAGTTGGTATTCCATTGCAGTAGCTTTGCTTCAGGTTGTGGCGAATAATGATATAGTTTTGCATAATTACAAATTAGAGTGTGAGTGTGTGTGTGTTCATGTTCTAAACATTTCCAATTGTGCCTGTCTGTTAAAGACTTTTTAAAAAATCTACAGACAATTCTATTGCCTAAGGCATTTTAAATATTTCATGAGGCACATTATTCCCTTTGTGAAGACTTCAGGTAGAAGATGTGGGTTTTGTGTGTGTGTGTGTGTGTGTGTGTGTGTGTGTGTATTTCCTGACAGTGTAGTTGGAAGAGGCTTAGGAAGTGGCTGGGAGTATATCAACGATTACATTTGCTTGGTTAAAAATACCTCCCCAGCTTTGTAACACAGAGGCCAAACCTGCTGTAGGCTGTTGCTACTAGGTATCTGGCTAATGTCAGCAAGGTGCACCCTGGTGGCAGCTGGGGGACGGCTCTGGGGTTCTGGGCCTGCCCCCCTCAGGTGCTGACTGGATGTCCCAAGCTAACGTGTGGCTGAGGGGAGAGGCCTAGCCAGGGAGCCCACTGGGCAGGGAACAGCCTTCTTAGTGCATACACGGGGCTCCCAGGGCTGACAAGTTTATTTCCTTTCAGCAGAAAAAAAGAGTGAAGAGCTCTCAGGAGAATCAAATATAATATTAAAATACATTGGGAAGGAATACTGAGCTAAGGTTGATTTGCTTGAGAAGGAAACTAGTGAGGGAGGGAAGACAAAACTATAGATTTCTTAGGAAAACAACAGAACAGCACCTCTTCTAATAGTCCCAACCCTTAAAGCTGCAATAACCTATTTTTGTATTTATGTGCTGTATGGAATATTTCTTATTTTTTTTAATTAAAATTATTTTTTAAATTATTTTTTGATTGTTTTAGGAGAATTTTATCATATCTCTGAGATAACTGGAAATATCAAGAGGTGATCAGGGACTCAAATTTAGTCACTGTCAGAAGGTCTTGAAAAATGGAAACATTCTGCTTTCTTTCTAAAGAAATAGCCAGGTTTTCATACGTGTGAGAAGGTGCATGCTGTCCGATGTTTGCTCTGACTGGGCACTTTACAACTCTTCTCCAGCGGGGTTAGAGCACGAGGAGCTTTGACTCACATTTTTTTTTAAACCTCGGATAACAAGACATGGGATTGTGAAGGAGTAGATGATTTTTTAAAAACTGAATATCTTGTTAAGGAGAGGAGTGAAAACCTGTCTGTGGGTGTGGTTTATTTTTGTCATAAACACTCCAAGAGCTGAGTGGCTGCCCAGCTCTGCTGCTGTTGCCACGACCATATTCCCTGTGGCATGAGAAGACCATGCTGAGAACCCAGAGGTGAATCCAGCAGATGGTCAGACATCTAGAGGTACAAACATTCCTGTTTCCATCTTGCAATGTCACCCCAGCAGCAATGCCCTGCTACACTCACATACAGCACCTGAGCTTCCAGCCCTGGGAACCTCAGCATCTAGGGCGTCCTTCTCTCCAATCGTTATCCTAATCGAAGACAATTCCTTCACGGACAATTAGAAGCTGGATTTTTGGAAATCTAGCATTTACTTGAAAGAGAATCGCTCCTATTTATGGCCACCGGTTAAATATTATGGAAACATGTCTGCTAACAATTTGCTTTGTGTAATTCGTTCTAATGCTAATCAGCAACAGCTGGGACACTTCCTGTGGTAAATTCCTTTGTGGTTACAGTGGTATTATCACACATGGACTTCACCAAACGCTGTACTTGAGAAGAACACTCACTCCAGCTCTCCCAGACTTCAGGAAACTTCCCTAACTTAGAAGCAGTTCTGGGCAAAAGCACATTTTTAGAGGAGGATTTGCTTTTCTTCATTCTCTGCTTTCCCAAGCAAGGCCCCAGACCTGTGCTTTTCAAAATCCTACATAAATAGCTTGGGTGTTCTGCTCACGCTTAGCACTGAGTTTGACTTCCTCCAGAGGAAAAGACAGCAAGCAGAGCTTAAGAATGCCACTTTCCTCCAGGTCAGTGAGCTGTACCCGGAGTTGATATTGAGAGGACGGGGGCACCAGAGGAGTGGAGACACATCTGAGAGCCAAGAGCTGGCTCAGTAGTCGATTAAATAATGATGTCAGACAGTGTGGGGATAGCAGCAGCTTTCTGTCCAAAAAGTGTAAATATACCACTCAGACTTGCTCTAGGCTGCCAGCCCACCATGCTCTGCTCTGTAGCTCCACCACGTGACCTGAGACTTAGAGTTGGTTTCATGCACTAAGTGCTTGTTGCAAAGGCCAACACAAACGTCTTCCATTGGATCCTACTTTGGAACACACCCAAAGCTTGGCTTCTCCAAACGGCTCACTGTGAAATGGCAGACCCTCTCTGGGAGTCATTTTACAGTAAGCATGTGTGACCGGAGGTTACCTCCATCATAAATGGGATGTCCTCAAATCTCAGGAAGGCTCTACCTCCCCATCCAGTGCTGGAACACCTTCCCCACAGCCCTGACAAATGGCTCTGCCTGACCACTTCCCATGGGGGGGGGCGGTTCAATCCCATAGGAAGTGGTTTATTCCTCTGTTGGACAGCTCTGTGAAAAAGTTATTTCTCAGGGAGACACAGATGTCTGTGAATCAGACACAGACATTTGAGATGAAGCCAACTCTGCAATCTTTCTCTTTTTCACAGAGCTTGTCCAGGCAGTAACCACACCTATAATGCAAATTGACATTGGCAAGTAGATCCCAGCGCCACTACATTAGGATAAAGGCGCAGACGCTTTATATAAACGTAGAACTCAGATAGGTCATGGCCATCAGATTCATCAGCCCTGTCATGAAAAACTAGCAAAATTCTTGCGGCCTCCCACACACACAAAAAGGGTGTCCTGGGAGAATCTTCAGTGTAGTTGTAAATCTGGCTATGGTCACATAAGCATGTGAGTTATATAAGCTTGCAGGCATGAATCTATAAGGCCACGTGCCTCATTAACTGTGAAAAAGATGCTATGAGACACTGAGGCCCTAACTTTTAATTGTACTCTCTGGTGATATAATGAACTAACGGTTTAGACAAAAACAAGTTATAATTGATGATAGAAAAGTAAACATGGTCCGTTGTGAACTTATGGAAGAGTAATACAGTTTTTGACCCCAAGCCCAAGTTAGATTTCGTGTCTGTGTGTGCATGCATGAGTGAGCATGTATTTGTGAGTTAATGCAACAAGTGAGGACTGGGGAAGGCTTGAGATGGGATTGCAAAGGGAGATTTTGCTTTCTAGAGCATTCTATCCTATTCAGAAGAACTATCTAGCAATGATTTAGAAAACAGACCCAAAAGTGCACATAACACGTATTTTGTGTAGCTTACATAAAATTCTGGATTATGGAGCAGATTCTCTACGAAAATACTTAAATCTGGGTACTCGGAAAAAGTAGATACTATTTAGCACCTTGGATAGTACCCGGCATATAAAAGGCACCTCATTAATATTTATTGGCAGACTGACTGAATGAGTGCTTGAGCAGTTTTCATACTTTCTTCGAAAAGCCGCAAATTTCTTTTTGAACCCCATTATCTTTACTGAAAGGAGAATTGCCAAATGGACAAACCAAAAGAAGCTCATGAGACCTTTCATTTCCTCTGGCTCTCCACACACTCCAGGTCAACCTCCACAGTCACTGATTTGCATTTCACTCATGTCTTTTTGTCTTAAGCTCTCACATTCTGATCGGCCTAGTGCTCTATTGCAAGCATTAGACAGTAAGAACTTTTTACAGCTTTACTTTTAAAACATCTTTTCCTTTTCCTTCTCAATCCATGATGCCTCTCAGCAATGAGTAGGGTTTCCATTGGCTTAACTGCACAAGGAGGGTAAGTGTCACTCTGGGAAGGGCAGAGAGCTCTTTCCATGAACCCAGCACTCCCAATACCTTGCTCACCTTGGGGGGCAGGTCAGCAGAGCTGGGCCGTCCCCACAAGCCACTCTCTGTCACACGTGCTGATAGTAGCAAGACTTTGAGAACACACGGCCCACAGGAGATGGGTAGACGAGAACCTTCTTCTATTCTTTTCCACTCTTTACCCATCTTCACCCTTGAGAGCAGATTCGGAAATAGCAGAGGCTTCTCTCTTTTCCCAAATAGTTCCATAGGAGCGTTGAGAATAGAATCACGTGACCAAATTTTTTTTCATAACAACATCAAAACTTTAAGTGTTTCATTTCCAAAGAAACCACCTCAAAAGCCTGGGCACATGTTCCAAGGATGTTTTCATTGCTCAGATGTTTTTTAGTACATCTCTTTTGGGGTCATCTTTAGAAGCTAGGACACATTCTTTTCAAAGTGTTGTTGGAAGTCATCCCCGGAGGGTGGATTTTTTCTCTTTTTGGAGCAAGTTAAAGCCACTGGGGTTGTGTCTGGTGAACAGCACAAGCAATCCATTTGAGACGTAAAATGATGTGTCCCCATACTCATTTGTTTGTCTTTTCCTTGTGTGTTTCCTTACTTGATACAAATGGTTTGAGCAATAACAGCCACAATTCACTTGTTAACTTGATATATTAGGCAGATATCAGTAAAAGGAGCTGCAATGTATAGACTACTTTGAAGGGCAACATCATGTGGATGTATAACATTCACCATGTTCATTTTAAAGTAATCTTGTTGCTGTATCTTCAGGCATCATAAGCTGAGGATATTGTTAGTGTTTGCAAATACACAGAGACTGCCCTCACGCCTAGAACCCTAGAATCCCAGAGGGATTGGGAGGAAGAAGACTTAGGAGACATCTGGACCACTCACCTCCAGTGTAGAACCTTCTCTATACCATCTCCCACTGGTTCCACAGCACCCGGTGGGGGCAAATTATGGTGCAGTTCCAAAGAAACAAGCTGTCAGAGTTACTGCCCCCCATATGCCATCTCCTCATCTGGAAAAGGAGGGGGGCATCTCGATGACCTGTAAAGGCATTTACAGCCCAGTTACTTCAGCAGAGGCCAGTGGGGCTATTTGTTCCTCGCTCTTCTGTTTTACCACTTCTATATTCTGCCTCTCCTGTCTGACCTCATCTAGATCCTCTTCTCTCATGGGCCCATAACTCCCCTTAAAACCACATGGGCATTACTTTGCTATCCTTTCTCATTAATTTTTACTTTCCATTTCTTTCTTCCTGTCTCTGTGTTTCTTTGTTTTCCCTTTTCTGTTTTTCTCCATTTCACTAGCTCAAATGCCTTTTGGGAAGAAGGGGGGGTGGAGAGAGAAATAAAGAATTAACAGGTATCCTTTTCCCTCCCTGGCCCAGCCGTCCCGACCCTTGCCTGCCTTCCACTGTCCCGCCATCACCCGCCCACAGCATTCCTTGGCTCTGTCTTACTTCCGGCCCAATCTCGACTTGTTCTTTCCATTTCTCAAGGTCTAGCCCTCTCAGTCTGTCCCTTAGTTTTGGAACAAGAGTCCTATCCCTTTTGAATGCTTCATTCTGGTGGTGACTCACCCTGACGTCTCACTAATACGCCTTATCAACCTTCCTTAAGCACAGGCCCAAATGCCCATCCCACTAGGTGTCTCTCCTTATTTAGCCCTGAAGGTCAAGAGCCAAGTGATCTGGAGCCAATCTGACATACCTCTTGAGAAGCATGAGTTGTTTCTCCCAGCCATGCTGCCTCCTGTAATCTTCATGGAGTCACTCTGACATCCAGTAGCAATGCCAATCATTCCACAGTTCTTTACAGAACGTGTAGTTTGGTCCAGACCCACTTAGCACTGACTGCACCTCCTAGTGACCAAAGCCAGGCCAGTGCCTAAGTTTAATGAGGAGGGTCAGCTGGGATCAAAGACGCGGTACAATGACCTACGGCAGAAACATTTCTGGGGTGAGGTTTTGTTTTTAGACATTTACAAGTCTGCTGAGACATGTGCAATATTAAGTGGCTTGGGTCTGAGTAGAGAAAGATGATGATATATTTCCCAAAGGAAAATGTGGTTTAGAGAAGGGAGAAAGGCAGCAAAATTCTGGAAAGGAGATGCTCTATTCCTGGCCTTTATCCAACACAATCACATACCCTCAAGGTCTTTCTAGAAGTCAAACTTGTTTCCTCCATAGGAACTGAAAGTGTTTCTGCCCGAGTGTGGGAGAGTTTGGAGGACTTTGATTTATTTTATTATCTATTGTGTTCTAAGCCACAATATTTAATTGGCTGTCATCTTCTAGCTATATCTTTGATCATTTAAGGATTAAAAAAAATGAGCTCCTCCATCTCATCCTCCAGAAATGTTGAAATATCACTTGCTTTATATAGCAAATATTTCCATTTTGTACACATTTGTTGATTAGATTGTTTCTCTCTTGTATATACCTAGAAGTAATTTTATTAATACAAAGATTTTCTACATTAAGTATATTTGTAGATAAATTTACTTTTTATTCTATACACACACAAGAAAACAAAATAAATGGATGAAATCAAATCATTTCATCATAATTGTCTTCTGTTGCTATTTTTTCTTTCCACTAACAGTGAAAACTTTTTGTTAATTAAGTGCCATTGTAACATCACAAAGCATCACCAGGGCAAAAGGTTTGTGTTTTACCAGCTATGCTAGGCTGTAATTATCTGACAAGTTTCTTGCTAAATAATGAGGGCATCTGTGTAAGTGGAAATCCACGTTCTCTAAGCTTGCGAGGTTGAATAATGATGATTGAAATGTTATGTCTTTTGTTTTGTAAGTTGAGGGGTTTATTTTCAGATTCTTTTTTTCAACTCTGCTTTAGTTAATCTCATGTTTCCACCTCTTTATTCTGCTTCTCCACTCCGATGTGCCCACGCAGGAGGCTTTCTGATCTCTCTCCATCTGGGACAGTGGCAGCTGTTCCTTTCCTAGGTAAAGCTTCTGTCTTTAACCAAGCGTCCAAAGAGGTCATCTCTTCATCTCAGGAAGAGAAAAACGGGGTTGTCTACATTCCCTTTTCTCTACCTAGATGGGCTTCCCTCCCTTCTGATTAAAGATTTTTAAAGGATGTGTGTGCGTGCGTGTGTGCATATTCATGTGTGTATTTATGGCTGGGTTTGAGAATTTGAGACAAAGGTCATCCAGAGAAAGTTTGTGCATCCTTTGCTTATGCCGAGGCACGTGTGCAAGAAGGACCCAGTGGATGAACTGCAGATGCTCTAATGACTTGAAAATTCATCGTGCTTTTACTTTTTATGGACATAATGTAATTCTGAAACATTACTTCAACTCCATGCTTTATTTAGAAGTGTTTAGGGATTGTGGAGCTTCGAGCTTAGGAAATGGTGTGGTTTTAGGGCCTAGCTTTTTTTCTTTTTTTTTAATACCAACGGATCTAATTTTGCAGACCAGAAATCAGTGCATAGAACTCATTGTAATGGGAAACAGCATTTACATGGGAGAGAAAGAGCAGTAAACCCTGTCGCCTGGGGAAAGAGCCTCTCCTTAATTTTTGCCCTTTGAAAGCATGCTGCAATCAGCATTTTCTAATATTGGGACAATCCTCTCACCTCAAAGTGCTCCTCTGTAATTGTGTCACATAAGGGGAAATTGTAACAGGCAATTTGGCTCTGTAATTCAGTTTACAAAGCATGTAAACATAAGATGACCAGGTTAAATGCAAATAGGCATTACACTAAGGTATGAAAAACAGGGGGGAGAAAAGATGCTGTGTGCATAACTTAGAAACAACATGAATTTTATTCCTCTTGTGCCTCAAAACGTAGAGTTTATTAAAGTTATTTATCCTCTCATTTAATTTCCTCACATACTGTTCATACAGATACATCATCTGTGTATGAACATACACGTATTCTTTTTTTTTTTCACCCCAGAGCCCCAGTACGTCATAGCTGCACATCCTGCTAGTTGCTGTACGTGGGACGCGGCCTCAGCATGGCCGAGAAGCGGTGCTTCGGTGCTCACCCTGGATCCGAACCCGGGCCGCCAGTAGCGGAGCGCACACACTTAACCGCTAAGCCACGGGGCCAGCCCCCATACACGTATTCTTAACTGTGTATATTTACAAATCTGTCATTTGTAATAAGCAGGCTCCCAGCGCAAAGCACAGTCTTTGGGAGTGAGCTGATGTGCTCATTTTCTACAATGTACGGTATTTTAACAAATAGACTACTCTATATAAAACACCATATCAAAATGTGCTTTTAATTTTTCAAAGCCTTCTTGTTATTGTTTGTAACTTTTTCCTTTGGGCCAATTGTTTCATTATTTAGAGGTCTGTTTTTAATGTAGTCTCTTAAACAGTGACTGGTAGGTACACGATAATCAGATAGGTACAGTTTCATTAAATAAACACTACTGGCCTTAATGATTTAATATTTTGGGGTGCTTTTTTCATTTTTGATGCAGTATTTTTTTCTAGTATAGTGTATCATGGGCCTCGAGTGATTCAATAAAATTTCTAAATCTTAAGATTCCAAGACAATGCAGTATTTTCTGTTCATGCTATGAAAAGTATTTCTATATTTTTTAATAAAGAATGGAATTTATATGAGCGTATGTATATGTTATCTGATCAACTTCTTTATGTTCATTATTATTTCATCAGGACTAGTTCCCATAAGTAGATAGAAAGGAAAAGCGTTTCAAAGAGGGTCCTTGACAGCCAAGGCCAAAAAGGCCTGGTTCACAGCTGCCGCAGAGGCCCCTCCCACCAGCCCCCAGCAGCAGCATCTCCCAGCCCACGCACCATGCTGGCTCAGGAGTGACTTGTTGGAGGAACCCTATTGGCTCCAGGATTCCCTATCAACTGTACTTCCTGTCTCCCTGACCTTCCTATTCCAGCCTGTGACCACAACGGGGGCAGTCCAGGGCAGAGAAGGAATGTGAGATTTGATCAAAGCCCCTGAGTGAATGTCTGCCCAGGGTCATCGTGGACCAGTCTCTCCTCTAGGATCTCCTTCCTGGTCAGCCATGAGGGATGTGGACAACCTCCTGTGGTCGTTGAAGGACTAAATTAAATTACAGTGCTTGTAAAAGCCCCTCAAATCGTGTCTGTTGAATCTAGAAACCTATTCCAGGCCATTTACTCCTATTGGTTGTGACCCAAACTGTTTGGGGTTCATGATCGCTCTTGTTTTTTGATCCAGCCCTCACCCTGACCTGCCAATTCCTGGCTCAGAGGCCTCCATTCTGTCCCTAGAGCTTTGCAATGATCCTTGACAAAGGCAAGATGGTTCTCAATGAAACAATTCAGTGGGTGGGGGGGTTCAGGGGAATCCTCTCGTGCCAGCATTCTCTGCAGCTGGGTAAGGCCAGCGAGAAAGGCCTGGGGACAGCTCTTGGGGAGAGTTGGGGGTGCAGACCTCCAAGTCTTCTCTCACTATCTGCCCTTGGTTTGCTTAAAACTTAATAAACTATTTCCAAGCTAATCTCTCCCCTCTCTCCTCCAGCACAGGTCCAAACTAGGTGGCCTTTCTCATATGTCTACGAAGTCCCTAAGCCACCCCAAGAAAACCCAACCACAGGTGCCCTCACACACCCAGGTCCCAAGGATCCTTCTCTGAGCCTGCTCTCCTCTGACAGTTAGATGCAAGGTCTGAAAACCCAGCTTCTATTACTAGTTTTTTCTCTATTTTCTTCTATTATGAGTTTTAGCTGTGGTTGTACCAACTCTAGTATCCTAATTATAAAAGGTCCAAGTGGGGAAGAAATCCCAAAGTAAATGTTATATGTTTTTCTGTCCTTTTTCTGTCAAATCTTAACATAGATTTGGCCTCCTGAACAATTGCAGGCCTAGAAAGGAAGAAGGAACTCTGTGATGAAGGTAAAAGAGGAACGCCGTGATGAAGGGAGGCATCTTGCCCTGGACTGAACAATTGTGTGGTGTGCAACAGACACCACTGAAGGGCAGGGACAGCACAGCTAGCGTGCATGGTGAGGTTGAAGCTGAGGTACACACGTGAATACGCATATGTACATGCTCTACCCCTGCCTCATTCCCTGTTTCTTAAGACCCAGAAGATAGACTGGACCAGAAGCCACAAACCTGGGTTTTAGTCCTGGCTCTCCCACTGACAAGCTGAGGGCATTGGGCAAGTCGCTTCATCTGTCCAGACCCCAGGGAGTTGGAATAGCCAAGGTCCACGTTCCCCCATCCCCACCGTGGCCTGCTCCAATGGCCCACAGTCTACAGCTTATCAGCAGAACAGGCCATTCGTGACTAGACTCTGTTTTCATGATCTTGAGAGTCCTGAGCTGGTAGGACCCACTGGGGACCTGCAGGGAAGAGAAGGGCTTATAGAGCTGACCAAGATGACAACCTACCTGAGGGGTCTGTCTCCTAAGAATCTATGAGGGCAAGTAGTTCTTAAGAACAATGTGGAGTTGATTTTCTCAGGCAAGTTACCAGAAAAGAGAATTTTCCATATACTGTGAATCACTGTGAAAGAGATACTGCTCCATTGTAGGAATTCAAAGCGCCATCACACGCGTTGAGCACAGATAGATCTTGCCTTCTGATCTCCAAGAACTTCCATTCATTTTAGTGCTCAATGAACTTGCATCTTTTCCCATTATCCCTTTCATAAAAAAACCATTTTTTAAGCAGAATTGCTTTTCTCCTTAAACTCTTCACCAAGGTTGATTCGCTATCTGTCTAGGAGTGGCTCCTAACTTACTGTTAACCTATTTAGTGGAAGCAATAAAAAACATTGAAAGGCAAAAGCAATTTAGATGAGAAATATTTCTGTAAAATCCCCTAGGATGGGGAGGTGGAGGAGAAGTGGATCTGATGGTAGCTCTGTTGCCGGTTTCAGACTAACAGGTTTGGCAGTGATGTTTTGTTAGCAGCAGTTAATCAGTGAATCCCATTACTTAATAAGGTTATCACTCTTAGCAAAAGCTGCAAATTACAGTTTCTTTTTCTCCAGGCTGAAGATAACATCCTTAAAATTTTGCATCTACAAGTGGTATCTCGTTAGCGGAAACTGGGTAAACAGAAGCACATTGAAAATGCCATTTGTGTGTAATTCAGGCTGTTTTTATCCAAAATTTTACAGTCCCGTGAGCCCGCTGCTTCCCTTCTCCACCATTGTTCGGTGCTGGTGTGGACTGCGAATCAGAAAGAGGTGGGAAAACGCTCCTTTGTTCATCACCAGCTGCAGAAGTCACACTCTCATGTCCTCCAAGAGTAAATTCATAGACTTGTAAGAGCCTCACTAAGTACCCCAATCCCAGGTCCCTCTGCTCGTCAGCCTTGAAGGATTTAGTCCGCCAGTGATTCAGTGATCCACGAGAGTCTTGTTTTTCAACTAAACCACCTCCATTAACCCCTATGACTCTCACTTCACATCTCATCACAGAGTTCTCAGAGTAACCAACCGTGCCTCCCGCCATCTCATCTGTCCCCACCCCTCGCCTTGGCTCTTGCTGGTCTTTAAATCCCATAGCCTCCTCTGTCAAAATTCTGCTGTGTGAGTTCATTCACATTCACCTGTCCCTTTCCCGGTGGGGCCCAAGAACCTCAGAGAAGGCCCAGGTGGTGCTAAACTCATTGGCGTTAGCCTTGACCTCCTGCCAAGATGGCGTCATGTCCCATGTGGAAGGGAAGGTGGTATAATGGTGAGGGTGTCATGCAGCTGATGGGAGGTGCTGTGGGAGCCCCTCAGAGATGGGGGCAAGAGAAGCTGCTCCCTCTATGCAAAAGACAGAACAGGAGGTGCTTGGGGGAAAGGTGTCTGTGAGCCAGGAGAATATGCAGTGGGGACTTGCTCTCCCGCATCCCCTGTCTGAGCACCGGCCCCTGTGCTCACAGACGTAGACCCAGCTGACCTGCTAATCCCCATAGCACTCCTCTTTCCAGTTCAGCTGTTTCGTTTTGTTTATTTGTTTTCCTTTTGGCTCAAAAAACCTCCAGGGGGGATGAATTTGAGGATTTTTCTGGTGTATGTGTGTTGTGTGTACGTACTGAGTCTCTACCTCATTCCAGTTGTTGATAACATTTTCCCTCCCACACTTTCTGTCTCCCCCCACCCACCCCTCTCACCCACCCCTTCCCACCCATTCTCTGGTCCGTAGCATTTCTTAGAGCTGCATATGATTTCCCCTGGGAGAGACTTTGTGTTTTCTGGCTGAATTATTCTTTATACATTTCCAGTCAGCCACTTTCCCCTCTTGGTTGCACCACTGCATCCTTCCTCCACTTGGCTCTTGAAGCATTTTTTCTTGGTGTTTTATTTCCTTGTCTTGCCTCCTCCATCCCCACCCCCAGTGAGAACATCTCTGTGCATGTCTCACAGCCTTGCATTTTCCACCAGCAAACACACTTCCAAGGGCCTTAGTGACTTGTGAAAAATCCTTCCAAACTTGTCTTCTGGAAACAGGATGGCAGATGAAAGATTTCTTCATTAAAATTAGACACTTTAAAGAGGCATTCAGTAAAAGCTCTGAGAATCCCCAGTGAGCCTCTGTCTGTGTGGAGCTAGTGAGGGGGCCAGAAGGAGGCGTGGGCTTAGGAAAGGCTAGGATGAAGCATTCTGGGGTTCCATCTCCCTCTTCTGACACACAATCCCTCCCCTGGACAGGGCAGTTTTGAGCCTGATGGGTTGTTGCTTCGCGTCCTACCCACTGCTCACACTGCTGCTTGAAACAACTCGTGTGTGAGATGCCTGAGGTCATCATGACCCGCTGTTCTCAGAGAACAGAATATGATTTATGACTTGAGAAGCTGGTCGAGGCTCTGGACATAATTCCAAGCTGCGATTTCTCATTTGGGCTCCTAATGTTTGATTATGCAGCTGGGCAGCGTCCCCTCTGAAAGGCAGCTTTCGCGACATGAGCCAGTTCCCAGCTGGGGGTTTTAACTGGACCAGCAGAGTGCAACCAGAGCTTGGGGGAAACTCCTGGGCAGGGCCCGAGGAGACTCAGGGCCTGGGAAAGAGGTTGTCTGACTGAAAGCAGGCACCAAACTTGTTCCTCGTCTGAGCCAGGCTCGGCTCTGGGTGCTTCCCGCACAACAAACGTCTCACTGATTCCTCAAGTGCCCCAGCTCTGAGTGCACCCAAGGGCAAGGTGAGCACATGGAGGGCAGGCTCAGGCACGTTACTGAGGCAAACCAGGACACCGGAGAGGCTGGCAGGAGCCCCTGACTCTCCGTAAGGTCTTTGGAGCCTCCATGAGGACGGAAGGGCGGGGTGATCTGGTCTTGTGGTTAGGCCTCTGTCCCAGGCAAGAAGCAACTCTCCTGGGCTCAGTCTTCAGTCTATGTGGATCATTTTTACTTCTTTCAGGGACTTAGGACACAAGCCTCTAAAAAACTACTGAGAAGCCAAGCACAAAAATGGCCAGAGATTTTATTTTTTGCCACCTAGCCCACCTGAAGGAAGCGAAGGATAAATCAGCTTCTCAGCAGGCGCGCGCACGCGCGCACACACACACGCACACACACAGCACTAGCGGCAGATTGGCCCCATCCTTTACTCTATACCCTGTACACCTCTAACTTTCAAGCAAACTGTTAGGATCAACATCCTTGCCAGAATACTGAATCCCAAGGCACAGACGAGTGACCCATGTCACTCAAGTCTTCCTTATTCAGCTATAGTCCACTCTCCTCAGTCCAGCTTCTCAAGATTCACTTTCACATGTGTTGTTTCTGCCAGCAGATGTCAGCCAGGTTCTGCCACACCCTGGTGTGTGAGCACTTTCCTCCTGAAGCAGGGACTGTATTCCCTCATTTAGCTATGCTGAGACCTGACCATGGCTATTGGCAACAAGGGGTTGGGTGGAGGTCAGGGGCCAGATTTTGAAGAGTACTTGTACCATCTTGTGAGGCTCCAGTGGAAGTCTTTACATTATTTCCAGGCAAAGGGAAGTTGCTTTCTTATGTCGAATAAGCGAGGCCTGCTTCTGCTGGCCTCAACAATTGGTGGCTGAAGACTCTTAGATGCTTCTAACCAATGTCCCTATCCCAAGTCTCACAGTCCCACTCTTTCACTTTTAGGGCCATGAATTTGACATAGGAGACCTAAGGCTGCACATTCAGTGTCCTTTGCAGTTCTATTATTATTATTATCAGATCTTGGGGCTGATTTTCAGCATAGTTTGTCCCATGGATGCAGGACATAAGAGTTAAGGGCTGCCATAGAGGCCCTCTGGCTTTTCCAGCATGCTCTAAGCTAGCAGTAAGCTGTCCTGAATGTTTTTTTATCAAGTGTTGCAATGCCATCAAAAGCAGCTGGCACCTACCACAATCCTTATAATTACCCCATTCTACCAATCAAGAGCCATGGCCAATGGATAGCCCAGTGCTTCCCAATTTTTGCTGCATGTTAGAATCACCTGGTGATCTTTAAAAAGTACTGATACCTGGCTTCCACCTAGAGACAGTTTAATTTACTTGGGATGGGGTGGGATCTAAGCATGGGGTTATTTTAAAGCTCCCCACATGATTTTAATGTGCAGCAGTTTGGAAACTACTGGCATATCCCAGTACCTCATCTTCTACCACTACTTCATCGCAATTAACCACAAGTGAAAACTTTAGTGATTCCACTAACATCAGGGGTTGTTACCAGTCCAATTACCGCTAGCAGTGGGGGCCCTGTGCCTTCAGACCAGTGGGCAATTCAACTCCAAAATCCCATCCTGAGGGTCTGCTTTCTAGGACCACTCTTGGGACTATCTCTTCCCAGATTCCCTAGAAAACAGAGGTCAAGCAAAAGCTTATATGTTAAGACTTTATTGGGGAATGGAATTCCAGAGAAGCAGAAGTGAAGATAAGAGAGAAAGAGAGAAACAGAGAGAGAAAATATAAGGAGGTGCATTACCAAGCTGGCTACAGCTCCACGAGAAACTGATTTCTCAGTCCTGCAGGACGTATCCAGAGAGACCGTATGACACCATCTGTCCTCAAACAGTCCTTCCCAGGGGAAGAGGGGAGAAGGATTTATCCTCAACTCGCATCTTCCATTGGTCCTGGTTTGCCAGTTGCCATTTCTGAACGGTGTATATACGGGTACCAAGTGGGTCCCATAGTATCTTGCATCTCAATAGTAAAAGGAAAGTCCCAGAAAATAAGAGGCAGGAGATGTGTGGCATGGCACGTGAGGAGAGGCATTGCATCAGTTGTCTATTGCTGTGGGACAGACCATCCTAAAACTTAATGACTTAAAACAACAACCATTACCTTTGCTCACAATACTATGGGTAAGCAATTTGGGCTGGGTTCAGTGGAGTAGTTCTTCTGCTGGTTTTGCCAGGGGTTACTCACATAACTGGAGTCATCTGTGACTTAACTGGGGCTTCCTGGGGCTGAATGGTGTGAGACGGACACACTCACATGTCGGGTAGTGGCTGCTTGCCGATGGCAGGGCCTCTCTCTTCACGTGAGAGATCCTGGGCTTCCTGACATGGCAGCATCATGTTCCATAAAAGGGGGAGACAAGAGACTGCAAGGTGTCTTGAGGCTGAGGCTCAGGAGTCACACAAGGTCATTCCTAGACATTCTATTTGATCAAAGAAGTCACAAGGCCAGCCTAGATTCTAAGAAGAGGAAATTGGCCTCTTGATGAGAGGAGCAAGAGAGACACACAGAGTGGGCATGTGCACTGCAATGGGAGAGACCATTGCAGCTCTCTGTACAAACAACCTACCTTGAGCATTGTCACTCTATGCCTGAAAGCAGGCCCCTTGTCCATGGCAATGGTGGAGGCAGCAGCAGCCACCTGGCTCCAAGACAGACGGAACAGCACAAGCTGTAGGTAGAGCCATCCCAGCCAAAATCCAAGGAGAATGTGTGGTTCTGGGTAGCTAGTCCCTGAATCCAGTTCAGAGTATACAACTATTTTAGAGAGCAACATGGCAATATCTAGTAAAGTTGAAGATGCACCTGTACAACAACATCAAAATTCCACTTCTAGAAATTCTCACAGTTGTTCACAAGGAGGTAAGGATATATTTGTCCTCCATGGTAACATTGTTTGAAATAGAAAAACATTGGAACAACCTAAAAGTCTATCAACAAGGGACTAGGTAACTGAACTCTGATATATTCATTCAACAGAATACTATACAGTAAAAATGATATAGGTGTAGGGGGCTGGCCCGGTGGCATAGTGGTTAGGTTCACGTGCTCTGCTTCGGCAGCCTGGGGTTCGCAGGTTCAGATCCCGGGCGCGGACCTACTCACCGCTTATCAAGCCATGCTGTGGCAGGTGTCCCACATATAAAGTAGCGGACGATGGGCACGATGTTAGCCCAGGGCCAGTCTTTCTCAGCCAAAAGAGGAGGATTGGCAACAGATGTTAGCTCAGGGCTGATCTTCCTCACCAAAAAAAAAAATGATATATGTGTATTAACATGAATAAATGCCAGAAATATGATGGTGAATGCAAAAAATAAAGTTGAAGGAGACATACATATTGATATAATTTGTGCAAATCCTAAAAAGCACAAAAACGATACCTTACGTTAAGTATGCAAACATACATAGAAAAATATAAAAACAGATATGGGAGAGATATTCTCAACTTCAGGAAAGTGGTTATCTCCAGGAGAGAGGAAAGGATTTGGGGGGCAGGGGTGTCAAAAATCAGCAACATTGTGTTTATTAGAACAAAAGGTATCTGAAATAAATATAAAAATGCTAACTTTCGTAATATGTGGGCCTAGGTTCATGGATTTTTGGACCATTATTTTCTACACTTTTCATGTACTTGAAATATGTCATGATAAATGAAAACAAATATTCTTAAAAGACAGCAAGAGACCTCAATTCTGGTCTGGATTCAGCTTCTAAGCTTGCTGTTTGGTAGAAATAAGTCTGGGAGATACACACCAAAATGTAAGTGGTGCTTATCTCTGGGCGATGGGATTTTAGGTTATCTTTATTTCCTTAAATTTTATTGCATGTTTTAGTATTTTTTGTATTTTTATTATCAAAAAATATTAATATACTTTCAAAAAACTTTGTTCTTTGGCCTTAGATAAATCATTCAACTTCAAAGCCACTATATGCATCACAAGAAAAAACAATCCGAAATCACCATTTTGTCCATCAAACATCTGTCTGGCCTTTGTTATTTCACATCACTCTTCTGCACATGGCGTGGACAATTGGACAGTAAATCCAGCTGTACATCAGCCTGCTTGGACTTATGGTGGGTGGGGAGGCAGGGACATTATGTGGCAGAAAAGGCCCTCCTTCACTGTAAAGTGGATCCCCCACCCTACTCCTTTATTAAATAACTCTCAGTGACAACGGCCTATCTGAGGGAGGACCCCTTTTAAGATATCAGCCTCTTTAAGCACAACAGGCAATGAACAAAAGGACACCCAAGCATACACACCACTGCACATGTGTGCTGACTTGATAATGCCACTTTTCATCATTTGACGTGTTCCTCACTCTCATGGCACAGGACTCCGGGTTTCTTCATAATAACCGGGCTGGGGTCTCTATCAAGGGGCTCCACCCACTTCTGCCCACCAGGGAATGATGACAGCTTGTTTGAACCATCACTACCAACTGTCACAAGCTGCACTGCCTGTAAGTGAGATTTGTACACTGAGAACACAGAGGCAGGACAAATACCCTCAGTCCTGACCTCATTCAGCTGATTTCTCCACAAATGAGTCAGGAGATGCAACTCAAAGCAGCTTAAGCAAAAAGAGAGTTACTTATCAGCTTATCTAATTGAAGTGGACAAGAGTGGATCCAGGGACTCAAAATACATCTGCAGGACCATTTCTCAGTTTGCAATCTCAGCTCCTCTCTTTGTGTCGATCTCATTCAGTCTTTCTTCAAGAAACTCCCTCTGGTGGGTAGGACACACAAAAGGGAAACTGACAGTAGGCAATTCCAGACTTACATCCTTCCAGCTCAGGATCCAAGAAGAGAGAAAGGGAGATTCATTAACACCATCAGCACCTTTAATCTCATGGAAGGATTCTAATGAGACCAACTTGAGGCTCCTGTCCACCATATGGACCAATCATGAGGGCCAGAGAGTAGGACAAGCTTGGGCCACATGCCTGGCCAGAGAGTAGGACAAGCTTGGGCCACATGCCTATGTTTGTAGTGGGGCATGAGGCAGAGTATAGGCACTGGGGGCCTCATCAGAACCAATGACATAGGCATGGAGGGGCAATTCTCTAAAGGAAGAAAGTGTGCTATCATCTGAGAAGGGAGGAAGGAAGCCTGGGAAATAAAATCCCAATGTACATAGGATACAGAGCTCTTATTCTGCAACCAGGTCTCTTAAATAGCATGGGGGCACCTTCCCATGAAGTTTGTCCCCCCTCCCTCATTCTAAGGGATGTGTTGGGATAGTATTTGAGGTGTGGGGAGGACCCCAATAGTAAAACAATAGAAGTTCTTGCAGCTGTTTGGTAGGCTGGGGGATTTGCCTTGAATGAGCCCAAACTCCTCCTCTTCTCTCCAGCATAGTCACCGACCCCTCGCCTTGTATCTCTATTCTCTATGCATCTCTTTTCTTTCTAAAGGCAATAACCTTCCTGTTTGTAACCTTCCCTAGTGATAATTAAAAGGTATTCCTGGCTTCTTAGGAGCAAGCCCTTGTATTTCAGGGGCAGAGAATGGTGAGTGAAAGTAAAATTGTAAGCTAATCTCACTTATGAACTAAAAAATCATAAACAAATGGTTAGCAAACAAAATCCAGCAATGTATTGAGTTGCTGGTATTCAACCATTTTTGACCTATAAAAACAGCAATTTCTTATACTTCAAATTAATTGTAAAAAATTCTATGACCAAGCTGGGTTTGATTCAGAAATATAAACAAAGTTTAACGTTTCATATTACCATCTCAATAGATGATTGACTTAAAATATATGACTTAAAAATTCATGATTTAAATTTTAAAAAATCACTAGGAGTAGAAGGAAATATTCTTAACCTGATGAAGGATAGCTAGCAAAAAATTTCAGCAAACTTAACGGTGTAACATTAAAACTACTCCCTTTATAAGTAAACGGATGGTGGCTGTGGGAGCCAGATTTCTCACAGTGGGAGAGGGAAGTTACAGATAAGAAGGGGGAAGGCTAGAATAAACCATGTGCTGTTGGACTAGAAGCTGAGACATCAGTATGAACTCATGTTTAACCTAATAAAGATGAAAATGGGTAGCTACAGACACAATTATACACCTGTGTGTATACATTGGTTAGTATACATACGTATGTTTCTTTAGCTCTGTCTAGGCCTAGAGACAGTGACACTCTAGTTGTAATGAGCACACCCATCACCCAGATCTTGGTTTCTAAATTCCCTTCTCCAATAAAAGGAACCAGGGCTCCTTAGAGAGACGGCTGACTCTAGTGTCAGGCAGGGAAAATACAAGATGGGTCTGGAGCATCTTATATTACCAGAAAGAAAGGAAGTGCCAAAAAACAAAAGGATGGGACATGTGGAAGGGACACAGGAGCCAAACTGAAAGAGCTCCTGATGGCCAAAGCTGGAACAATTTGAGCAACAAAATAAATAACATAGTATATCCCACAGTATAAAATAAATACACAAGTCCATACTGATATAAATACATGTTTAAATAAACAAACAATAATTAAATAAATAGAAAAGACAAGTCTTCCTTACTGAAGAATTCCAAATAATATATGTAAATATTCTGTCCTCTAGGAGGTAAAACTTAATTCTCCCTCCTTGGGTATAGGATGGATTTAGTGACTTACTTCTAAAGACTAGAGAATGGAAAGCCAGGGGCCGGGGTGGGGGTGGGTTGGGGCAGTAACTGTCCTATTGAAAAATCTGGCAAACACCACCTTGGTCAGTGACAAGGTTAACGTCACCAGTGATCAGTTGTGTTGTCAGAATGGACCTCTGCTATGATGTGATGAGTAGGGCACTTCACCTCTCTGGTGTTATGAAACACAACCCCAGTCCAATCATGAGAAAAACATCGGCAAACCCAAAGTTGAGGGACATGCTACAAAACACCTAACCAGAATTCCCCAAAACTGTCAATGTCATGAAAAAGAAAGAAAGAAGGAGAAACAGCCATAGACCACAGAAGACTAAGGAGACACAATGAGCAAACACAATGTAGTCTCCTGGATTGGATCCCGGGACAGAAAAAGGACATTAGCAGAAGAACTATTGAAATCTGAATAAAGTTTGGAATTTAATTAATACTGATGCACCAGTGTTGGTTTCTCAGTTTTGACATAGGTACCATGGTTATGTAAGATGTTAACAATGGGAGAAACTGAGTGAGGAGTACACAAGAACTTTGTGTACTATCTTTGCAACTGTCTTGTAAATCTAAAATTATTCCAAAATAAAACATTTATGCAAAAAGACTACTTCCCTTAAAGTCAGGGTGAGTAGTAGGATGACCTCAGAATGCTAATCAACACTGTAAGAAATAGAAATAGAAATGGAACATATCGGGATCAAAAAGGAAAAACTAAAACTGGCATTATTTGATAGGCTTGTTTACACAAAAAATCCAAAACAATAGACAAACTGTTAGAACTAACAGGGCTTCAGTCAATTGCTATCAATACACACACACACGCAAATATTTGCCTACATATCAGCAACAATTAGAAAGTGTAGATATTCTTAGAGATATCATTACAATAGCAATAAAAAGCTGTAATTTATCTAGGGATGAATCTCACATAAGATGTGCAAGGTCTTTATAAGGAAACAAAAATTTTTATTGAAAGATATAAAAGAGAAATGGAATAAATGGAAAGATACACCATGTTCATGGAAGGAAAAATTCTATATCATAAAGATGTCACTTTTCCACAGATTAATATATGACTTAGTAAAATTATAATCAAAATCCCATCAGAGTCTTTCATGGGATATTTTCAGGGTAGTTCATTTCCACTGAGAGATGGGCCACAGAAAAAGCTCCACAGAGCAATGACCAGTGTGACAGCCTCAACTCTTCTTTGCCATCAACTCAGCGTGATGGGGTCTAGGCCTCAGTCCCCATTCACCCCAAAAAGTTGACGAGCAGGGGAGTCTTGAGTCGGGCCTACGACTGGGCTGTATTTCAACATCAGCTGAATTCTGTGTTTTTGAAAGAGGAGCAGTGGAGAAAATTGGTTCCTGCTATTTCTATTGCTCAGGAACCAAGACCTCTTCAACCCTCGGATCTGGCCAGCTAGGACATAACAAATGACCCCGGCAGTGGAAAAAATGCCTTCATTTCATTCCATGAGTTTATAAATCACTGTGTTACTCAGTTATCCCCTGACTTCATCTCATATTTTTCTCCATCACTCTACCATAGGGGATAGTGTCCTGCAGGAAAAACTTACAATCTGAAATGTGCATTTCATCTTCTTCCAATATGGAAAATCAGGCTCAGTGAAGAAGGAAGAGTGAATAGCCACTGCCAGCTTTCCGCTTGGAAAGAAGCCATGGAAAGGCATCCAGGAAGAAACTCGTTGGAAGATGACTCTATCAGGCCAGATCAGGAGGTTATGGCTGGCAGCTCACGCAGGAGACTCTAGTGACTCACTGGGGGAAGAGTTGGCCCTTCTCCTGCTGCAGTGTCTGTGCCTGCCGTCTGAAGGAAGCTCTGTGACACAGCTCACGTCAAAAGATGAACCCCAACAACCGCACCCATGTGTATATAGACAAATCATTTTGTCTCATTTGATCCACATAATGACCCTGTGACTATTGCCGTTTGAAAAATGGGGACTATGGCATTTTACAGATGGGGAAGGAAACCCAGACTTCAAATTCACAGCTAGTAAGCAAACAAGCCAGAACTCATGTTCAGATTTTTAAAAAAATAACTGTCCTGCACTCTTCCGTCTCCATACTCCGTCCATCATGGCTTTCTGCGGCATTACCCCCAATCCCCACTGCGTTGACCCCTTCATGTCCCGGTTCAGGCTTGGTCGCGATGCCCTGCAGCGGCAGTTTTACTCATCTGAAGGCAGATAGAGGCATGTGGTTCATCCACAGGCAAGACCGAGGCGGGTGGTCTTTTGGTTACTTAATCATCGTGCCCCCACTAATAAGAAAGGCAATTTCTCCAAAGGGCAACCGGCAACACCTCCTCTGCGTGCTGGGGCGTTCCTCCTAGGGCTGCACACAGAGGCAGCACCTGGCCAGCCCACTGCTGACACCTTGTGGCCGAGAAACAGAGTTCCTGCCCATTTCCTATCAGGATCACACTAAGAGAGGAAGCTGAACGCTAGGAACCAGCCAGATCTTCTTCTGTCCTTCCCGGGTTCCCCTGACCACCCTCTCCTCTGAACCCGCAGTGCCAGGCTGCTTAGGGGCTGATGCAACCCTCAGTGGGTGGCTGCAGGGCTTCCTCAGTAGCTGAGACATGGTGGCTGAGCCACTGTGGCGGTCACAGGGCCCTCTAGGTGGCACCTCTGCCCAAGGCAGTAACCAGCACTCATGGCACTCACCAAACAACTGACAGATGAAGCACGGATTTGCTCATAAAAATAGGCATGAACCAGACACCTGAACACTGGCTCTGATTTGGGTCCTCGTGTCTGCTGCCGCAAACTGTGAGCATCAGGAGGCAGGCAGAGGACACCGTGCTGGAAATAGAGCTTGTGGCAAATGGTTCTTGCGACAGCCGTTGAGGCAAATTACAATTTAGAGGCAGAAATCGTGGAAGGACTTGTTCTGACGTCAGTGAGAAAACACTTCAAATGCTAAGGAGACACTACTAGTAATAGGAAAGGGTAACTTCCGATATCTTTATGCGCACCCTTTTAGTAGAGGCATCTAAATATGGAGAGTCTTGTCATTGCTCTAAGATGTGGTGTGCAATGATTTTAGCTCAAGGTATTTTTTAATATTCCTAACAGTAATCATCAGTGCGGCTGTGATTTGCTTAATTTACTTAATAAGAAGTTAAGGCAGTTCTATCTCAAGGCACCATGATGTCCCATTACACTAAGCAGCCAAGGGTCTTGAAGCAGGACGTTTCTTCTCCAGCCCTCTGTGTCCCCACCTGTAAAATGAAAAGTTTGAACAATCTGTATTTCTTAAAGTGTGGTTTGTGAACATATGTGCATCAGAATCACATGGTCTTATTAAAGACCCAGATTTCAAAGCTACTGGTCTAGAGTCTGGGAATCTGCATTTTAATCCATTCTTCAGGTGATTCTTATGCACACATGTTTGAGAATCACTAAACAAGGTGATGTGGGGCCTAAGATATATTGAGACCTATTGTGCACCCAGCACCAACAAGAGACGATCCTTTCCCTCAAAGAGCCCACAGTCCTATTGAGAACGTAGACAAGAGAATAAAAGGTGTAATAAATGACTAGCAAATGCTGTGGGAGAAAGGAGGAGGGAGGGAGTGACTCCCTGGGGGCTTCGTCCCTGAAGGCCTCCGAGGTGAAGTGATGCTGGAGTTGTCTGGAAAGATGGGTTCACCAGGTGCACCACGAGTGCTGCTTTCAGAGGTCAGGAGGGGGACCACAGGCCTCGTGAGCAGCATGTGACTTTCCGCCACCATCCTAGGGCTGGTACTGTCAGGGATCTGAAGCCCCACCCCTGCATGGAAGCCAGCATCTGTAAGAGGAGAGGAACATACTCAGGATTAGCCTGCCGTTTTCATTTGATCCAAAAATGGATCCGAAGCTCTGGTAATCCCATCCTTTCCTTCCAAAGCAGCGAGAGGTCAGGTCCTCACGGAGGGAGTGCCCAGGGCGGGGCTCCGTGCTGTGTCCATCGCAGCTCGCATGTGGGAGGCCTGTGGGAGCGTCCACAAAAGCAGGCCTAGGCTTTCATGTCAGCAAATTGCTTTCTTAATAAAGGACATTTTAAGTAATAGTTCTTTTTCTCCTTCTTATTTCTCTTTCCCCTTTTCCCCTTTTATCCTTTCAATTTCTTTAACTATCTAATATTTTGAATATGTTTACTTTCTGTCACTTTTGGAAAGATATACCAAAAAAATGCCTTTAGTTACTTACTACATGGAATCTTATCCATGTTCTTACATCTACTCTCTAACCCTCAGCATGAGTCCTGCCCAGGCCTTCTTACCTTCTTACTCAGATGACCACCGTCCTGGTCTCCTCGGCCCAGTGGCCTTGGGCAGACTCTGAAAGGAAGCAGAGCACCATCCCTTCCCTCTCCTGCTAGTGGTGTGCTGGAGGCTGCTCCCCTCAGCTCACAAGAGCCCATTCTAAATTTTCAGGAATTTTGCGAGCTAGTCGTTAAATACAGACATTATTGAAAATTAAATTATATAGATTATGATTAAATAAGTTATGTTAAAAACAAAGGTAATAGACACTCAAAACTCATCATTCCCCAATTATTTGATCAAATTATACTATTATCTATGCTCTTGAGGTTATTTACGTCCATTATATTTGAACAGTGGAAATACTGTATAATGAGGTGCTGCTACCATGAGTCTTGCCTACTCCAGGTTTAATGACATCGTGTTGTTAGCTTGAAATTGATCACGGTGAAGATATTTACCATGGAAATCAGTGTATGCTAGAAATCAGGGCTTGATTTATTGTTTCATTGATTGTCTAGACTTAAGAAAGTGATGGAAAATGTCAACAATGAGGATTAAACTTAAAAATGTGCAGTATCTATGGCTGTTACATTGTGAATAGCATAAAAATTTGCAGAAATATCCTCCCAGTATTTTAAAACTGATATCTGATTTAGAAAAGAAGCTGCTCATGTCATTAATGGATGAACAAAGTTCTGCCTTCTGTCTTCGTGGTTTCATTTTGTCTCATATGTTAACATACAAGAAAACATCATTGAACTCTCATTCAGCAATTGCAGTCAGGTGCAGGTACAAGAATCCAGCAAAAATCAACAAAAGTATTCTGTGAGAATCTATTTGCTTTATGGAATTTATAACAAAGCGTGTTGTATATTTTATTATTATTTGTAAATTGTGTGCTACACATCCTTAATATCAGCAAAATTTACAACAAACTTGGATATGCACACATTTTTTTTCCCCAGAGAGCCCATAGTTAGGCATGTGCCGGTGCACCATTAATTTTCTCTGAACTGTACATCTGTGGACCGCAACTCATAGCCCTGTAGCAAAAGCTTCAGTTGGTTTTAATTGACATGGTGGCCACTGGAAGGAGCACTAGACTGAGAGCCCGTGAAGACCCAGGTTATCGTCTTGATATTGACACCTGCTAGCTATCTGCCATTGGCCAAGTCCCTCAGCCTTTCTCTGTGTCTCACTCCTCCATGCAGAGAAATGGGTGCATGGAACAGTATGAACAGTAAAGTCCATTCCAGCTCTACACTTTATGAGTTTTGAATATATGAGAAAGGGATGATTCCAAAGTTTCAGGAATGGAGTCCAGCAGGTTTTGGTAGTGCAAACACACCAACCTAAGGACTCCTAACGCCACACTTCAGTGCACAATGTCATCTGTGAGGTCACGGATGTGTTTAAAATGCTCCCATGTTGTTTGGTTACTATGCTTTCAGTAGGAATGAATGAAATCCAGGCAAAGGAGAGGAGAGAAGACTTGCCTATAAAGAATATCTTTCAAGCCCTGTCAGTTTGAGATGAAATATAATTCTGCCGGTGGGGATGGGAGTGAGAAAGATGTGCTAAATGTGCTCCTTGGGCAAGGGCTCTGTTGTCCTAACTTCCTCAGCCCCTGCCCTTCTCCCTCTGGACTCAGCTTTCCTGCTCCTATGGGACATCCTGGGCACTGGGCTGTCCCCACAAAGTAGGTAGCTCCACATCCAATGAGTGATGGCCCATAAAATATAATGATTAAATAGAAAGCACCTTACAGCTCACACAGTTCCTTTGTGGCCTTCACAATGTTGGGCAGGAAATGGTTAAGCAGGGTCGGTCCTGAGCCTGGGCAGCCACAGGCAGGGGAGGGGCTCCGATTAATAACACTGCACAGGAAGTGTGGGCCTCCCTCTTTCTGCCCAATGGGGAAATCCATTTTCAATTCTGACCTCAATGAGGAAGTTACTCTTCCTGCCAAAAGGAGTGGAGTACAGCCTTCCCCACAGCACAGCAGAACCAGAAGACAGAAAGCAGGCAGAGAGAAACAGCACAGAGGGCAGAGCAAAACCTGGGAAGGGACAGAGCAGGAGGTTGATGGAGAAACCTTCCTTAGTAGTGCAGTGATGAGACAAGGCTTACTGCTCCCTCACTGAAATGGAGCACAAGGAGTATATATATCCCCTGGGTATATTTCATTATAGCATATTTTTAAACTAATACATGATAAAATCATATATAGTTCCTGTCTCATTCTTCTGTCTTTATAAAATCCCAAGTTGAAGAACCTCTCTGGAAATTGTTTCAGATTGACAACTGGCTCAGGAAGATCCTGACGTTGTGGTTCATGTCCAGGATCTGATGCTTAGGGTGAGAAGAACCAAGTGAGCAGCCTGCTCCCTTGCACTTTGTGGAATGTGATCTTCAGGAGGTCTGTTTCCATCTAGGTGTGCCACACATTTACATGCTCACATACTCTATCAGCAGGAAAACAGAAAGCACCTCAGACATTTATATACAAGGGAATCCAATGAAGGGTCTGGCTACGCAGGTGATGGTGAGCCGAGAAACTGGACGGGGACAGTGAGGTAACCCTGAGGCTGAAGCGACAAAGGGAGGAGGCCACTGTGGGAGCTGCAATACTAAGGGCTTTCCAGAGGGGACTGGAGACATGGTGGAGAGGAAAATGTTGCTAGAGAAGCTGCCTGAGGCAGAGAGAGAGAGAAAGAAATACCTTCTCCCAAGTTCCCGTTGGCTGAACTCAGCCAGGGTCAGGTCCCGTGCCATACAGGGCAGAGCAGGAAAAGGGAAGGAATTAGTCTGAGGGAAAATGGGCCCAGAGCTAGCATACATACTAGCATTTAATCCTGGAAGTAACCCCAAGAGTAGGTATTATAATCTCCATATCACTGATGGAGAAACCAAGCCTCGGAGACATTAAAACCAACACAGCCAACAGCACATGGTAGCAAATGGTGGAGCTGTGACAGAAATGTCCATCTCCCATCTGTACACCACACTCTGTCCATGTTCCTTATTTGGTCCTCCAGTGGTGTGGGGGGCAGGGATGACTACTGAGCCACATGGCACTTCCAAGCTACCGACAGTAGTGATCCTTAACCTCCTGCTCGTTCCTGTGCCAGGAGCCACAGGCAGGGCACCACATGGTGCTCTGGCACGAGGGGAGGCCATCGTGGGCCAGGACTGCCAGCCAGGGAGGTGGACTCATGGAGGGTCTCGCCCAACCTCCCTGAGCCTCCATGAAAGGCCTCTGTGCGCTCTTCAGAAAGCAGAGCAATGGGCCAACATGTAGGCTGTGCCAGCTAATTATCTAGCCCTCCTTCTGCTCCCTGGAAGCCCGGCCCTGTGGACGGGCCAGCGCTCTGAGTTTCTGATGTCAGATGGCCTGGTTCCACCTCTCAATGGGGCTGGTATTTGGTTGATCCTTCAGGCTCCCATTTGGCTCATAAAACACAAACATCTGCTGGGGTTCTGGTTGGCCTGTGGAAGACTTCAGAGTGCAGAGGGATGGAGAAAAGGAGAAGAAGGGGAGAGGGGAACTGGGGGGAAGGGAGAGCCAGAGCAGCCTTTCTGGGGGGTTAATCAGATAGTGTGTCATGGAGGAAGCTTTATCAAGCCAGAGCCCTGATCAGCCCCCCAAAGAAGGGAAAGCAGAAGAGAGGGCGCATTTTCATGGAATTTTGTTTGGAAAGCCTGAAGTAGAGTCTGTGGATGCTTTTCCTCCATTGCTTTGCTTCCTCCAACTGTTCCTTTTCTCACCAGTTGGCTATTATTTTCTAACGAAGTTTGATAATTACTTTATCAATCAAGAAAGATAAACAAAAGCCTAAAAATACATCTGAGTAATTGAGTTCCCAGAGCCAATCAATCTTCAGTACTATCATTTTTATGATTTTTTAACAGACGTGCTTGGGAAATGATGTAAGGGCTTGATTCCTCATTCACTGGTGGTTCACTAGAATATATTAACCAACTTCTGCCCTCCTGGCACTCAACCGTAGGGCCAAAGAAATTCAATGAATTAAGGAAATGCTCTCCAAGCAAAACAAACACCCTAAGAAGACTTGCCTACAAGTCTTATCCCTATTAGAATGATTCTGCCTTTGATTTGCTTATTAAATCAACACAGTGTTGGGTCAAGAGTTGAGAGAGCACTTCACAAGCCACCTTTTAAAAAAGTAAAATGGGGGCCGGCCCGGTGGTGCAAGCGGTTAAGTGCGTGCGCTCCACTGCGGCAGCCCGGGGTTCGCCGGTTCGGATCCCGGGCGCACACCGATGCACTGACGCACTGCTTGTCAAGCCATGCTGTGGCGGCGTCCCATATAAAGTAGAGGAAGATGGGCATGGATGTTAGCCCAGGGCCAGTCTTCCTCGGCAAAAAAAAAAAGGAGGATTGGCAGATGTTAGCTCAGGGCTGATCTTCCCTACAAAAAAAAAAAAAAAGTAAAATGTAGGGAGTTTGTAGCATTGCAACTGTTTAGAAAGAAAAGTGCCAGTTATTCAATGAATAGAGCTCATATTTCAGAAGCCAAAATGTTGCATAGAGATGCCCTGTGAGTAACTGGATATAAATCCAGCCCATTAGCCTCGAGTGTATCTCACCAAGAGGCCCAGCCCAGCCTGGCTTCCTAAGAGCCCTGGGGAGAAGCTAACAAGCATTGTACTGGGGGAAGAGGCATTAGCCTCAACTTCTGCCTCAGTCCTAAATCCATGATTTTGGAAGGAAAAAGTCATGGGACAAAGTACCCTAGCGACTCATTGGAAAGGCTTTTGTGACAGGTCCCACCCCCTCCCCAATTTGCATTTCCCAAAGTCACTGTCCCCTACCATGAGGGGGTCTGGGTTTTTGCTCCTATCAAGACCAGCACAGGACTAACATATTCAGTGACTATTCTCAACAATCCATAGCAGGTACCACAGGGATATCAGACCTGAAGGAAACCATCCCATTTATAGCTGCTCACGTAAAAGCCCTCAGGAGAATCATGAAATGATTCTCCATATGGTGCCCTGAAGCTTCCAAAAACTATATGAGAAAGGGGCTTGGAAGAAATTCTTTCCTTTTCAGAGACAAGGAAGGTTGAAGCCAAGCATCTGTGGCAACCTGGAAAAGACTCCTCCCCAACACCCACCCCCACTGCATCCCCAGGGGAAGCCTGGAGGATCCATCTGTGACGACGCCCAGGCACACGGGGTCACCGACATTGGCTTGTTAGGCTTTTCCATTAACCAAGCTTATGTTTTCTAGTATAAATGAACTCTACAGTTACATTGTGTGGAAGCTTCGGGACATGGTTTGCCAAATGGAAAAACATTTGGAGGTTGGGAAAATATCTTGCACATAAATTACTGAAGGCACAGAGAATCTAAAAGAGGGATGAAATCAGAAGCCAAGGAAAAGCCGGGAGGGTGCCAAAGTAAAAATGGAGAGAGAGAGACAGAGACAGGGAAAGCGATGTAATGATTTCTCTTAATGACCTGCCTTCAGACCCAAAAGGCAAGTTTCTAAGCCATATGTGAGCCTCATAAAAGCCATGTGCCTGAGTATTAGGAAATATACTTTAAATGGCTAGATCAAGCCCCCATTTTTTATCCTTTCTGTGTGGAGCTCTCCATTGATTACGTTAAGCGCTGGCCACCGGTAAGAAACACAAAAAGCTCATTGTCTTTGACTGTGGCAAAGGCCAGTTACACACTTGTTAATTTCATGATTTATGACACCGAGGAGATGGAACCGAGAGCAGTGTTTCCTGTCTCTGTCTCCATCTCTGTCTCTGTCTCTCACTCACTCTCTCTCTGTCTCTCTCTGACTGTCTCTCTTTTGGTGGTGGCGGTGGTGGAAACTATTAAAACAGAGGCAGATCAGGAAGTTTGTGATAAAGAGAAGCCAGGCTCTCGTCTGACATATAATCTCTCTCTTGGCTTAAGTAAACTTGCTCCTTAAAGGCCTGCCATCAACAGACCCGGGCTCACATTTCACCACTAAATCTGAGTCAACAATCTCTAATCTGGACACTGGGTTCGGAATCCAGGCTCAGGTTGCACTTGGAAGCTGACAGCAGGGACGAGAGCAGAGAAAAATACAGCCTTTGTTTCTGGTTTGATCGTCCCCACTGAGCCCAGCTGAGGTCCTGTGTCATTTTCTGTCATCAACAAGATAAAAGTTTGCACCTCTCTGGCCCTGAAATGGCTCTCCTGCCATTTATATGAAGGCCAAGGAGCTCTCTGCCCCAGGATTGGAGGGCCAAGTTTGTGGAGAGCTTAGATTTGGAGTCCTTTTCATCTTTCTGACATGTGATACCGTGACATAGGGAGCCCTCGCTGGGTTGCTAGGCAGATATACAATTTCTGAAAAGTTACACCCGGAAAACGAAAACCCCAGGCTGGATTAGCATTTCACAAAGAACAGGGATAAAATGTGTAGCAGTTAGGCTAAAAAGCTAAAAAAAAAAAAAAAAAAAGAATTAAAGTCTCATGAAAACAAACTCTTTTTTACAGGATCAATAAGTATAAAAGTACCTTATTGCATTCCTGGCCTTTGGTCCTGAGCCCTAATCCAGCTACTGTATGTGAAGCAGACACTTTGAGCCAAATGGCAGAGACTGGGGAGGGAGGTCTTGTGCAGGGTAGGGGTTCAGGGGTGCTGGGGAGTGTAAATTAAAAAAGGCCTCTGTTAGGTGCTGTTGTTTCATAAAACTCTTCTCTCTGTCTACCTATAATTGTCTGCATTGTTTTTATTTTGTAATAATCTTTCCCTTTTGTTTAAATCAACCTAGAAAGAAGAAAAAAAATTACCACATAGTCTAAAGGTTCTGGCTACATATCCTTCAGCATCCACCTTTCCTTTCTTCACCAAGGTCAAAGGGCACGCCTTCCAGAACTCACTCACTCACATGCCAGCCTTTCTTTAACAAATCTTTTCTCGAGTATTTCTTTTTTTTTTTTTGTGAGGAGATCAGCCCTGTGCTAACATCTGCCAATCCTCCTCTTTTTTTGCTGAGGAAGACTGGCCCTGGGCTAACATCCGTGCCTATCTTCCTCCACTTTATATGGGACGCCACCAGAGAATGGCTTGCCAAGCAGTGCGTTGGTGCGCGCCCAGGATCCGAACCCGTGGACCCCGGGCCGCCGCAGCGGAGCGCGTGCACTTAACCGCTTGTGCCACTGGGCCGGCCCCTCGAGTATTTCTAATAACAGAAATGATCTCGAATGGAACATTTAAATGGAATGTGAGGTGTCTGCATGAGGAGTCGGAGAGGAGAAATGATTAGGGGTGTTCCTTGTCACCCCGAGACCCCATGCTTCCGACTGAGACTATATGCTGCTCCTCCAGTGCCCTTCCCGAGCTGGCCTTGTCAACACAGCTTGCGGGGGGTGGTGGCCCCTCACCTGCTGCTCAGACACCAGGGCTTCCCAACAGCCTCACCTGCACAAGCTCTGGAGGGAAGCTCAGAGCAGGAAATGGGAAGGGGGGTTTTGAAGACACAGAGGTTGTGGAGAAGATTTGAGGGACTCGACTAATCCTGGGCCCACAGTGCACGGGAGGCAGATCGGTCAGGATCTATGCACCAGACAACTCAGTCCAACACTGAGTGAGTGCTGCGTGCTAGGTGCACATAGGGAATGCAAAGATGAATTAGCCCTGGTCCTTGCCCCCAGGCTGTCAGAGGACAGTAGATGAGTGGAAACAAGTACAGGGAAGAGCTGTGGAGGGAATCCCCTTGAGCATTCCTATTTGTCAGATTATGAGGCTGGCAGTGTCTGCAAAGAAGAGTTCTCATTCAGGACAGGAATTTACTGGAGGTTAGGTAAAGAAAACATTGGCAATTGACTTTTTTTATAACTCAAGGGACAGGAACCACTTTTGTGCTCCTCTACATGACTTCCAGGGTTGATGCTGTAGTCATTCTCAATGAGATGACACATGTGACAGTGACTGGTATAAAATTTGGCCACATAAGAGATACTCAATTAAATGCTCTTTTACTCGTGCATGCAGGCATCCATCCATCCACAAGAGGGAGGTGAAAATGTGAGTGTGCTGGTTAAGCATGGGCTCTGGTAACAGACTGCCCAAATGCAATTCTAGGCTTTGCCCTTATGTAGCTTCTACGTGCTCAGTTTCCTTATCTGTAAAATGGGAATAATAACAGTATCCACCTCACACGGTTGTCATGAGGCATAAAGAAAATAACGCAACCAAATGGCATTTAGTATGCATCGGATAAACGTCCATTAAAATTAGCAGTGGTGTTCAGTCCTTCTTGGGGGGTTCCCTGTCTGCTGGTTTGGCCCAACTCCGCAGGTGAGGAATGGGTGAGGAAAGAGCATTATCCGTTCCCACAGGTCTGGAATGACATCATCAGGCATGTGTCCCATTGACTGATTCAGGTTTGAACGGAGTTATGACCTGAGTTGACACTGGTATTTCTGCAGCTGTGGTGCCATCAAAAGAGCACTGCACATCAGGGCCAAGGGTTCAGATCTTGGCTCTCTTACCTACTGGCCAAGTGACCTGAGCAGATCACTTAATCTTCCCAGACTGTATCTTCATGCAGAAATGATGATCACACAGGCTGTAGCGTGTGGTTTTGTGAGACTTGCCTGAGATAGTCTGAGTGACCGCCCCTGCTGTGGTGTCCAGCGTGTGGACGCATTCAACATTTCTACCCATTTGTTCAGTCAGCTAGTTGCCCAGGGATCCAGTGACCCCGTGCAAAAGTGACCGTGTGACTTGGATTTGGGCCCCCGCACTCTGGGAAAAATGGCACAGCCCCGTGTGGCCCTGGCAGGTCCACTACTGCTCTTGTTGGATATCCCTTTACCCATCTAATCAAGGGCCATGGGAGAAAGCCCAGCCCGCAGCTCAAAAAGTCAGAACACTGGGAAAGGGAAAACAACCCCTGGCCCACATGTCCCCTTTGTCCCTGCCCCAGGAAATCTAACAAGGGAGCCAAGCACCTCTCTCTCTTCTCTTCCTTTCTCTGAGCTGCTGGCACAGGCTTCCATCCCATCTCCCTCATACTTAACTGACAGATACACTGTCAGTTGTAGTTTTGGTGGTGTTCAACACCAGGTGTCAGGAGAAGCCATGGTAGATTTTTTTTCTCTCCAAACACAATACAAAGGTCAAAGATGTCTCAATCTCATGGTTTAGGCACCAAGTAAACGACCTGAACTCTGCCCTACGACCTGAACCACCAGGAGTCCTGGGCCCTGGTGAGGCGGCTCAGCATGGCGATGGGGAGCATGGGTGCCGGAGCCCACCGCTGGGTTCTGCCTCTTCCTCTTTGTGGCTGCTTGGACAGAAAACCCCTTCATCTTCACGTCTCCGTTTCTTTGGCTATAAAATGGGGATGAAGATAATACTAGCGCCTGCCCCACAGGGCTTTTGTGAGGATTAAATAAGCGAATGCGGGCACAGCTCAAAGATGGGGCCCTGCACAGAGTAAGCACCTAAAGATGTGAGCTATTTTCCGTTTCTGAGCTGAGGCCCCTCCTTTCACTAGAAGAATCACATACACTGGTGATAACTGTTCATTCCATCCATAGTCAAGAATATAGAATAAGAGGCCCTTTCTGAGTACTGAAGACCAACTTTCCATCTGTAACTGTGTCCAAGGGTCAAGGAATTATCTAATCTCTAAGGCTCTTCTGGGTAAAAAGTGTAATAGTTTCGCGATCTGGAATCACCGCACAGCACAGAAACCAAGAGCAGTGACTGAGTCTTATCCCCTGTGTCACTCCTTGCATCCAAAAGAAGCCCAAAGATGCACTGACCGACTGCTGAATTGGAGGTGGCACTGGCACCTCCCTCCCTTGAGCACCAGAAACGAAATGAAACTCTGCGACCTTGCTGTGCTTGCTGCACAACTGGGTTCAGGTTTTACTGTCCTCTTCTATCATTAGGATAGTAAGATAAAAGAGGTTCAACTCAGCCAGCATTGTCCATTCCAAGGGCGGAGAATGGCTCTTCAAGGATGCACAGCTAGGAAGGCCACAGTGCCTACCTTCGAGGAGCCCAGATGGTGTGGGAAGAGCAGTGTGAGAAGTGGCCTCGGTCCATTTAAACAAGAGCCATGGGAGCCCGAGGGAGGAGCGATTAACTGCACCTCAGGAAAATCAGACTTCGCTTCACGGAGGGGTGGCATGTAAATTGAGCTTTGAAGTGGATGGCTTATTAACTGTATTAATAATAATAATAATAATAAAGAGGGCTTTCCATGTGCTGGGCCTAGGAGCTACAAGGCAAATAAGACAGGATCCCCACCTCAAGGACTTTGTAGACTAGCGAAGGGCACGGACAGGTGAGCAGCTGGACAAGCAGCGTGTGATGTGTTCTGGGATGGGGGAGAGCATGGAGGGGTGCCTGCCCAGCAGGGGAGGGGAGGAAGTGGTGCCTGCAGGCTCCCCAGGAGAGCATCACCTGAGTGGTTGGCTGAGTCTCGATGGGCTGCAGAAATTGCCCAGGGAAGACAGGGAAAGACATGCAAGGCAGAGGCAGCTCCGTGTGCAAAGATATAGAAGGAGGAAAGAGAGCAGGAGTGTCAGGAAATAGCTCCTAACTCAGCCCAGTGGAGAGCAAGTGGGGCTGGAGGGCAGGGAGAGGCCAGCAGCAGGGGCCAAAGCGGGAGGTCTTTGCATGCCACACTGGGGTCTTGGCTTTGCCGCTGTAGGGCACAGGGAACCACTAAAGAGCTGTGAGTAGGGTGTGACATGTCCCAGGGTGGGGTCCAGTTGAAGCTGATCAAAGAAGCTAAGACTCTGGCCCCTGGGGTGGAGGAGGAGCAGAGGAGGAGAAGGAATCAGGGTGAGTCTTGAGTGCCTTTGCACCCGGGCCTCAGCCCTGGCCTTTTGCTGTGCCAGGTGGACAGCGTGAGTTGACACCTGTAGGCCTCCTTGCAGCTCAAGCTGCCCTTCCAGTGTCAAGGGAACACCTGCAGTAAGAGAGCGGCTTTGCAAAGCTGTGAATCGAGGCTCCAGATGGGCAATTATAGAAACCCTGGAGAATATCCAGAGAGATCCCTCATGAGACCAAGAAGTGGTCCATCTTTTCCACAGCCCCATCCTCCCACTCCATGTAAGCCCTGGGGCAGGGCTGGGAGCTTTATTCTTTTCTAGTCTCCTCCCCTCAGCATCAGACATGGGACCTTGTGTTCAGTAGGGCTTTGATAACCAACAAGGAAGACACTGCCTGCCTCATTTCTCAGAAAGCAGAGTGGCCTCAGCACTTCCCCACTCTCGGGAAGGTATGGTGAGCAGCAACCATCAACACTCAGCTTTCTAGCTTGGTTTAAAATGAGGGCCACTTTAGAACAAAATTGAATCACTGCCAGAAACTGACAGGAAGTCAAAATGACAATTCATGAAGATGTCAACAGTTTTTCTCCAGATTGGATGTGGGGCCTGGGCTCTGGTGCCAAACCTCCCGGGTTTGAATCCCAGTCTGCAACTCACTTGCTATGTGATCTTCGGCACCTGCTAAACTCGCTGAGCTTCTAGTTCTTCATATGTAATAAAGGGAAAATAACAGGACCTTCCTTATAGGGTTACTGTGAAGATGAAATGAGGTGAATGTCCATAAGCTCAACACTTGCTAATAAGTGCATTATTATTTTTATTTCTCTTTATGTATAGTTTTGATAGCCTAAGAGGATTTTGCATTCAGGGAACACTAAGAGAAGGAAGCGAAGAAGGAAAGGGTGTGCTGATGTTTAATAAGATGCCACGGAATCTCTTCATGTTGGAACAAAGGCACCTTTTGTTTCTAGAAGGGTCAAAATGTTTGTTCGACAATCTTGGACTACAGACAAAAGCAAAATCAATATCCTGGATGATTGACTCTATGGCCAAGTCCAGATGAATAATGCTATCAGGGACTTTGCACCAGACAGCCACAACTCGGTGCTCAGGCCCTGGCACGTCCTCAGCTGGACCCAAGGAGTTCCCACAGAGTCATAAACATAACCCCACACCAGGAACCTCCGAGATTCCCTCAGGCTCCATGAGAGAAAGAAACCAGGTCTCCAGAATCCACTCCTAGGATGGTTATTTAGAGAAAACTGCTGATGGTGCCTAAGCTTTTAATGAATATTTGTTTTTTTGACAAGCTAAACCAACTCATTGTGGGATTGTGGACAAGTCAATTCACCTTTCTAGGCTTCAGTTTTTTCATACGTAGAACCAGAGGACTAGACTAGATTTACATTGACTAGAACTAGGTATTAAGGTACTTTCCACCTTAGAAACTTTCTGATGTTTAATTCAGGTACCAAAAAAATCCAGATTGACCCTTCCCATTCACACAAAGCACCTCCCACCTACAGGACGAGATGGTGGACTGATCGGAGGGGAACCCACGGCGGAGGTTTGCCTCCACTGCGTGGTGCTTCTTAAGCCTTACATCCGAACCCTCGGAGCCAAAAAAGAGCAGGACCTGGAGAGCATTCGGGAAGGGACACCACACTCTACATGCCCAATAACTCACTCTACACGCAGTGTGTGTTGTCAACAATGGACGTGGTGGGGAAGCAGACCCTGGAACACATGCATGTGCTCTTGTTTGCAGAGAAGCACGATCCACAGCAGGTTGGGAAGGGCCCGCGTCACCCCTATATCTCAACATCCTTTAAAACGTACTAGCTTTATTTCTAAAAATTTTTCCCTGGAGGAAAGAAAGGAACATCTGTAACAAGGAAAAATAACAATAGTCATAATAATGAGAAAAGCAAAATAAGCACATGTAAGTGCATTTTTTTTTCTTAGAGATTTATTTTTGTTTGATGAATCTGACACCGGTCAGGGAGAGAGGAGGATGTCAGGAGCCCCGCAAGGAAATGAGCCCCCAGAGGAGGGGCTGCTGCTTCCTGCGCGGGGGATTTGGCGTTCGGGTGGGTTGGTTGGTTGGTTGGTTCAATTTGTTGCTGGAAGTTTTCCTTTTGTTTACTTTTATAAATCTCTCCCCGGGCTCGCGAGCTTCCCCTCCCTCCCACCTCCCTTCCCCTGCCCCCCAATTTCATTTTTAAAAAGCGAGCTCGCTCGCCAGGTGTGTCCCCCAAGCTCTCACAGCTCTAATAAATAAGGAGCACCTGTAAAACAGTAGCTTGACTTGTTAAGTGACTCTGTACAAAGGAGAATATAGAAATACAGTATGTACACCGCATCCACGGCCCCATGGGGCTCCAAGGCCGGCGCGACACCGTCCCAGCCTCGCCCGCCCACCACCCGCCACCCCTGCTGCCGGCTCAGCAGCCCTGTGGGCAGGGGCACCTGGACCCCTCCAGAGGGAACAATTGCTTTATTTGAGTTAGTAAACAGATACACTGAATCACAAGGTGATTTGATTTTTTTTTTAGTTTTCTTCTTTTTTTTGATTTTTTTCTTATTTTTTCTCTTTTTTTTTCTGTACTCATCAGAATGGGATACTCCACGACTGTCTCACCGACTCAGTGCCAGTACACATGCTCTAGAGGACTTCTGGACTCGCAGCTACAACTGTACAAGTGCACACAAGAAAATCTACCCTGTTATCCTCCACCCACTGACTGAGGATCGAATTGCACATTTCTCTTAACCATGACAGGAGAAAGCAAACAGTGAAACAGAATCATGGGTGATCTTTCTCACTTTCCCTTTTGTTTTCATTGGTTTGTCCATACCATTCTAATTATCATGAAAGGGCTCTGCTATAGAGAGATTGCTTCACTGACTTCCTGGATCACCGAAAACCATCAGGGTTGAAATTTCATCCAAGTCTTTCGTGACGCCCAGCAAATATCCCCTCTCAGATTATTTTACACCTTGAGGGCATTTTGGTCTTCAGTTCAACACTCTTGCTCTGTTCCCAAATGGGGCGCTATTTAGGGGAATTTAAAGAGAAAGCTGAGAAGAATAAACATTTACCGAGTTCTCTTGGCGTTCAGTCTCTGAAAAACCACAGTATAAACTATTCATGCTGCTTCTTACATCTGTCAAATCGAAAATTAAAAGCCATAAAAGTGTAACACTGAAAATATGGCATTAAAAAGGATAAAGGTGGCCTTTGTAAAAATAACAAGAAAAGTATATTAGCCAATAAAATATTCTAACTCTTCATTTAAAAGTGCATCCTGGGCAGGACAGAGATGAACCTGAAGTGTTGGGACTCCAGTGCGATCCCTCTCCGCCGTCAAAACGTGGACAGTCTAGGTCCAAAACCGTACAATGCAAATCACAATTCTTAGTGTAGCAGCAAAACCACAGCAGTTTTTAAAAAGATTAAAAAAAGATTTTTGTTTCCAAATCCGTATCATCTTCCAGCCTCACCCTCTGAGCCTTGAAGATGGAGCGGGGAGAATACCTACATTGGTCCTTGCGGCTTGTTGGTGTTATGTTCTTTTAAAACCAAGGGCAAAATCCCTAAGTTCCTCTGGGGAGAAGCAGAGATGGTGGCAGCAGGAAGGCTGGGCCTGCTTGGTGGGTCCAAGATGTGCTGGCTTCTCTGGGCTAGAGGCCACCGAGGGAGAGCTGCTTCCTCTGAGATGCTTAATGACAGGAAGCGGCTTTATTTTCTTGAGTTTTAGCCAGAGGGGGTGGTGAGCTGACCAGCTGGTGTCATTGGATGGCGGGACATGGTTTGCTCTGCGCCCTCTCTCCATGCAAGGTACCCTGTGAGTGAGCGTTCCTGGAAAAAGATGAGAAGGGGCCTGTGAGCATCTACTGGACCAAACCACCTCCCCCCCTCCCCCAAGCTGGGGAGAACCCAGGCATGAGTCAGAGCAAGACACTCTCCAGCCATCAGGTCAGACCTAAGATGAGTCCCTAGAACTAAGGCAGCACAGCATGATTTCAACATGACTTTCATTCACGGTTCTGCTCAGGGTACGCCCTGCCAGCTCTGCGCAAGGAAATGAAACTCGAGTCGCTTTTTGGAATACCATAATGAGCATGGCGCACCACGCCCTCACCCAAAGACCACAACAGCATCCTTTGCGACCTGGCAATTTTCACCCTCCACATTTATGCATGCTTAACTGGCAGGAGATCTTTTGAGTTGCCCAAGGTCACCCCAAAGCCAGACAAGCCTGGAGTTCTAGACCTCACCCCTGTATTCCACGCTCTGGTGTTTGCTGCAAAGGAAGAAAGCCAAGAGATTCACTTTTTAGCACAGGAAAAATTACCATGGACACATAGATCTCTCTTCCTATGGTTTCCTACGGAGGCAACTAAGCTGGCAGAAATGCCCCTTTCTAAGGGTCTTGCCTGACAAAAGTGAGCCATTCACATCTCTTCATATCCTAATCAAACAGTAGCACAGGACTGGAAGACAATAAACCAACCAGGCCTTGAGATCCTGGGGCAGAGGGTCTTATTCACCAGGAAAGTTCGTTTCTGGGGAATACCCACCCCAACTTTCACCACTGACATTAGGCTCTGCCTCTCCATCCCTACTGGCTTATTTCATTTGCTGCTAGTCCCTTGGTTTGAAATATAACCTCTTGAGGACACTCAGTCACTCCCAGTAAGCAGCCACTTAGAAGTCTGCCAACAAACTGTAAAGTCCCTGAGGTCTGGGGCTGTGTCTGTTTTGCTCTCTACACCCAGCTCCTAGTTCAGCTCGACACATATTTGTCAAATGAATGAGGGTCCTGCAGCTCTCGCTCCCCATGCCCCAAAATAGTACCTTTTTCTCCTGCCAATAAATGGGGATGTCAGAAATGTGAATGGGTAAAATTTGGCTAATGTGAGGTGGTGACAAAGGACTCATAAACATCTTTACAATGGTTGCGATTATTCCTAGAACAATGAACAAATAATTTCAGAGAGGTGATAGAATTCAGAACTTGAAAGGACCCCAGGATAATATACTACAAATTTCCTCATTTTATAGATGAAGAAATGGAGGCCACAAAGAGACCTGAAAACTTGCTCAGAGTGTCTGTAGCATGAATTTAGTACAAGGGTGAGGAGGTCAAAATGCCCACGGGGAGGACAAAGTCCAAGCTTGTGCTTTGAACCCGGCTATCCAAATCCTCGTGTTAATGGAACCAACATGATCAGCCAAAAACAAGGTTTGAAAATCTGAATGTGCATGACAGGAAATGCCTGAGTTCCCCAAATCACATTAAATCACCAGATCTGTGTGCATTTAATATGTATATTAAATAACCAAAGTGAAAATGCAAAACACCACAAATATGCAATGGGGGTGGAATTACAAGGCCATGGAAACCTTTTCATTTGGCATGGTCAGATTTGGAAATGTGGATATTTGTCTCTGAATAAAGAGCTCACTTTAACTTCTTTCTTTCTCTTTCTCTCTTTCTTTCTCTTTCTCTTTCTTTCTTTTTTCTTTCCTCCCTCCCTCCCTTCCTTCTTTCCTTCCTTTCTTTCTGGTTTTATTTTTTTTTGAGAATGAGAGACAATGGCGAGAGGGATGCAGAAACAAAAAGCCACCATAAAATGCGAGGTCACAAAGGACTGAGAAGGAGCCTTGGAAATGACAAATGGATCCAAACACACCAGCGTAGCTTCTTCCGGGGACGATTCTTTTCCGTTTAGCGAGCACAGCCTGAAACTTGCTGTGGAGGAAGGGAAACCGTCCCCACCTCTGGGCTTGGGATCAAGAGTGACCAAATCTTGTAGTCAGAGGGGGCCTGTAAATTCTTTCTTTCAAAAGGAAAAGGAAAAAAAAGTGCTTAACACTTTCCTCCAGTGACTGGGAACCACCACCATTTTGAATTACTTCCTTAAGAATGCTATAACTGCTTTTTCCATGATGTAGCTTTTTTCTTTCATGTAATCATGACCCCAAAAAGTGGAATATTTCTCAAATAAATTTCTTTATGTTCAAGTCACCTTTGGACAAAGGCCAAAATGGACAGCATCGACCTACTTGGAGAAAATTTCAAGGCTTTTCATAAGGGACTAGGAAAACGAGATTATAATGAGAGCCATTCTGGAACCTTAACTACAGCGTTTGCCATCCCAAACACTATAATAATCATTATTATTCACTGGTATCTATTATTGTCTGCTAAATAATATGTGTTTTCCCCCAAAGTTCTAAAGGATGCAGCTGTACCACACTCTCTTTTTTGCAGCCCCACTCCTGCTGCTCTGAAAGCGTCCTCACACCGAGCTTATTTTAAGAGAATGGCAAAGTAGACAATTTGTGCTGTTTCCTTCCCTCTCACCACACACTTGCCGTGTCTGGGACACCCACAAAGGCCAGATGGTGGCAGTACAAATCCCTTTCTCCCCATAACATTTGAGGAGGGGGTGGTCCTGAAGTCATCCTCATTTGTTCTTCTGGCTCTGACTAGCTCAGGGCAGCCCCCTTGTTGGCAGCCCCCTTGTTGGTGACACAGGAATAGACTCTGGAATCGATGAAAACGCAGACCCAAGCTTGGGCTTCACTTTCCTGATAGTTATTGGTATGCGAGGTACGAAACTCAAGAGTGGGGAGGAAGCAAGCTTGAGTTTTAGAAAGTGATCAGGACAGGAAGTTCCAGAGCGGAAGCCCATTCCTACTCTGCCCTTCACAAGCAGAGGGATCTTATGGAAAATCCGCCCTGTCTGTCTAAATTTCTTAATCTGAGCAAAGGGGAAATTACTACGGTAAGTAAGACAGAGATGTAAGTTACAGTCCAGTGTGACCCCTAACTAGCTGTGTGACCTTGGACCTATTCCTTAACCTCCCCAAGCCTTGATCCTTCCTGTGAAATGGGGGCCTGGGTGAGATTGTCTATTATATCTTCCATCTCTCACAATCTGTGATTGTAGGATCTTTGGACCAAAGCCAGTATCAAGTATGTAGATTATAAACTTGAGCAGCTGAATATTAATCTGTTCTCAGAGTATAAGGAAGACTATTAATTTCTGGGCCCCGAAGTCCAAAGTTGCAGAAAGAGTCTCCTTCTCTCTATTAATCACACACACGTGCACACACACGCGCACGAACTCACCACTGGCAGAGATTTTTGGAGTGTCCCTTAATGCAGGGGGTTCTGGGGAAGTGGCTCTACTTGTGCCTCACATTTGGGTTTTCTTCTGAATTGCGGTTTGTCTGAAAGCAGGACAACCCAGAGCCCTGTTACATGGCACATTACACGCACACAGCCCATCCTGTATAACCTGTATGTACAGTGTATGAAGACCAGCTCCACAGCGCACGGTCTCCAGCAGGCATGGACAGCCAGGTACCTTCAGAATTCCAAGCCCACCTGCCCCCTTTGGCCAGAGGAATGAAGTGTCTTCCTCATGGAATCATAACTGCACACCAAGTGCACTGAGAGAGCCTCCGTCCACCTGGCACTTTTCCTTTTCATCACAAAAGCATTGCTAAGAGTGTGACTGAGTTACTCATTCTCCTTTATTACGCAAGAATTTTCAGAGAATTATAGAGAACAAAAATGTGCCTGAGCACTAATAAATTCTTTCAGTGCTGATACTGTCAAAATATGGCCAGTCTCACCTTTTCTTCTTGGCCTTTACACACTAAGACTTACGCTGATTGCATTTAAAAGGAAATTTTATAATTCCCAGGCATCATTCCTCAAAGAAAATGTGTGTCCAGAGAAAATGTCTGTCTTATTCTACATCCCAACATTTCCAAGCTAGTCCCTCCATGGTGCAAGAGTCCACCTCTACCAGAAAGCCTGCTTCGATTAATCTAATCCATTTTCCAAACTTTCATTCCTCTTTCTTTCCTTAATTACTTTTGTCATTAGCATAATCAAAATCCTGTGGGTCTGTCCTGTCTTACCTGGTTAGAAGGCAACCTCTCTGTGTCTGTCGTTGTTATTCCCAGGAATCTAAAATCCTGTGGTGTCAACTCTATGATGTGCAAGAAATGCCTTTTGCCAAACTGACTTGCCTTTGTCCTATAACCCAGGTCCTACTAATGATGCCACTCACTTGGGCACGTGGGCCCATCACTTATCACGTTTAAATACAGCCATTACGTGCTGGCTTCGGCCACGCTGTTTATCTGGGACAATAACATGTCCCAGAGGACTGGACAGCTCTCAGGTAGCCACAGCTATTCTGGGACACTCACAAGGGTACAGCCCTGCAGTCAATGAACAGAGCCACCTGCGCCAGCTGATAAAGCCGGGTGTGATGCCAGATAGTGGTCTCCGCACCAAGCCCATCCCAGAAAGGACTACGCTTGGCAAGGTTTTGCCCAAAAAATGGTTCCCTCTCTCCTCAGTCAACTATTGCTTCATGAAGAGCTTTGAAATGGCATTTACTGAGATGGAAACAGTTTTCATTTATGAAGTGGATGGCATCTCTTTTCTTATAGCTCACTAATTGATGAACGTAATTAAAAAACATCACTTCTCCTTTTTAGTGTGATTGTCATGGGAAATAACTCGTGGTGAGGAGGGGGGTGTAGGGGGCCAAGGGTGAGCATCAGCTTAGCTCAGGGCTGGCTCTGGTCTGAATCGCAACTTCATCACCACTGAGCTGCTCACCCCTTGGGTTTGACAAGCTAAGGCTCATGTATATTTAAAAGAAAAAAATTAAACCAAACATAAGATCTTGCTTTTTAAAATATATATATATAATTTTCTTCTTTAGCAATATCTCTTATTCTACTCTTTAATCAATAAAAATCACAACCATACAAGACCCCCTACTGAGATAACTCCATCTTTAATTCTTTGTTTTACAAATTAAAATTTTGGTTTTCTTTGCTTAGCTGGTTCTCTGAGTGAAACGGATAAAGAGGCCTGTGTAGTCTTACAAGGAGTCACTGCTGTCTCCTGCTGACCTCTGAAAGTTCCTGGGGGACAAAGAACCTTGAACCAGGGAACCTCCTCTTGTGCGCTTCACCCTGGACAACCGATCCTCTTTAACTACTTCTGGTCCTTTCTGGAAGCTGGGAATTTAAGCAAAGCAAATGACTCTGTCTCTGGCCTTTTGCTAAAAGCAGACAGGGATTCATGACACACAGTGCACATTTGTACAAATGCGCTGGAGCAGGTGGCTACACCCATTTTCACAAAAGAGAAAAAGAGAACAAAGAAGAATTACATGATATAGCTAATATTCTGCAGGAAATTTTGAAGAAGAGCCTAGAGTCCTATGCCCCCAGCTTTCAGGACCAAGCACTTCCCATTATGGTTTGAGGAAGCTGTAGTGTTTTCAAAGAAAGGAGTCAAATTTTATTGAGCACCTTCCTTATGTCAAATACTGCCTTAGGCACTTTTTATATAGTTATTTCACTTGAAAACAAGTATATTTTATATACTTATTTCACTTATACACTTATTTCATTGAAACAACAATGCTACTAAAGTGTTCCTTATTGTCCCCATTTTACAGATGAGGAAACGTTCCCAGGAAGGTTAAGGAACTTATTTGCTCAAGGTCACTGCTAGAAAGGGGCAAAGCTGAATTGAAGTCCAGCTCCTATGACCCCAAAGTTCACAGCCCATCCATGGAGTGCTGACCCCAGTTCAGGTTTCATCTCTTCCCTTCCTTACTCTGACAAGCGGGGGTCACAGTGTCAGAGCTGTGAGGGGCCTTAGAGACATACACAGTCCAGCTCCTTTGCTTTGCAAACAAGAACTCTGAGAAGTTATTTGATAAGAAATAATAATTGCATTTTCATTCACATCCTATCTAGGATACAAACTAGCCGATGCTGGTTCGTGCCTTCCAAAAATTCTGCCTTGGACAAAAAAAAGTAGATATTTATTATATTAAGATTGAGTTTGTTAGTTCTCTATATTATCTGAACATAGGCCTTCTAGGTATTAAAAAAAAAAAAACAAAAGAACCTAGAAAAAAAGCAGCTTTATGTGGCAAGTAAGTCTATGGATCAACAGATTTTAAGATTTTTAGGTGAGATCCAGAAAAGAGGTCTTTCTGACACTTTATTTATTTTTTTACAACCAGCCCATTAGCAGAGAGAAAAAGGAGGAGAGAGGCTTCATATTCATGGAAATTTCACTGTAAAAAGTAAGAGCAAGCATACCGATCCCCCCACCACCACAACAAACAGCCCAGGATATGGGGATTGTGGTTAATAATTGCTTTTCTGCAACCCTTCAACCCTTCTACCCCAGATGTTCAGGTACAATCTCTTTCCTCTCTGAAATCAGCTGCCCAACGTGGGGAAGCGATGCTGTGGGTGGCAAAAATATGACTCTGCTTGGCACAGGGCGTGTAACTCAAGCAGCTTTGTCGTATCCCATGTCCCACTGCGAGGAAAGGCAGATGAGGACTCAGGTTCTAATCCTAGCTGTGCCACTCTGTGACCCTGAGCATTCACTCTGTTTGTCCCAGTCTCGACTTGTAAAAGTGGAACCAGACATCTTACGAGAATTTCTGGAATGACAGCATGGAAGTGTTTCATTACCTTCCATGACACATCTGAGTGACGAAGCTCTGGGCTGCAGGGGCCACCATAACAATTCTTACAGTAAGTACCTACTATGTGCCAGGTACCTCCTGGACATTTTAACTTACGTTATTTACACTGGAGCCTGATAACTCTATAATTCATTTTTTTTGTATATAAGACATGCTCAGTAGTTTTACATGGAGACTCTGGAGCCAGGCTGCCACTCAAATCCTAGAGCTGCCATTTACTGGCCAAAGACTCTGGGTGGGAGACTTAACCTCTCTGTGCCTCACTTTTTTCATCTGTAAAATGGGTTTAATGGGTATCCCATAGGGTTCTCGTGGGCATGTAGCATTTGGAACACTGCCTCCACGTAGGAAGTGCTCAATAAATATTAGCTGTTACAACTATTTAATGAGAAAATGCAGGCACAAGAGGTTATAAAACTTGTCCAAACTCACAGCTGGTAAGCAACACAGCTGGTTTTCAAATCACAGCAGGCCTCACTCCAGTCCTGTGCTCTTCTCCCAGGCATTATGGCCTTTTAACAGGACAGTAACTGCCATTTCTACGGCACCTATGATGTGCCATACTCTCCATATGTTTTCTTACCTACCCCTCACAGCACTGTTATTATTACTCATGAAAATAATAACTCAGAGAGGATGAGTCACTTCCTCCCTCACCTAATAAATGGCTCTGTCAGGATTTGAACCCAGGCCAGCCCAACTCCAGAGCAGATATTCTTATCCACAAAACCACACTGCCACCTTCCTTCACTCCTGGGAGCCCACTGATGCCACATATGGAAGCTTCAGAAGGTCTATGGCCTGGGAAGTTAAAAAAGATAAATAACATCTCCAAAAGTTGCCAAACTCCCTTAAAAGGACCTGCAGGCCCTGGAAGGATCTGATTCAGATTCTGTGAAAGTCTCGGTGTCTGAGGTAGAGCACGACACCCAAGCCTTATGGCTGCTCTTCAGGCCAAGGACAGAGCATTTGGGCATCACTGTGGCCACTGTCCAGTCTCCGTGTCCATCATCAGGGAAGTCCTCTGCCAGGAGGGCCGCCGCCTGCCTCCGTGCATCCACTAGGCGACAGCCGACAGCCCACACCACTCCCTGCCCCGCTGGCCTAAGGCTCAGAGCAGCTGGTCAGAGGGGCGGTGCCCGTTTCTGTGGCAGTCTGGGGCCTGGCCAGCATCCTCCTTGACTGGCCTTTGTGAGGTTTCCTTCTACCGTGTGCTATGAGGCCTCCTTAGGCCTACTCTAGGCACAAAGAAAGGAGTTCTTCCTCCCACTGCTTACATACTTAAGACATAGATACGGCAGTGTCCGCCCCTCACACTGTAGCGATAACATTCTGCAATGTTTAGAATCAACCGCTGGTAATTAGCCTGTCATCAGGATGCGATCAGCTTTAGCGATGCCAGTCTTGCTTCCTTTCAGTCTACGAACAGCTGCTAAAGTAATTTTCCGCAAACACAGATTTCATCCTGTCACTGCTCTGCTCGAGGTCGTGGTGACGCTGCCTAATGTACAGAGTACAAATTCCACAATCTCCTGCTCCACTGCTCCCTGCCCTCCTCAGCCTCCTGCTCCTCTCCCTCTGCAGTCAAGCCCTCGGCTCCAGCCAAGTGAAGGGCAAGGTCATCCCTAACGTGGCTTGCTCTTCTCTGCATCTGTGGCTTTTGACATCCGATTGTATCCCTTATTCCTCCTCTCCTGGATGCCAGTCCATGTCCCTCCCCCGCTGTAGAACCTAACTCCAAACTCACCTGCTTTATGGAACGGTATCAGGGTAACTCCGTTAGCTAGCTAGTCCTTTCCTGAGACTCTTCTCATTCATTCGCTCAACAAACACTTGTGTGCTCATTCTGGCAGCCCCTGAGCTAGGGGCTCGGTTACAACAGGTGAATTGCCCCCACTCCCTGCCCTGGCTGAAGCCTGCTATCTATTGTATCACATCAGTTTGCAGGTTCCACATGTTGCCTGTAAAAGTGACCTCGGTTATTTTGTATCCCTCTCAGAAGGTTATTAGCTCCTCAAAACAAGTCAAGGATCCCTGCCACACCCTCTCCCACTTTTTTTTCTTTTCTCTCCTTCCTTCCTCCCCCCCTCCTTCCTCTCTCCCTTCTTTCCTCCGTCCTTCCTTCTTTTCTTCCTTCCTCCTTCCTTCTTTCCTTCCTTCCTCCCTTCTTTCCTTCCTTCCTCCCTTCTTTCCTTCCTTCCTTCCTTTCTGACATCTCCTAATAACAGTGTCCCTGCATGAAGTCAATGTTAGATATTGTTAGTTAAAAATGGATATGTTTTACCCTCTAGAGAAATAAATGACTATCTCTGAACCATAAATAAGTGAAAGGGGACTGCCTCCCTCCGTTTGGATATGATTAGGAGTTTATTAAGTTTTGCAGATTGTGATACATGAATTAAGTATAAATTAAGAACTCCAAATACAGGACTTTTTAAAAGTTATTATTCCTGTGCCTAGGCCACACACACACAGCTGAGACAGAGAACAAGTTGATCACGTGATCAGACGGTGAGGGGTGCTGTCAAAATCAGAACCCTGAACCAAAATCAGAAACTTCATTTGCACGTTCATGTTTTTCCACAAAAACTTTCTCATAGGTTTTCAGTTAGCATTTGGGATTCACGTTGTTCAAATCTTGATTTGAAAATAGACATTAAGTCCCATGTTTATGATGCCATTCTGTTAAATGAGAGGATGGAGGGACCTGGATGTATTTTTGGTTTGGCAAATTGTAGAACTATTTTTTCAAACATTTGGGGTTTGGCTAAAATGAAAACTTATTTTGCCAAGCACTGTGGCCTTAATTTTTAAACCCATGTGTATTTTAAGAGAAATTCAATCTATATGTTTCTGACTCATTTACACTTAACTCATGAAAATGCTGTTTGGTACAAGCGATTAGATGTCCAGGCAAGTTTATGAGTCTTTTTAAGCCTTCTTTTCCCCTGTTCTTACCAGAAAGTTGTATTTTGCCAGCCATAAAAGAGTGTGAGCCCCAGAGGCCTGTGGTCAGTTTGAAATTTATAACCTCCGAAGCTTAAATGGATTCTGGATTTGGAAAAAGGTTTTTTTTCCTCTCCTCTTTTTCATATTAAGTGCACAAACAGACTACCTATGATAAAGCCGGGCTCCTATGTCTTAGTTTCCAAGATGGCTGAAGGGGAATAGTAAAGAATTCAATCTAACCACCAATAAATTGTCCCTAAGACATTTCGGAGGAACAATGTGACACTTTAAGTTTACGTGGACACAGATTCAAATCCAACACCCTGATGGAAAGTTTTACTAATTACTCTTAGGATACGAAAAAGAGGTGGGACTCATCACCATTCAAGTCAGACATTTCACTTTTGGGGGACTGGGGAACTTTTTTTTAATCACAGTCAATTGACCCTGTTTATGACTTTTTATACATTTTTAAAATAAGCTGAAATCTGCTAAAAACAGCATTTGAATTAAAACCAGAAAAGCAGGAAGAACATGCACGCACACTGCAATGACTTCCCCCTAGACCTTCTATATATAATGATGCTCAGATATCACTCCAGTATAGTATTCTAGTGGGAGAAAACTTTTGGATAAAGTCCCTAAAAATGGCTTATAAATATTTAAAGTATAAGCATCTAACAAATCATAATGACAAAGTTTTACATTTAAACACATGTGCTCCAAATATCTTGAAATTACTCTAAATATGGGTTTAAAATATCAAAAGCGTTTGTTGATGCGATGCAGAACTTTGCAGAGAAACTTGAACCTGATCATTCCTGCTCCCACAACACCCGATCTGCACAATTTTTAAAGTGTGCGTGTGTAGATTTCCTTAGAAAAAGATCACATTACAGCCTGAATTTCCAAAACAAGAGTCGAAGGATGAAATATAGGGTTTCCCCTTCTCTCACCAAATGCAGCCTAGCCACTTTGCTTCTAGATAATTTGTTATTGTAGGTTGGCTCAAATTTAAGACAGTAACATTTTAGAAACACTTGGAGAACTAAGCCAGCTGCAAGGAGGATATCATTACAAATTGAGACACATGTTGTATGGGAATACCGTTCATTTTCTATACCAAAAACATGTCTGGGGAAATAAGCCATGCAAATGAGGGAGAGAGAGACTTTTTAATTGCATTTTTTGGATGTTAGGTCAGTGTTTCATATCAAATGAGTCCATAAACTGTGTTTCTCCCTCCTATTCTTTAAATGCCATCAGTCACATTCTTACTTCCCCTTTTACCCAAAACAAAACACAGCTTGCTATCAAGGAAAGGCAACAAACCAGAGGTTCAAAGGCGGAAATGATGAGACAACCGGCAGCACAAATATCTAGATGAGACGAGGCTGGGGAGCCTGGACAGCTTTGGTTTGTCACCGTCCTGACCCCACTGCTGCGTGGAAAGGTAGTTCTGCTCTCGTGTTCCCTTCTCCCTATTCAGTTGTGCGTTTGGGCAACATGCACAAGCATGTTATTGCTCATGACCATAGCCCAGCCCTGGGAGTATAGAATTAAGAGATCTCAGGGGCAACTTGACTGGTTTCTAATTTAAGAATGTTTCATACACTCAGGAGCTAATATAAGCATGAGAGACTAATTCCAAGTCTTTGTAGTTACTATACTTTGCTTTTGCTCCAGTTGTTTTCACTAGAATCTTTTAAATAATCCTTGAAATAATGTGTGTGTGTGTGTGTGTGTGTGTGTGTGTGCGTGTTTCCCCTCCTCGTTGAGGGCCTCACATTCTCAATCCTGACCCCACTCTACTTTTTTCTCAAGCAGAATGCCATGGAAATCCACAAATCTGAAGAAGAGCTCGACAAGAGGAGTATTTAGAGCCGGCATCTGAGATGACATTTACTCCTTTTCCTTGAGAATGGGACCCTGTGAAACGATGCCAGCACTAAATTGTTTATCTTTTAAAGCTAATTTATTTGTTTCTCTGAAATGGATTCCTTTTATGCTTTTGAGGCATTAAAAAAAAGTTTACACATGCAGAATGCATTGCCTTAACCTGCATCCACATATAAAGTGTTATGCATTTAAACCAGCAACTGAAGAATACAAAATAATTTGGCGCAGGACAGGGTGAAGGAAAATAGAATGGCCATCTTCTGTCCCTTTGGCACAATCTCACTGACAAGAGAGTCTGGAAAAGGCAGAGTGTTGGGGGTGGAGGTAAGTGTTCCAGTACATGACGTAAGTGTTCCATGCTGTAGTGTATTTTGGTTCTCAAACACCTCTGCCCCTCCGCAATGCTTGTCTGCATGAAGGTAGGTGTAAATGATTGAACTATGATGCCCAGGCAGCCACTCAGGCCGGTGAGGAAGTGATTCATTGGAAACCAGACAGGGAGCTTATTTCCAGTGCCCTTCTGGGCAATGGCTTGCTAATAGCTGGTCGAATGCCTTCTCCTTTCCAAGCACACTCTCTCCAGGTGAAGAAGCATGCTAGGGAGCTAGGGAGGATGGGTAGCTCTCCCAGACAGAGCCACATCAATGCACTGGTGTTTACTGAGCCATCCACTTCTCGGACTCTCACCATTCCACTCCCTTGGCCTCAACAGCAGGGTAGAAAGTTTTCCACTGAAGGACAGCATCTCCCTACACAGTAGAAACATAGAAACTTTGAACATCCAAGTCCCGGGCAAGTATCTAGCTTGTTTCTTTTCTTGCTTGCCTTTTCTTCTTTCACCATAGGCACTCCTAGGACATGGTAACTTGAAGAAAGGTCTACAACCTTTTGCATTTTGTCGCTAAGGCAATCTTACTGAGGCAAGTGCTACCTTATGTAGCTGCAACAGTGATTCTGCAACATTAGGTCCACAGCAAAAGTTGCTAAAAATAAATTCTAAGTTTTAAGGGAAACTTGCAATTAATTCAGCTTCCTCAGAGTAACAAGAAAAATTCCAACTCAGATGGTGATAATATAAGATAATCCTTCAAAGATATAAGGCATACTTTCAGTGAAGCCAAAATCTATGGACCTCTCCTCCCAGGAAAATGCCTCTGTGCATAGGCACATAAAACTTTCCACGACATTCCAGGGGGATTTGCTGAAGGCCATCCGTGGACTAGTCCATGGAGCCGACCAGCTTTAGGGAGCTGCCACACGGATCAGAAGGTCTGGAGATCAGGGCCAGGACTAGTGCTGCACTTGCATAACTCTGAGAGTGAGCTCCTCTTTAAAGTTTGCACACTAAGCACCTCTCTTGCCTCACCCTAGTCCCAGCCCTGCTGAAGATGGGGGGTTACGGCTACATCTGAAAGAAATACATACCTAGTCACATATGTCATTTCCTATTCCATCATAATCTGATTGAAATAATATCTAAAAGCCAGAGGCCTGTACATGAAAACCCTCCTTCAATCCCCTTGTCATTAGGTTAAAATAGACCCAGCAGCATTGAATGCAATGCGTCTAAGGCCAATCTTGACACTGTTCATCCCAGCAAACTCTCCTCTACAGTCTGAAATGACCACAGCAAGCGCTCTTTCAGGTCTCACCACTCATTGTGTGCATGATGCAGACCTGGTGTTTCTTGCTGGCTCTTTGAATGATCTATACCTAGAACTGGACGGCCATCTGCATCCTGACAGACAGGCAAAACTTTAACAGCAGGGATGATGTCGCCAATTAACATTTCCAATAGTCAAGTACTAGAACATTCAAAATCTTAAGTCTGGCTTAGGATCCAAGCACATCCCATTTGTATTGATTTTCTCTTCTCATTCCCAATTTTTCTTCTTTTCCTTGCTTTAAAAGTAGGCACCCATTGTAATATCTCCAATGGATGGATTGCAGACAACTCAGGAAGACCACTCTCTCACACTTCTCAGCAGGAGAAACTAAACTGGCAGAAAGTTACCGGTCACCTGCACCCTTTTGGCTTTCCTAGTGAGGCGAGTCACCTGCCCCCTTTGAAATAGTCCTTTCTGAGATTGTGGCTCCATGACCAGACTAATAATTAAACTCTAAACTCCAAAAACCCAAAACTACAGCCGTCTCCTCGAGCTCTCCTAGAGAAAACAAAAAGTGGAAGGAACCCCTGCTGCAGAGGCTGGGAGAGCACCAGGGAACTGGGGCCAGGGAAAAGAGTCTCATATTTTCTTTCTGGTTTTAGAAACACGTAAGAAATTTGGGAGCCACAAAGGTGGGAAGTTGCATGGACTTGTTGCTCCTCGGGAACGGAAAAAGTGAGGGCGAATGGGTTACTCACGGTACACATTTTTTCCATTGATTATTTTACTTAAAGAGAATATGTCATTTCCCTGGAAAATCGAGGAGGGGGGATATTTTCTTTTGAATATATTCAAACATTTGCAAATGGTTACTCTGAACTCCCCAATCTACCATAAACAAGTGTAAACTGCAGAAATTCAGAAAATGTACAAATACAAACAGCTATCCCCCAAGCTCCAAGGCAAAGACAAAGAAGGGAGTATTTCATTTATAAATGGAATTCTTTGTGGAGAGAATAGTTTGGGAAATGTTTATACATTGTTTTCCTTATTATTGGGGGGGATATTTTTTTTCCAGCTTACAGAAGCTGCAGAACTGGTATTTGGAATCTTAAAGGTTGAAGATTAAAGGAAGTTTACAACCTTTTCAAAATCTTCGACTAAACTTAATTAGTTCTGCATCTAGGAAAATATCTGCCCATTGAAGTCATTTGTAATCATATCAACAAACAAAAACGCATAAAGTCAGGTAACCAGAAACAGAATAACTTCAAAATGGAAAAAAAAAAATACTATAATTTGCCAAGAACCAGCAAATATGATGACTTCTTTGAAGACAACTGTAGCTGCCTGGATTGTTGATTTCAAGACACAGTCTGCTTTGAATCTATTTAAAATGATAAAAAAAATAAATAGTAATAAAGTACGAGAATGGTGGGCATAGTGAAAAGAATGAAGAACGCTGACTGAAGCTACTGACAGACTTTCCTATGAGAAATAATATAAGGAGTCACCAGCAAGCCCGTGGAGAAATTGCTCACCTGCACCTCACCCACTACAACTCCGCCTGTGTTTGTTTGGGGTTTCGAATGCTTCCCACTTTGGCTTTAACTCATCACCAAACAGCAGTCACTGTCAGGCCATAAAAGCCACGCAGGCCTTTATTTAACGGATGCATTTCCAATTTCTGCAACCATACGAATGGGCTGGTTTTCTGAAAGCCTAGAAGAAAAACAGCCACCACGTGTGCACAGAAAATCAGGAAGGGTCAGAAAATGTGAGTGAATTACGGCAGGTGGAGACTGCGCTGTGAGGTGACATGGAACCACAGAGGCCAAGAGGAAATGTGATTTAGTGGAGGAGAGGCGGTTCTTCCCCATCTTAAATCACTTGCCTCGTCACCCCACTGTAGCTGGCAAAGCCTGAGCGTCTCTGACTTCAGAGAAAAGCTGTAATTTCTTGGGGAACCCATGGTAAAAAGAACTCTCCAATCTCAAGGGGATGTGGGCAATTTCATCATTGCATCTTCTGAAATTGGCTGAAGCCAGGTTAATATTTTTAGTAACGACTCTGGTCCACATACAAGACCCTAGCCTGATTCTTTATGCAGAAACATATATCATCCAAATAGCCATCATATATTTCATGCTTTTATGTTCTTTTGGCCCCATGCTACTTATGGATTCGTGGTGCTATTCTTGACCTGGTCACTTCTCACTCCAGTAATGGCAGTAAAATCTTTCACCCTCCCCCCCATTCTTCCTTTAATGTCGTTTGAATGAGTGATATTAGAATGTGTTTTAAGTTACAATTCCCAATGCTTTCTGGCTTTCTAAAGGCCATCATTTTTTTGTCCCACATCTTCCCATTACTCACTGCTTTGTCAACCAGATTAAATTACCCTGGTGCAGAAATCAGAGCCATTTTCAATTGAGGTGACTATGAGAAGACTGAGGCCATGTGTCTTCGGACAGCAGAACTTGCAGATGTAAAATCAAGAAGGAATGGTGAACTGATTTTTTATGTTCTGCTCCTACTAGCAAAGACATTAGTGGTAAAGGAAACCTCAAACTATGGTGGCTGAGAAACCACTCTCACACCTCCCAACAAGCCCCCTTGCTCTCGCTTGGTGCTTCCCAAGCAAACTTCTGGCTATGGGTTAGGCAGATGCCGATGTAAATATGGTGACTTAGAGACAATGGTCTGGACATGCCACATCCAGTGTTCTGGTCCACACCTACATCTCCCACTGTGGAGTAATCAGTTGGTATTCTAGGTTTGCTACTTTTGTTGCTGGAAAAAACAAGAAATGAACACTTAGAGAAGTTGGGAGGTAGGCTTGCTTTCTCTCTAGGAACTTTCCCCCAAGACTACTGAGATAGATAAAAGAATTTTATCAAGTAGTGTAACAAAGGGACCAATTAGCCTATTCTCCTACGGAGGTTTAAAGAAAATGCAGCTCTGGAGTCAGACAGTCTGGATTTGAATCTTGACTCTGCTTACTAACTTGGCAACCTTGGGCAAGTTACTTGTCTTAGCTTCCTCATCAGTAAAATGAAGACAATGGTAATTGTCGTATGGATCCAGATCCGAATAACTACTACTGAAAAACACTTAGAAGAGGCCTGCACATACAAATGTGAGCAACTGGTCTTCCCATAAGGTTCACTCCTCCTGCCCAGGCCTCTCCCCCACTCCTCTTTCCATCTCCCCCAGACTGTTAGTGCCTTGAGGGCAAGCACTGCATTATAGTCACCTTTCTACCTCCCAGCACCCAGAAGGAGCTGTGCACGAGTCAGATGCTCAACAGATGTTCATTTCTCTTCCTTTCCTCTCCATAAACAGTTGATAAACCTCAACTGAATGTTAGCCAGTTTGCTGTCCTCTTGATTAGAGGGGAGAGGTCGGGCTCTGGGTCCGGCAGGCCTGAGTTGACTACTGGTTCCCCCACTTACCAGCTCTGATTTGGGCAAACGTCTCCAAGCCTCATCTTCCTCCTTGGTAAGATGCAGACGATGCCTATTCCACCAGGATTGTCGGGGGATGAAATGAGGCCACACCTGGCTATCGCAGGCATGCCACATGTGCTACTTCCCCTTTCCCTTACTGAAATTCTGGACTCACTATCAAGGGTTCACTTGGCATTAAGCAGGATTCCTACTATTAGGTCAGAGATGTGCACCCTCACCCACTTTGGCAACGTGCCCCTCTTCCCTGTGAAAGCCTCCCACTGTCTACCCACCAGCTGAGCTGCTGAGCCAGAAAATGGGAAGAAAGAAAAGCTGGACAGCGACGTCCAGGCCTGCCCTAGGCAATGCTGGCTGGTGACAAAATGAAGGAGGAGACCCCATGAACCGGAGCTATGAGCCACCGCTCCAACACCCTGCCAGGCAAATGGGGCTTAGTGGCCTGGGTTCAGTCAGCACAAGCATGTAAGAAGGTTAGATTTTATTCTCATCTTGCAAATGGAATCCCGTGGTTACTCGGAAATTCAGTGAGTTGGGACATTCTGCCAATACCATCTCCAGGAAGTGGCCCAGCTCACCTTTTACCACAGCCTTGTAACCTCATGACCGAACATTTAAAGGTCCCAAGTAATCTCTCCCTCCTCCCCACATCCTCCTCTTCTTCAACAGGGTGAATTACAGAGAAAAGCATATTAATGAAAGTGTAATTAAGTAGTGTTTCAAGTCAGTTTCAAGACTGGGCTCTACCATTAAGTGACCTCGGGCATGGCACTGAACACGCTGTGACTCAGTTTCCTCAGCTGTAAAATGGGAATGACGTTGGATCAAAATGATGATAGTGTGTGACCACACAAGGTGTACTGGAAAACACGTAAGGTAAAACCATGATTATCAATACGACTCTCTCGCCTCTGCCTCGTAAGAAGTACGGAGAGGTGCACTGGCTCGGGCGGAGGAGAGCCCCAGCGGACATACAAACCTTTTACTTATTCTGATTTCTAATTCGGAGGCACCTCCTTTTGAGCGGAGGCTCCAGGTCCTCCGGCCCGGCGCTGAGCATGGGCGAGGAGATGATGCACGGCGCCATGGCAGTCTTCTCCGCCGGTTTTGGCACAGGCTGGATCACGCAGCCCGTCTTGGGCAGCATGCGCAGAGCATACGCGTGGTCCTCGTCCGCGGGGTTATTAAGGTTCGGGTCTGACTTGTCGCCCCCCGCCAGGGCCTCCTCCCCCATCAGCTTCTTGGCCGCCTCCCCGTCCAGGTGGCAGTTGGAAGCACAGTTGTTCTCCTTGACGGACTCCAGCTCGCTCACCGCGGGCTCCTCGGGCGACAGCAGCTTCTTGGGGGGCGCGGGCGGCGGCGGCGGCGGCGGCGGGGGCTGCTCGGGCGGCGGCTCCGCGCTCTTGGCGCCCTCGGCGGCGGCGCCGCGTGTGCCGTTCACGATGACGTTGCAGGCGGCGGCGGCCTCGGGGCCCGCGGGGGCGCCCGGGCCCGGGTCGCCAGCGGCGGGCGGGCTGCAGTGGCCGTCCCTGCAGCCGCCGCAGGTCCTGCGCTCCGCGGCGCCCGGCTCGCGCTCCGCCTTGACGTGCGCGTGCAGAGCGCGGTGGATCACGTTGTGTAGCCGGGCCCGGTGGCCCACGGTCAGGTCGATGACGCCGTCCTGCGGGCCCTGCAGCACGCCCGGGAAGCCGAGCTGGCCGCCCGCGCCCGGGGGGCTGCCGGCGCGCCGCGTCAGGTCCACTACCTCGCTCCGGCCGTGCTCCGCGGGCGCCAGGCTCAGGGCCTGGCCCGAGCAGCCGGGTGGCGAGTCCGCGGACTTGGACGAGCCCTGCTTGGAGTCCCGGGGGGACAGGGAGTGTCCGCCTGGCTTGCCTCCTGCCGCCGAGGAGTCGCCGGGGGCGCTCGGAATGAAGTTCTCCCCGTTGCTGGAAAATCCGTTGGGGGGCTTGGAATCATTGACGTGAGGGATGGGAATAGGGATGGGGATGGGCACGGGCAGGGGCACGATCACCGGGTATGGCACGAGCAAGGTAGGGGGCGGCACCAGCGGGGCGAGCGACGGCAGCCCGAAATTCATCATCTGGGGCACGGGCATCGGGCCATTTGGCATCATGCTCACGGGCGGGAAGGGGAGACTCGGCAAAGGCGCGCCCGGAGGCGGCGGGGGCAGCAGGCCCGGGGGGTTCCCAGGCATGGTCGGGGTGCTCGGGGGATGGAGGTGGGGCGAGAGCATGGGCCGGTGCATGGGACTGGAAGCGGGGCCCAGGTTCCTGGGGCCGCCCGGAGGGGGCCCGATGCCGGGGAGCATGGGGTTGGACAGAGGGCTGTTGGGGTTGGAGGCGTGGTGTGGCGGCCCGCGAATGAAGGGCGGGCGGATCTGTTGCATGATCTGTTGTTCCATGAAGATGGGCAGCGGGACCGGGCCGCGGTTGGTCATCACCATGGGGGGGCTGCGAGGCGGGACTCCGAGGGGAGGCCCAATGCTAGCAGGTGGCTGGACGGAGACAGGAGGGATGTTTGGAGTCTCGCTGATCGGCATGGACTTGGGCACTGGCGTGGGGATTTTAGTGACAGAGCAGTTGGCAGTGTCAGATGGAGAGACGGTGGTGGACGCCGATGGGCCAGGACCCTGGCTTTGGCCAGCTGCAGCCACTGGGGAGGGGGCCTTCCTCCGAGCGTCTGTTAGAGAGATATTCCAAGAGTCTGGAGTGAGCAGCTGCACCCCGGTGCCTTCTGCTTTATTTTCCATGGGAGGGTGTAATGTGCTGCACAGCCCAGCTGGAAGATTGGCCTGGGTCTCTTTGTAGAAAATGTCCATTTTGTATTGATTGAGACATTTTGCACTGCAGAACTGAAGCCTTCTTTCCCCATCCCCAAAATCCAGGTATTCTTTTGTGTGTCTTATGTGCTTACACCAGTCACATACCTACAACACAGTAATAAAAAGATAAATAAAAAGTAAGATAAGCAATTTCCTTTGGTAGATGGCATTTCAGGTTTCACATAAAGGTTCTTTCAAACTTTATCACAATTTTTCGAACAGGCTGAAGTGCTTCCTTCTCAAAGGTAAAATTCTGAAGTGTTTGTAAAATAATTTCTCCTGGGAAGCCAGAATTGCTTTACAAATATTAACTCTTCAGAATAGCAATTATCACCATCGCCTATTAAAAAAAAAAAAAAAAGAAAGAACTCTGTTGTCCCCTTTATGCATGACTTTAAGGTGGATCTGACAAAAAGGAATACATATATACCTGCCCACACATTTTCACTTGTCAAAGAGGCTCATTGTAAATGCAAATCTAAATAGTTTTGGAGAGAAGGATTCTCCAGGAAGTTCAATGGGTTTTGAAATATAACCCCTTAAAATTCTCCTCATGCAAAGTCACTTTACACTATTGACTGTGTTCAATAATGCAGTTGGAAAGGGGTGTGCTGTGTTAACCAATAGCATGAAGCACTGAACATCATTATGTCTGCCTTCCAAAGGGAAACTTGGAATTAGTCATGAAGTCTGTGTGAGGTTTAGCTATTCCCAACCTGTGATGTTGCAGCAAGCTAGAATTATTTTTTGAGCTGTTTGCCCACTCTCTCTCAGTAGTCAGAATTTTTGGTGACATTTCTTGGCAGGCGGTCTTATTTAACAACTTTTCAAACACTAGAGAACGTTTTCCAAAAGTTGTTATGGCTTTTTCCCCCCTTCAAATCTACTCCTGGCAAAGGAAAGACATCACCAAATTTATTTTAAAGTTGGGCTGCAGAACTAATTAAAGGCTGAGAGCTTTTCCCAATTGGAAATCATTAGACATCAAAGTTCAAAAAATAGTCATTCTCAGCTTCAGAACCCATTACTTTGGAGAAATTATTGTGATTTCATTAACACATTAATTTTGCAACACCATCAGCTCTCACAGATGGTGAAGACATGATCTACAATTCAAATATGACTCTTGTTTGCACAAATGTCTTTCCTTCATATGGCATTTTAAACAAGAATTAATATGAGTAATCTTGCCATAGCTATAAACAGATAAACAGATGTCAAAATTTTCAATAGTTTTTTCAGTGCCTTACTTTTTTGACTGAACATTACACACACAATCTTTTTTTCTTTTTCTTTTTTTCTTTTTTTTGGTCATTTCCTCAGCATTCAACCCATACAGCAGCAGAGGAGGAATTCTGAAATGCAATGCAATGGTGAGTTTATTGAATTCGAGTCTCTCCTCAGTAAAGCACTGGTTCCAGTATTGCTCTAAATGGAATCCTGTTTTTGTTGAGGAGGGTATCTGTTGTTCTGTTGTTGGTGTGTGTTGTTGTTGTTTTAACTTTGGTACACCACTGATAGTATTAAAAGATGATAAATTTTAATAACGATTGGTCACATAAACAATGCAAAAACAACATATGCTGGGCATTTGATTACTCATCTCATTTAACTCTCAGCTTTCCTTGACTGTAAACAGTGGTGGCATGCCGGTATGTGATTGTGGGTGCACACACTCGTGGCAGATATGGGTCTGTATGGGTAAATCCACTCTTTTCCTTCTTGCTTTTTTTTTCCTGCTGATATTCACAGGTAATATACTTGATGGTGTGAAGTTGAATAACTGGCACACATTAGTTTTTCGTTTGGTCTCATATCAAATTGCCCTTTCAAAATACTTGTTGCAAAAAAAAAAAAAAATTTCAATGCTAATATCTTCCTGTGTTTCACCACAGTTTTTTATCATAGTTGCGATGTCCAGTTTACAGATAAGTACAGAACTGCCTCTGATGAGAAGAGACACAGAATCCATCAGATCCTCAAAATTCTCATCTAAAAAAGATTAAATCAACTGGTAGTGAAAGCTTGATGCATGTAAGTTATTATTTTTAAAACCTGATCATTTTTATAAAGTTAATTTATAATGATGTGACATTTAAATTCCAATATGAAATAAAGCCACCTAATTCTGTTTCAATATTAGACATCCATAGAAAGACTAAAATGTAAATTTATAAGATTGAAGTGAAGGATCAAATAGAGCTTTTTTTAATCATGAACTAAAACACATTATCAATGAATTAAACTAATTAAAATAATATACCAAACTTTCTGGCATATTTCTTTTGGATCTTATTTTTTAACCATAAGGGGAAAGAGTTTTCTGAAATCCTTAATTGGTTTTTAAATTGCCAGATTGAATTATTTGCCTCCAGAGGATTCCTCTGTTTCCTCAAGCTAAATAAATATTTTCAAGTGAAATCACAAAAAATAATCTAAATATAACTTAAATGTGCTCCCTTCACTTCCTCCACTTTCAATAACTCATTGATGAATAAGGAATGCGCATAGATCTATCCCAATTATCAAATGAGAATTCCCCACCATATTTTATCTATTTCCACATAAAAAGAATTACAGACATCAAAGTTTGAAGCAAATTCTATTTCATCAAACTTTCCAGTTAAAGCAAAGGCCTAATGGTTAGCTACTTGATTTTCTGCAACATCCTAGTGTTTAGGTAATAGTGTGACTGTTTATGACTATCTCATTTTGGGTAACGTGAGTGTGAATGTGTGTGTATCCTTGCCTTGTTAACATTTCAATTCAGAACGCTGATGTAAAAATACAGAAAAGCAATCTCTCTGATGAAGCAAAAAATTATTAGAGAAAAAAATGGTCACTTAAGAAATAATGAATCAAGTCTGTCTTACAGGACACATCATTGAAGATGAGGTCAATGAATTTATGGCACAAATGGCTATATCATGTGAGACAATAAAACGCAGTGCCATCATTCATTCTACAGCTAACTAACAACACACTTCTAGTAATTAAAGATTTCATCATAAGAGCCTGAGCTGATTACTTAAGATGTGGTAGTTAGGTGAAAATATATACTGTAGATCTCTCTCTTTAATAAAATAACATTTGCATATCCAAGAAATACACAGCATGTGTCTCATAAACTATGGTTTTCTGAATTGTGGTGTTATGGGGTAATCTTCTCTTTCCACAGACGGCTTTAATTTTTTTTTTTTTTTTTTTTTTACTTTTTGAGGCTTTATTTTTTCCTCATTATGCCAAGAAGTACCAAAATTCCTCCAGATATTTTAAAAGATAAAGATTAAGAAGTGCAGAGCCCAACTCACTGGGCTCTGGAACGATTTCCCCCTAATTCCACCCCAGCTTTGTTTCTGTTGGAATCTGGCCTCTTTGGTTCCAGTTCCCTCCCTAACAGGTCCCAGATTGGACAGGGCTGAGGCTGAAGCTGTTTAACGATGGCAATCTGGGGACCGAACAATCAGCTAATGCAATGCCATTGAGCGAGACAGCTGAAATGCTTCGCATCACAAATACATAATGTATCACCAGGAAGACAAAGAGATCACAAAGGAGATAAACAAATGCATGTTCCATTCAACCCTCTCACAGCAGTCCTCAAAAAGATTAAATTTACCTTCCTGGGATGTGTCCAATTCTAAACAACAGAATGAACATTTCCTTTAGTCCATTTAGAGTATTTATATTTTGGTGGCTGACTGCCAGAGTAGTACTTATAAGCTCCGTGGCCTGATGGATTCACTCCTTTCCTGTGAAATAAATGTGTGGCAACCTACACCGCTGAACTGCTCAAAAGATACTGCCTCAGCAGAAATATCACTTGCTCTTGATATAAGAAAACCAAAAGGCAAGACTTCTGGTTCCTATAACTCTTTCCATCTTGTATTTCCCCTGGAAAGAAAGGAAGCTATTCATGTTGATAACTAAGCCTTTATTTTTATATAAATGTCCAAAGTCAAAGCCAAAGCATGCCATGAGGTTACCCACATGGGCACAAGACATACATTCTGCTGGGCTTAAGAGAAGATTCAGGTCACTGGGGGTAGGGGTGATGGGGTTCCTAATTAACACATTAATCAGCTATCGGCTGTGGGAGTGAAGTTCATCCTTTAATGGAACCCACCGCTGCCTTCTGAGTGGTAATCTGGCATCAGGCAATATTTAATTAAGAAACCTTTTTGCTGAAATCTTTCTTATCTGGGCAAAGACATTTGCAGCAATGGAACAGTAAAAGGATATTTTCAATCGCTTGAATGCCATCAACAATTTGAAAAACAAAACAAAATCTTCACGTGCTCCTGACTTTCCATGAATATAGCACCAAGGTAACAGCTCAGAAGTTATAGCTCCTTAGGCAAAATTGTAGCTTGCCGTAAGAGGCTGGTTCTCTAGGCCTTGGCTTGTTAAATGTGGCATTGATCCTGCCAGCCACTGATCGTGAGTCCAGTCCAGCTCAAAAAAATCATGAGCTCACCCAAGAGTGAAGCAAAGGACGAGGAAGAGACAGGGGTGGAGGTGTTCAGTGTTTTGAAGGGTCTGGGGTCTGCTCTACCTGTAGACAGTCACCTCATAGCATGAGTTGAGGGCCTCAGGCTGACCCCATCTGAACACTTGCTTCCAGCCCAACCCTGGAATCCCATGGTCCCATCATCAGCTGTTCCTTGGGGTTTAGACACTGCCTCCACCAGGGCCCTAGTTCAGTGCACATGGGTGGCAAAGATGCTGCAGAAATCACGTGGGATTTGGAATCAGAAGATGTGGGTTTGAATCTGGGCTCCATTACTTACTAGCAGTGCAACCTGATGGAAATCTCAGTTTCAATTTCTTCATCTGTGAAATGGAGCTAATAGTAGTAACAACACTTGTGTGCCAGGCATATCACTAAGCTTGTGACATAGTGTAGTTTTTCAGTCCCTAGCCTGCCTCCCTCATGGTTGCTGATGTCCCAGGAACATCCCATATGTTTCAGTTCATTTTAACTTAATGGAAGGATGTTTCTACGACAGTGTGAGGAGAGAAAGGGAAATTTTCGTCCACAGTTTTCCTTTGAGCCTGTGTGTCTTTGAGATAGAATGGGGCATGTTTCTCTCTGAGCAAATGCCTGCTGCACCTCACAGACACCAGCCCTCCACCCTGCTTCATAGGAGACTGTCCCAGGGGTAACACAGGGGCTGTCCACAGTGACAAGGAACCGAGCGACAGTTCTATGCGTGTCCCAGCTGCCCTCCATCCTGAGAAGGCTCTACTCAACTCCTGCCGAGCAGTCTTTGTTTTCCAAGGCCAGTCATTCTCCATTTCGGGCAAAAGCTTGATAAAGCAGCAAGGCTGCTTAGGAATGAGTGTTAGAACCATTAAAATGAATAATTCCTCTTAGGCTCAACTGCTGTTTGAATAGTGGAAGCCATAAACTGTGCTATTCATGTTTTATTAAAAAACAGAGCTGATGAACGATCTGCTTGACTCATTACATGGCAGAAGTATCTTCCAAAGGAAGGGCCAGAAGCCACAGTATCAGATGCCTCTAAGACAGGATGACGGAGCTGTGGGTGGCAGGATACGTGTGAGGAAAAGCCCCCATGGAGGGACCAAGCTCACCATTCCAAGTTTCCTTGCAAAGCTGGATTGGAGAGTGAAGGAAGGAAAAAGATGGCCTAGCCATAGATATGCAAAGCCATACAGAAATCAGGAGGCGGATTCAGAACCAGCAAGGGCTATTATAAAAAAAGAAAGCAAATTCATGGTGAAGTTTATTTTCAAAATAAACTTTCTGCAGGTTTAGATTCCAACATGATGATATTTGCTACATAGTTCTCTTTATTTAAGGGTCTTATTTGGCTTTTTGTTTTGCTTTATAGTTTGGTCTCTCTCAATCTCTCTCTCTCAATTTCTCTTCCTCTCGCCTCTCTCCTCAAATAGGATTTGGAACTCAAGGAGAGGCTAACAAGCATCTTTGTTAGACTTAAAAATCTCATTAGAAAACTGCCCTGTAGGAACTTTATACCATGACTCAAATTCTACTTATCTTATAAATTTTAAGCTAGATTTCAGAAATCTTGGCTCAGGTCATCAAGGCAGATCCTTCTCTTTCACATGTGCCATGAGCTCTGTAAGGGAGAGCAGAGATGGGCTTGGTTTTCAGGATCTCAATGAGCGTTGACAAACAGCCCATTACTGACCCAAGTCTCTGTTTCTACAGCCAAAGCAAGAGCTGGAATCCTGGCAGTGACCAGGATTCAGTGACAGCGAGTCTATCGTCATAACCAAACACATGATTCAGAAGAAGGTGATTTTTCCCTTTGTTCTTATGTTTTAGGCTGCCTACAAGCGTTAGCATATCATCACAAAACTCTGCTTCAAATTAGCTGGATAAATGCAACTTACATCTTCCCAACATAGGGTCATCCAGATGGAAACCGAAAAATTCAAACATCAGAAAATCTGGTCTACCCGATGCCAAATGTATGTCTCTCTGTTTCCCAGTTATTTGGCCCTGAGAGGACACAGAAATAGCCCAAGAGATCTCAGAGCAATGAAATTTAGTCCTGAAAGGACCTCAAAGATCATCTAGTCCTCTCTTCCAGCCTCCAGCTCCTGGTGAGGCCAGGCGCTTAATCACGCCGAGCCCCAGGTGCTCAGCTGTAAAATGAGATCATCAGTGGAGACGGCACTCCCCCAAAAACAAGGGAGGAAGAACCATGGAGTGATTGCAGACAGGGAAAATGTGCCACGTAAAAGCAGAGAGCGGTGTCCTACCGTATCCTACTGTCATGCTCTGTGACTCAGTTTTCTCTTCTTTTTATCAACTCCAGATATTGTAACTATGACCTGCCCTGAAAAATTTGCCATCACATAATCTAATCCATTCATAAGCGAGCATGTATTGAGGGCCCACCATGTGTCAGGCACTGTGCTAGGAACCGGGATATGAGTTAAGTAAGATGCTTCCCTTGCCCTCATACAGCTTAAAGTCTACTGCAGGAAACAGGGGGCCTGCATATTTTTGTTCTGTTTTGCTTTGTTTTTTAAGGAAGGTGTTCGACAGGTTGGTTTTTGAGGCCCTCTGCAGCCCCAACCTGGTGGGATCTTTTTTATTTTATTTTTTTGCAGGGGAAGAGTCACCCTACACTAACATCTATTGCCAATCTTCCTTTTGTTCCCCCCCAAAGCCCCAGTACATAGTTGTGTATAGTTGTAAGTTCTTCTAGTTCTTCTATGTGAGCTGCCACCACAGCACGGCTACTGACAGACGAGTGGTGTGGCTCCCCGCCCAGGAACTGAACCCCGGCCACCAAAGCGAGCACACCGAACTTTAATTGCTAGGCCATCAAGGCTGGCTCTGTTCTGTTTTTATTTAACCATCCTTGCTACAAACTGAAGCTTAAGAAAAAACTGAGATTCTATCAGTAATGCTTTTATTTATTCAAAAATAAGTACTGAGCTGTGCTCAAAAAGGCACTAGACAGTGCAACAGCACGGGAAAGATCCAGTACTTGTCTTCAAGGAGCTCAAACTCTGTCTATTAGCAGTCATGGGAGAAATTTGCACACACCTTTGCCCCCTAGAAATATTCTGCTCCCTCCATAAACCTTTGTTCTAAAGGTTAAAATTCAACTAACAGTTTTTTTGGTGAGGGAGATTGGCCATGAGCTGAAATCCGTTGCCAATCTTCCTCGTTCTTTTTTTTTTGCTGAGGAAGGTTGGCCCTCAGCAAATATCTGTGCCCATATTCCTCTACTTTGTATACGGGATGCTGCCACAGCATGGCCTGATGAGCAGTGTGTAGGTCCACACTGGGGATCCGAACCTGCGAACCACAGGCCATCAAAGCGGAGCGCACGAACCCAACCACTACACCACCGGGCCGGCGGCCCAACTAACAGTTTTTAAGTAAAAAATAGTTAATATTTTACTCTCTCAATATCAAATTCCCCTTTGTCCCTCTAACCCAACACTGGACTCCCCTTTTTTTCAAACGTATATCTGAATCTTTTTTCAGATGTATATTTACCTTGGTTTTTGTAACTCCTTGTTTTCAAGATACATATTTGAATCTCTTTTCAAATGTATCTTTATTCTCATCGATCATGACTCTTTCTGTTTTCTAAACGTAGACTTGAGTATTTGAAGTTTTATTATTTGTGACTGTAAGAGCCCCCCCTCTCTGCCTGAAAAAGTTCCAGGGAGGGACCCTGGGTTGCTCTTGAGTAAAAAGGGAGACCCATCAAACTGATATATGAAAAAGTGAAGTCTGCTAGTTACCTGGCTTCTATCTGAGGTCATTCACCTCATTTCTTCCTTCATGCAGACTTTTTAGAAAATGGCAAAAATCGTATCACAAAACACGTAGCTTTAGTTCCACAACACAGCTAATCATGCAGCCATGACAGGACTTTTGGGAAGGATTGCTGTTATTATCTGCAATATCTGAAGCAGCCTTTTTTTCCTAGGGATTTTATTTGAATCTGCCTCCCAGCTTCCTCCTCAGCCGCCTGGGCTATGTCTTGGCATCTGTGATGAGCAGCACCACTGAAATGCCATAGGACCAAGGCTGTGTGTATACAGGTGGTCCAGGTCAAGGGCACTGCTGGGCAGAATTAACAGGCCCTCTGGCAATCCTGCACCTCAGCTCGCTCTCTGGCTGCTTCTCGAAGGCTCACAGCTGCTCCTGGTGACCTCTCATTCACTTACCAACTATGGACTTATTACTTGGAATCTTCCAGGCGCCTGGCTAAGGGCTTGACTTGCAATGCCTCATTCAATCCTCTTTTAACAGTCTCTTGCACATTTCTCTGCTCCCTGAGTCACACACTGAACCAGCTCCTACTTGGATGCTCAGTATTGTCCCAGTTCGGCCCCTGCTGTCCGTTTCTGCCCAGTCTTCAAATCTCCCCAGGACACTCCATCAAAATCATGGTTTTTATTATAGTGCCTACTGGAAGCCCCAATCTGATGTAATAATAATAGATTATACTAGTAACAATAGCTAGCATTATTTAAGCACTAGTAACCATGCTAAGCATCCTACATGGATTACCTCACTTAATCTCCACAAGTACCTTATCATATAGGTAAGTGGGGTTTAGGTAGGTTCAAGACCTTGCCCAAGATTACCTGTGCAGATAACAGCAGATCCAGACTCTAACTTAGATCTGTCTGGCTTCAAAGCCCATATTGCCCCAATATCTCAAGGATTTTCTGCTTTTTCCTTTAAAGCTATAGGATTAAGATGGTTGACTAATATTTGATACTAACTTTGTTCTGAAATTCTAGAATCACAGACCTAGAGACCTCGAAGGAACTTCACAGGTCAGACCCAGTCTATCTCCCCCAGGAAGCTTGGGTTTCCTTCTACACACAGGTGGTCTTCCAGGTGGCACATACTTCCTGTGACAGGGAGGACCATCCAGATCCATCCACACAGCCAAAGAGTGATTCCACCATCGTGAACTTTCTCCTTTGCATGGACTTTTCTTTATAAAGAGGGTTGTGATATAATTGCAGAGCCTGTGCAGCCTGTTTTGTTTCCAGAAAGCTTTGATTATTAGGAAGTTTAACCACTCCACGTCCCTGTCACTTTCACCCACTGAAAGTAGTTCTGTTCACCAGGATCTCCCAGCACAGGTCAACTCCTCTTCCAAAAATCAGCCTTTCAAATACTTAAAAAGAGCCATCATTTCCCACAGATTGTTGTTTTTAAACATCCCCAGCTCCTGTGCCCATTCCCCAGGGACGACTCCTCAGAGCCCTCCTAGCCTGTCTGTCCTCCTGTGCCTCTTACCCAGGCATATACTTCACCTTGGTAATGCCTCTCTTAACGGGTGGAGCCCAGAATGGAATGCAGCAGACTGCCCAGCACAGAAGCCAGGGAACTCTCCCCTCCCTCATGTAGAACTATACCTCCACTAATGTGACCCATAAATGCATGTGCTTTTTAAGCAGTTATATCCTGCTGTTAAGCCTTTACTTTTTAAAAACAAACATTTATTGAGTCTCTCTTCTGTACCAAGCTTGAAGCTTTCACTAAAGTTATCTCCTTTAATTCTGACAACAAACTTGTAAAGGAGTTACTGTTTTTCCCACTTTACTTAAAAATGAGAAAACACAGGTTCAAAGAGATGATATGGTTTCCCTAAGCTCTCACAGCCTACAAACAGTGGAGCCAGGATCCAGATCCGGAACTTCCAACTCATCCTCTTTTCATTCTACCACACTGCTCACTTCACTCTGAGTTTCTGGTCAACCAAAACCTTTTTCTCCTAAGTGCTTATCAACCATTCATTTAATGATATATTCAAGGACTTTTGAGGGTAAGCCATCAAGCCTACTGGTCTAGAGTTTCAGAAATCAGAAACTCTTTCCCACTTTTGAAAACCTGGTCAACACTTGTCCATTTCTGTCATTTTGAAACCTCTCCCATTCATCGTGATAGAACAGAGATTACCCAAAATTAGATATGAAATTATCTACAAATTTCCTCATTGCAGCTGGGAGATCTAAATTTGGTTAGTGTAGTGGGTGCTCTCTGCCTATTTCTTTGCCCCCAACTTGGGATTCATAGCCTTCTTTACGGTATCTGTCGCACACTTTCTGGTAAGAGAACACCCTCTTTATGGAGACAATGGAAAGAAACCCAATAAAAGTTGCCCAGCCCTGCCTTCTCACTCTCTTTTGTTAAATATTACACCATTTGCTCTAAACACTGACCTATCCAGGTCTACTTCTTGCTCTTTCCATGAGCACAGCTTTAACAGCTCCTTTTATTAACTTGGGCAGTTCCCCAGGGGTTCAGCCCCTCATGTACCCTAGCCTTCCTGACGCAGTATTCCTTTTCAGAATTTCCCACCCACCATGTTGCTCCCCCACCCCCACAAACTACACTGAGCCTCTGACTGTGGGACTAAACCCATCCCTCCTTGGAACTTTCAAAAAATCTGCTTTTCTAAATTCTAGGGAATGTAGCTGGTCATATCCAGCAGTCTCTCCCTCTGCCATTGCACATTCCAAGATGGCTGGGTCTCTTCCCCTCTCCAGCCACATACCAAGCAGCTTTCCCCTATATTAATCAGCATGGTGGTCCAAGGAAGATTCTTCTCACTGCTCCTCTACCTTCTCAGAGCTGTCTACAAGGCATGGGAAGAATGACCAGTTGCTCAGTTTTAAGAGAATGACATTCTTAGCAGATATCTAGGTAAACTGTTCCATATCTTGCTTCTTTGCTAATTAATCTATTTTTAATATCTGCTTCAGATTTTGTACTCAATACTCCCAAATACTTCTTTTGATGTTTCCTTTTACTTTCCTAAAATTCCCATCTTGCATTTCCCTTCAAGTGCACGGATTGCCATATAAGGATATATTTTCCTGAATTTCACCCACCTATTAGATATGTTGGTGGGGTATGTTGTTTTATATTTTAGTTCTATATGTCAGCTCTAGTCTAGGCATAAACTCCCCTCCAAGTCTCAGTGGTATCTCTGAGATTGTTTTTATTTTTCTGTGTCCACAATCCCGGGTAACTTGGTCCTTCCCACTCTCTGCATTGGTAGAGTGTTGTCAGAAGCCATTTATTTATTCCTGTGCATAACTTTGCTCCTGAGAAGGACTGGCCCCTTCTTCACTATCCCGTCTCTTCCTGTGTCATACCTGCTGCCTTCATTGTGTCCAGCTTTACAGGTTTAAAATAGAGCCAACTGGTTTACCTACACTCTATTCACTATTATTTATCTTCTACTAAATCTCAGTTATAAAAAACAAAGAGAAAATCCTCTAGTATGAATTTTCCTATGATGTGTATTTCAAAGTAAAAAGCACACCACAAAAATAAAACCCAGAAACCCAAATCAACGAAACACTTGACCCCCAAATTCTCCACTGTTTCCAATGGCTTGCTGAGTGTTTGACAGTAACGGAATCGCAATAACGAGAAGGATTGAGGGCCAGGTTGTGGTCTTAAGCTCACTATGGATGTTTTAGCCCTAGGCTCAGCTTCAGGCCAGCACCAGCCGCCCGGTCCAGAGATACCGGTGGAATCCCTTATGCTCAGTCACACATAAATGTGACATTTATGGCATCTGCTGCACAATGCTGCAAATTCAAAAGGCCCAAAGTGCTGGGCTCACAAACTTGGGGAAAAGAAATAATTTAGGTGCTTATTATCTTTCTTTTTAGTTAAGACTTGTGTGAGAGCACCAGCTTAGTGACCGTTTCTTAGGTATCTGGGAGGGATGTGCTAGACTGCTTCTGATTTCGGATCTACACATTTGCTCCTTTGTCCCTGAAAAGCTTCCTGGATGTTTGTGGACTGTTGGTTTGCCTAGTTCTTTTCCATCATTGTTCCATGAACGTAGCCATCCTGCTGTGATAACTACCTGGTTGAAAGCCAACACTCTACTAATGCTAGATTCTGCACAGAGCATCCCTCTTACAACTCTACCCTCGTAAGCAAATCCTGGGTTAGCCCAACCCAATCTCCCCATCCAGGTTGAATGTCTAAAGTACCAAATGGTGTGAAGCAAGACAACATGGGACAAAGATATGTATTCGTATATATTTAAACACACCTGTCACTTATATAACTCCTTTCTTCCAGTGAATTCAAGTGGCTCAATAGACACTATCACAATATCACTCACCAGAAGTCTGTAAAGAGACAATCAGCCAGATAACATACCTTATTTTAGAGATAAGTAAATTAAGACTAGCAGCAATTATATATTAGTGGTCACTATTTGGGTAAAAGCCCCCATCTCATGATCCTTGTATAACCAACTACAGTCATGCATTGCTTAACAAGGGGGATACGTTCCGAGAAATGCGACGTTAGGCAATTTCATCGTTGAACATCATAGAGTGTACTTACACATATCTAGATGGTGTAGCCTACAACACACCTAGGCTATGGTACTAATCTTATGGGACTACCATCATATATGCGGTCTGTCATTGACCAAAATGTCAAAATGCAACACATGACTGTAGATCATTCTTTGGTCTCTGAAGAAAGAAACAAAATGAGGAAGAATACTTCCATTTGACCTGTTGTACAACTGGACTCTTGGCTCCGGGGTGAAAAGAGAAATGAGTATGACAGAGCAGCCTAATCCAAATAGCCTGCACAATGTTTGGGGGATAATCTAAATATGTGAGGCTGGGCCTCTCTCCTAGTGCTTAGTATCTAAGAGTGAAATAAAAGGCATTACTTAGTATATTCTGCTGTATCATAGCATGCCCTTGGTACAGACTGATATGTAGAGAAGTGGAGGGGAAGAGGAAAAGGAAGAAAGAGGAGGAGGGAAAGAACTGTGTACTAACTGCCTTTGTATCAGAACAGAACCCATTAGACACTGAGTGCCTGCTATGGCCATAGCCCCGCTGCTCTCCTGGCCACAGCTGACTGGACCCAAAGACACCTCAAGACCTTGGTATGACTCAGCCGAACAGGGAGTGAGTAACTCAACAAACCAATCAGATTTTCTTCTTTGGGAAGATGGGAATCAAGATAACCCCAAGAGACTAAGTAGTGGTGGGGATAGTGGTCAAGGGAATAAAGCCAGAGGACCACAGAGGACAGGCGGTAAGCAGAAGCCATGGGGCAGCACAGGTCATGAAGCAGAGTGGGGAGAAGGGGCTGGAAGTGGCAGGAGTGGAAGTCAAGTGGCAGGGAGTTGCCAAGTGCTTAAAGGCCACAGGCTAAAGCAGGAAGCAACCATGCCTGCTCCTAGGGGGCAGGAAGACGGTCCAGTGCCCAGTTACTAGCACTGTGGGACCATCTTCAATGCCAGAACAATCACCCAGGCTCCATGAGGATGGGTAGTGGCTATTACCATCTTGCTTATTTCCTTGGGCTTCTTTATAGCAAGCCTCCATAACTTTAGGAAGACCAAGAATCTAACCCAGCTTTATATACGCTCTCTGATTTAATCCTTACTCTCTATTAGGTATTACTCTCTATTAAAAGATGAGGAAAATCTAGGAAGGGGCAGTGACTTCAAAATCCTTGCCTGATCCCACAATACCTCCTCCTGTGGTTAAGACCTTCTTTGTGTGGCACATTACTACCATGTACCCTGTGATGGGTGTAGGGTGCCCAGGGCAGCTTCAGCCCAGAGCAGAAGGAAGCTGACACCAGGACATGCCTCTTTACACCAGCACTATTTCCAAGGGTCACTGCAGACAGGAAACGTGATTGCCACATCAGGCCAAGTCCTAAACGCACTGCAGTTGCCCCCTTCTCATGGACTACTCCCACCCCAACTCTCTATTGCCTACAGGGTATTCTGAGAAATACTCGTCCCATCAACGTTCTGCCCCTGAACAAGGATTCCATGGCCAAATGAGTTTGGGAAATGTTGCATACCCTCTGCTCCTCTTGAGATTCTCAATGCGCATTGCCAAATTTAAGCCTCTGAGAAGTTCTGCTGAAAAGAAACATGTTTAACTTGATTATTCCCGAGTTTCCTCAACTTTCCAAAAATAGAACTCTTTTTTTCTAGTAGGATCCTGTAGAAAAACACTTTGGAAAATGCTACTTTAATGATTTGGATGCATATAAGGCAGAGCCAGGAAACCTAGGTCTTACCATTTTTCCTTTGACTAAACCTTTCCTCCTTGGTCTCACAGAACTTTTACACCCGGCGCGCTGTCTCGCACATGGTAAGGGTTCCACATGCAACTGTTGGTTATAAACTGAATTGTAGGGAGAAGGCGAAGGTGATTCCCAGCCTGTGCCCTCTGCACATTAGCAGGCTCCGTCCTGCCGGAATCAAGGTTACTCATCCCCTTGAAGCACTTTTCCTGGCTCTACAGCTCCCCTCTCACCTCGCATCAGCTTCCTGTGCTCACCGAGGCCTAGGCCTGATTACATTTCACTTTGTGGTTTCAGCTTCTGCAGTCACTACAAACTTAATTTCTTTTTTTTTTTTTTATAATTTTATTTATTTATTTTTCCCCCAAAGCCCCAGTAGATAGCTGTATGTCATAGTTGCACATCCTTCTAGTTGTTGTATGTGGGACGCAGCCTCAGCATGGCAGGAGAAGCGGTGCGTCGGTGCACGCCCAGGATCCGAACCTGGGCCGCCAGTAGCCGAGTGCGAGCACTTAACCGCTAAGCCACGGGGCCGGCCCTACAAACTCAATTTCTGTCCTCTCAGTTCTAGTTACCCCACACAGCCCGCCAGCCCAACAGGATGTCATGAATATCACTACCTGGCGTGTGACCTTCCAAACCCTGTAGCTCCACCTGAGAGCATTTTAGGTCACACCACTGCATTTTCTGCATTACAGATGAATTCATGAGCATCTCCTGAGAGAAGAGTCACCACAAGTGAGGGGGCAAACTCTTACAGCACAACCAGAACAACAGATGGCCTATCTGTATTTTCATATTCATCCACAAAGGACCATCCTTATCTGTCTGCTGAATAAAAATGTAAAATCAAGAAAACTACCTCAACCAGCCTTGTTGGCACGCTGATTTTGAAATAAATTTGAAATAAACCCTCATAGTTATCTCTTCCTTCGGCCATTCTCTGCCACAGGACTCCAAGCAAGTTCCCTCTTATCAACAGTGAGTGACATATGTGTCCTAAAGGGCCAGAACAACTATGGTCTCAAAAGGCAAACGGGTGATTAACTATCCCTGGACTAAGTAAATTCTTCCAGTCAGACACTGCATCCTGCAACACATCCTTCATGGCCTGATACACCCAAAGGTAGCATGGATGCCCTGATTCCTAACAGGTAACCTAACTCTCCCAGGTCCTACCAGTTGGAGGTAACTCAAATTCTTTTCTAAGTCCTGTTAACAATGCACAGTCATTTTACCCATCCATTTAATTAAAAAGGGTTGCAACAATTATCTAATAAGAAAGCATAACACTACCTAAGCTGCCCATATCTATGTTACTAGAGACTTTAAGACAACATGGGGGGTGCTGGCCCAGTGGCGTAGTGGTTAAGTTCATGCGCTCTGCTCCAGCGGCCCCGGGTTCATGGGTTTGGATCCCAGGCGTGGACCTACACACCACTCATCAAACCATGCTGTGGCAGCGTCCCTATACAAAGTAGAGGAAGATTGGCACAGGTGTCAGCTCAGGGAAAACCTTCGTCACCAAAAAAAAAAAAATGACAACATAGGCATGGCCCTGTGATAGTCAAAATGAGCTGTGGAGTGAGAAGGCTCACTGGCTAATTGAGCTTTTTGCTGAGCATCAGCAAGACGTGAGACATGAGTTTGGATTGGAATTCCATTATGGGTTTTTAATAATTAAACATTACATGTTTGGAACCTCATTCTTCTGTATTACTTTTTAAATATTAATCCATTTACATCAGCTGGACTTCCTGCAGCTTGACACGCAGTAAATAGGAGTCGCACTGAGATAGACAACTGTGTTCCTAGCTTACAACATCTTTGTTGTTCAATAACAGTAAATGCGACACAAACACTCTGTTCAACCCGATCCTGTACTGTAATTACCCCACCTTTTAGATGGTGGCTTGTTCTGTTTTTCAACACACTCACATGTTGACACGTGATGAGTCATGACACTGACTTTTAAAATTACTGAAGAATCCAGATTAATCTTCTTTTGAGAGTTTATAATGCCCCTCGAGGTCTCTGGGGGCGGGGGCACCCTGCCCTTTTCAGAACCAGGGTTAGAAAATGGATGTGGAAGGCATGTGAGGGTTTCCTCAGACACTACCCCACACTGTGATGAGACTGCAGCATAAAAATTCAAAACCTGGAGCTCACATAAAAAATTCACAAAGGGCTAATCCTGCTTTACACTGTGGCCTTGTGCCCACAGGACTTCTCCCGGGTGCCAGAAAGCCACTCTCCTTCGGGGTGAACATTGCCGCTTTTGCTCATGTCCGTCCCTCCTCCCATTTCATCATCTCTGTCAGCAGCCCCGGGTGCCCCCTCTCTGCTGCTGGGGGTCTCAGACTCAGGTTTTGCTGCCAAACAAACTCTCCCAGCTCAAACACAGAACATCCTGAGGACAGAGACGGGGCCTTCCCAAACGCCTGAGTGAACTGGTGCCGCCCAAGAGGACAGCCTGAGGTCAGACTTCAATGTAATCCAGGATTCTAAGCCATCAATCAATGATTGATTTAGACAATCAAGGGCCATCTAAATCCAAAGACAGGGAGAACCGAGGCAGCAAGCATCCACTGCTGCAGAGATCGTGGACGCCACTGTTTCTGCAGTCAAGGGAATCATCAGACCTGCATCTGCGCTCGCCCCCTCGCAGAGTGCGCCATAGAACAATCTGATTTGAGTTCAATTTAAGAGTTTTATTCCCTTTTAAGACAAAGGTAGCAGTGCAGACCAGTCATGGTCTATTTTAAAGAGTAAAACACCATTTTATTTAATAAAGAAAGATGTAGGGGGCCGGCCCTGTGGCTTGGTGGTTAAGTGCGCGCGCTGCGATGCTGGCGGCCCGGGTTCGGATCCCGGGTGCGCATCGAGGCACCACTTCTCCGTTCATCCTGGGGCCGAGTCCCACATGCAGCAACTAGAAGGATGTGCAGCTACGACACACAACTATCCACTGGGGCTTTGGGGGGAAAAAATAAAATAAATAAAATCTTTAAAAAAAAAAAAAAAAAGAAAGATGTAGGATTCAAAGTGGAAAGTTACACGGGAGCTACCCTTGTAATAGAAAAAGAGGCCCCCCAGCTGCCCACCTCTGTGACCAGGAAGCGAGAAGTAGTGACACTCCCAAGAGATTAAACATAAAAATTTTTACCAAAGGTCAGTATATCTTTCTATTGTTTCACCTGTCAGCACCACTGAATGGCTTATGCTAAACACCTCAATGCGAATGTCTCTAATTAATCTCAGAAGGGAGCCTGGGTCCCACGAACCCTCCAGGCAATGCATGGTGCCCAGCATGGCTGGTCCAGGAAGGCCACAAGTCCTACAACAGTAACTGGTGGTCCCCGGAAGCTGGGACCACCTAGGAAGAGTTGTCCATAGTAGACGTTGGAAAGGACAAGTAGATTCCTAGCACGTAGGGGAAATGCTCCAGAAGAAAAGAAAAGCTCCAGGCTTATCGAGGGCTCTGCAATGGCTGAGCCTTGATCTTCCTCAACCAGCAGTGTTCAATTCTCCCTGTAGCAGGCATCTCCTTTCAACCCAGAGTTTCAAGACCCTTTCCCACCAATCACAGGAACCGATGAATTTCGCCTCTTCTCCCTGCTCTCCAGAGGCAGGACTAACAAGCAGGCAGAGGAGTCAGGCGCCTGCCCGACCCCAGATTCTTTCCAGAACTCTCCCAATTCTCACATTCAGATTTTTCTTTTCAGAACGCACCATCCTTTGAATAATCCCTGGTTTTAAGAAAAGCAGGCACTTGCTGTAGAAGTGATTCAGAAGGGGATCGCCCACTGAGCTTTTCATGTTTATAAGACAAACCAGAAGAAAACGGAGCTAAGCATTCTGTTTGCCTGATCCCCAGAGGCTGTGGTTTCCTCAAGATTATCTCAGCCTTGGTCTCCCTGATTTTCAAATAACTTGGAAAACACAGAACAGCATTCTCTAGAAAATATTTAAAAGCTTAATAAATCTATTGCTTGGAAGTGCCCCACTAATATTCAGTCTGAATCTTTCTTTGCTTAATTTCATCCCATTACTCCTCCCCTAATTATGCCCCTTGTCTCGAGCTAAATAAATTCCTTCCTTCCTCAGTGTTTACATCCTTCAGATGTCTGATCATGCCAACCACCCAAATCCTCAGATCTCACTAATGTGATCTGAGAGCAACAGAAAGAATGATACACAAACAGTCTCTGTGTGTGCTGGATCTTTCCTGTTTTGTTAGCTCCCAAGATCCTTATGCACGGAACAGCTCCATTTTGAGTTTTCTAATTATTAGCATAAAAAAGGAAATGCCAATGGGTCAGAGCAGTGCACAGTTACCAGAAGACATTCAAATTGATGCTCCCACTGAATTTGTAAACAGAAGGAGACAAAATCCCCAAAGAGTAATTAACTCTAATTATTTCAGAAATTTCCATCAATGATACTGAGTGATTTTTTTTTAAAGGAAGGACATACTTTAAACAGTGAAAATGATCGATCAATATCAAAGTCCCTTTCAATACTGGTCTTGCATTCAGCACATAACAATTCAGCAACTTGTGGAAGCTCAGGGTCATAAGGCCTTGGAGTTGAACTAGCACCAGGAAGTCATTCCATCCTACCTTCCAGTTGGGGCTGGGAGCTCTGCTACAATACGCTGGGCTGGTCATCCAACTCAACTGTGATGCCTCTGCCAATGGAGAACTCATTACCTAACATGGGTGCCACTCCTACTCCTGTTAGCAAACTCTTTCTGATACTGAGAAGAGCTCTGCCTTCCTGCAAACCATACCCATAGGCCCTCTCTCTGAGAGCCACTCGGCATGGCAGCATCCTCTTCTACATGGCCGCCCTTCAAACACCTGGCCACACGGGCATGTGTTCCCTTGGCCTTTTCGTCCTCAGTCACTTCCACTGTCCTTAAGGCATCAGGACTTTCAGACCATCACAGTCCAGGCTGCTTCCGTCTCACCTCCATTTCATTCTCAGTATGCGACACCCAAGATGAAACACAACACCCTTCTGAACCTGCCCTCCAGGGGCCGCTAGGGTTGAGCTTGCAAGAGACTACGTGGTGTGATTTATGGTTGTTGCAAAGGCCTCCCTCTCCTCTTCCTCAGGTATGACATTCTATCTTTGAAGATTTATTTCTTCAGGCTAAAATATTACATATCCAGGAGTCCTCTGTCAAAAATTCAAATATCCCCAAAGGAGGTAATATTTTAAGCCACCAGCAGCCAATATGAATTGATTTATTCAGCACCTTTGGACTGAGATCTGGATTCTAATCCTGGCTGTGTTATTTCCTAGCTGTGCAACCAAATGCTGTGCAAGCAAAGTATCTCACCTCTCTGAATAGGAAGGAGTTAGTTAAGAAGAAGGTATCGGGGCCTGTAAATTCTTAAGACAATAATCATCAAACATTCACCAAGTATGTGTGAACTTAGAGCAAACACGTTTTTCCTTCTCTCTTTCTTTTCTTCTCACTTACTACCTTTATGATTCTCAGAAAAATGACCTGCTTTCTATAGATGAGAGAAACAGTACTTGTTATAGCTCATATCGAGGTAGTCATGGAGTGACGTAAAGCCTCTCAGTGAAAGTGCAAGCAACACCAGTCAAATGGTTATGCATTGCTAATAAATATTTTCCTGCCATCCCTTTAAAATATTTTGAGGCACCATCCTTGAAACAAGGTCACAGAGAACCCCTAATCTGGACAGGTACTTTTTTCTTGGGCCCAGGCTTCAAAGGACCATTGAGAAACTCTAAATATTGATTCTCTGCAGCAGAAATGAAACGTAAGTGGCCACAGCCCTAATCCCTGGCTGAGATGGAGGAAGCTGCAGTAAAGCGCACATCCTCCATTGAGTGTTCTGAGTTCCTGCATGAAAACAACTCTGGGCCTCTGGGCCAGGGCTTTGCCAACTTGAGTGTACATCAGTCATCTGGAGGGCTTGTTAAAACATAGATTCCTGATATTTGTACACCAATGTTCATAGTGGCATTATTCACAATAGCCAAAGGGTGGAAATAGGCCATGCCCCTCAACAGATGAATGGACAAACAAAATATTGTGTATACAGGGGCTGGCCTGGTGGCGCAAGCCGTTGGGTGCTCGAGCTCCGCTGCGGCGGCCTGGGATTCACCTGTTTGGATCCCGGGCGCGCGCCAACGCACTGCTTGTCAAGCCATGCTGTGGTGGCATCCCATATAAAGTGGAGGAAGATCGGCGTGGATGTTAGCCCTGGGCCAGTCTTCCTCAGCAAAAAAAGAGGAGGATTGGCAGATGTTAGCACAGGGCTGATCCCCTCACACAAAAAAAATATTGTGTATACATACAATGGAATATTATGCAGCCATAGAAAGGAATGAAGTTCTGATACATGCTACAACCTTGAAAACATTATGCTAAGCGAAAGAAGCCAGACACAAAAGGTCACATATTGTACGATTCCACTTGTACGAAATGTCTAGAACAGGCAAATTCATAGTGAGGGAAAGTAGATTAGAGGTTATCAGGGGCTCGGGGGAGTGGGGAGAGGAGAGTGAGGAGTTATTGCTTAATGATTCTAAAGTTTCTGTTTGGGGTGATGAAAAAGTTTTGGAAACAGATAGTGGTGATGGTTGCACAATTTTGTGAATGCCACTAAATTACACACTTAAAATGGTTAAAATGGCAAACATTTTCTTATATATATTTTACCACAATATAAAAAAAATACTTTTAAACCCACAGATTCCTGGGCTCCACTCTCAGAGTTTCTGATTCAGTAGGTCTGGGATGGAGTCTGAGAATCTGCATTTCTCTCTCTTTTTTTTTTATGAGGAAGACCAGCCCTGAGCTAAACATCCGATGCCAATTATCCTCTATTTGCTGAGGAAGATCAGCCCTGGGCTAACATCCGTGCCCATCTTCCTCTGCTTTATATGAGATGCCACCACAGCATGGCTTGACAAGTGGTGCGTCGGTGCACGCTCGGGATCCGAACCTGTGAACCCTGGGCCGCCGAAGCGGAGCGCACTCACTCAACCGCTGCACCAGCAGGCCGGCCCCAGAATGTGCATTTCTAATAAGTTCTCAGGTGGTGCTGATGCTGCTGATCTGGGGACCATATTTTGAAACCACTGCTCTAAGCCCACAGAGAGGCTAAGCAAACCCTTCAGACTCTCTTCTCATCTTGCTTTGCTTTGCTGATTATCTAGAAGAGCTCAAACTTCTGTGTATTGTAGCAATGTCAACATACGCTGGAAATACGTAATAAAAACAGCTGCATCCCGGCCAACCTGAGATATCAGTCCTGCCCTGTGGTTTTCTTCCTCTCTTTCTTCTCATTCAGTTTTGAGCTGCCATTGACCAGTAGGAATGCCAATAATTACTCCCACTGCAGCAGGGTAGAAACAGGTGCAAGTCAGAATGGGCAGCGAGTGACTGAAGTCACCTTCCAGGCCTTGTCCTCAGAAATCTTGCCCCCAAATCCAAACTCACCACATTAACAGTGAATTATTTTCTAACAGGACTTTAAAAAGTGCTTGCTGCTTAAAGTTTCAAAAGAACTTGCGTGCCAGGCTTCCCGATATGGATCTGGGCAAGATATTCATTCGGGGCATAGAGGATGTAATGCGTATGTCTCATTTGGGGTCTGGTAAACTGCTGAAGAGCTCATGTTTCTGCGATTCTCTTTTTTGACATTCTTGGGTTCACCTCAAGTTCACTGGTTTTCCCAACGGTATTATTTAACTTCTTCAAATTTAATATATTTTTATTCCTGCTCATTTGAGTGTTGTATTTCCACACATGCATGCTTAATTGAACAAAGTGCTCTGGATATTTTCCCTACAGAAGTAATACTGCACAGCTTCTCCACCCGGAAAGAACAGCATCCTGGTCACCACCATTGAGTAGCCTGCCATCAACAGCTGCCATGTAAATATCCATGGCAACACAGGTGAACCCAATGCCTGGCCAGGCCAGATGTCACATGGAGCAGGTCCTCCCACGGGGCTGAGGGAAGGTGACAGCTTTACCCCAGCAAGTAGATAGAGCATTGGTTCTTTTCAATTTGCAAGGCTGTCATGTTCAAATACGAAAATGTTGCTTATAGCCAAATGTTAGTGACAGCAGCCTGTGGCGCCTATCACGGTTTGCACTCTAACTCCTGCTAAAAATAGGCTTGCTTTCTCTGGATTCCTTCAAATTCCACATCTGCAGGAAGTTTTTGTTGCTGTTGCTGTCCCTTTTCTTTCTTTCCCGAAGATTACTGTTCTTTAGCTCCACCAGGGCCCCCTCCTCTTTCCCCTCCCCGGGAGAACGCCATTCAGAACGATAATAAACACCCCAGGCTCAGACAGTCCCACAAAGGGCTCACATCGGTCCTCAGTTATTATCTTAGGCCTCCGCCTCTGAATTCTTTAGGGAAGAAGGAACTGGGGCAGCTACAAGGGGCAGAATCATTTGACCTTCAGAAGTAAAAGATGGAGCCAGATGGGATTGGCTGGGCAGGTTGGGAGGCAAAACCTGAGGGTGAGGCTTCTACGTTTGAGACCCACTCCGCAGCCACACCTGCACCGGCCAAGCCAACAGCCTGTGCCCTCCCGCGTGCTGGCATAATTTTGTTTTCCAGGTATTAAATTCACACCTAGCAAATGGTAACTACAGTAATGTTGCATTTTGAGCAAATGTTCAGCTCCTCTCAAGGCGAGTGTTCAATTGCCTTTATTATCCTCTCTCTCCCTCTCTTCTGCCCGTGGTGTGTGTGTGTGAGAGAGAGAGAGAGAGAAAGAAAGAGAGATATGCTATGAGGAGGAGGGGGGATGGAGCAGATGGCAAAGTTGCTTTAGGTGTTTTCAGAACCAGCCAGATCTTCTTTGGAACAGGACCTGAGCACCTTTAGACGCTCCAGGTGCTTCACAACACTTTAGAATCACTTGAGGAGCTTTTTCTCTGGGATTCTGATTCAGCTGGTCTGCAGTGGGTGGGGCCTCCCTGCGGGCTTGCATGGCAGCCACATGGCACCTGCCAGGGCCTCCTGAGGAAAGGCCACGCATTGGCTCATGTCCCTTGGCTGCTCAGATGTGCTGTGTCTTTCTTCCCCAGACCACCCTTCCTCACTCTGCCGCCTCTGTGGGCCAGTCACCTCTGATACGCCCTCCTCTTCAGGAGCTAGCAAGGATTCTGGCTGTGAAACATTTTACAGGAGACAGTCCAGAGAGGTACTATGGCTTCTCCCCCAGAAAGGAAGATGGACCAGCTCTGCAGTCCTGGCCCAGCTGTCTTGCTCTGTGGGACCTCATACAGCTCCAGACCAAATGAGCCCTGTGGGAAGGAAGAATCCGCCTCATTCCCCTTCTACTCCCAGCTCTTCCCAAGGGCCTGGACTTGCTAGGTGCCTGAAAGAGGCTGCTGAGTGTTGAGTGCTTTCTCAGAGTTCTCCCCAGAGCTCAGAACCTGGTGGCAGGACAGGTGGCCTCCAACTGGGAGAGGAGATGTGACTAAGAAGAGGTGTCTGTAAGTGAATTCCTATGAAGTGAGCCCTCTGTGGCCCCAAGATCACGACCCCACTGCCCAGTCCTAACTTAGTGCTTCCCTCCCAGTTTAGTCGTCCCCAGAGGTAGTGATGATCTGGGTTGTGCAGGGCTTCCCCCCCGCCCCAGGCCTTCCCAGAGCCTCTGTTCTCCTCCTTCCACCTGGAAATCCTAATGAAGACGGGAGGCAGGATCAGCCGGCTCCCTAGGGCTGCTAACACCACTACTACTCCAGCCTGAAAACTCCTTAGGATCAAGCAGAGAGGTCCTGGGAAATGTATCAACCACGTATGTGTTAAACACAAACTCTGCACACACAGGTGGACTTACGACAAAGAATCTCAGCATTGTGCTCCACGGTTGTTCTGTAATTTCTCTCTACCATCCATAGACACCAACATACTCCTGGGATTTTCTCAGGAATAGGATGTGGAGCCTAACAGTATACATCTTGGGGCTTTTCTTGTCTATAAGAGAAATTACTACAAAAACCAGTTTCCTTCAACAGCCTCTGTACACCTCTCTAGAGAGGTGATCTTTAAGATGAGGTGGGGTACCCCAGAGGGTGCAAAAATGATCCACTGAAGTCATGGAAGAAAATATGAGAATATCTAATGTTTTTTACTGGTGGGGTATGTAATCAAAAACCCGCCGAGATCACAGGGCTAAGTGGCATGTCTGGCCTCACTTTTCATGAAACACTGAAAGTAGCCGATTAGGGTGTGAATAGCTGCGGGGGGCACATGGTTGATGATACTCCTTAGGTTTTTCTTTGGGGAGGGGGATGAAGAACAAATCAAAAGTGATGGATGCCCCATGTGTCTGTGTCAGCCTAAGGAGCTTTCTGATGCCAAATCTAACAGACCACCTGATTCCCTCTCCCTGATCGGACGTGGTCTGTTCCTTCTTGGCACCCCTCCTGGCTCAAAGCACAGGTCACTGTAATTTGTCATGTCACTTGAGTTCTTACTGTGACTGTCCTAGACTCTCAGCTTCTTGAGGGCAGGGTCTGTTTCTTAACTCATCTCCTGAAGATCTTGCATATCGTACCTGATGGAGAACACTTGGAAACTAATCAAAGCTTTCCTTTTAAAAGAGATGACCATGTCTATAGTGAGGTCACTGGGCGCCAGACAGTGTTTCCCTAGCTTTGGATTCCATAGTCAACAAAAGCTCAAAACCAGCTTTTATGCTATGTCAGTCCCCTGAATTATTCTTACCTAAAGGCTTTTTAAAATTACTATTTATTATCACTGCCATTTAATTTTTTAAAAAAAGAAAAGAAAAGGGGCATTTTAATACCACACAACTTGGAAAGACATAATCTCAGAAAGAAAACATCGTCCTTCCCGGAAAGGACTGGGACCTCATGCCTCCATATGAAGTATCTAAACATTAGCATCCTCATTTTTCTCATTCATCATGCCCCAATCCACAGGTCACCATTCAGGAACCTCTGAGGTGAAGGGAAGCAACAACACAAACGTTCCAACCAAATCGCTGACAGCGTTTTGTTCCTCTGGGTGATCAAGGTAGAGACAAGCCCAGCTCTGAACAAAACTATGATATATAAAATGGCAGATATTTGTCCCACCTTATTCTTCATCAGCCTTTCTGCCTCTTCATTACTTATCCTTCCTTCAAGGCCCTGATCCTAGGCAAGTGAAACTCAAAATGTCAATCCTTATAAGGCTTTTACTTTATATAGCATTCAAAACCCAAAGAAAATAATCTCTAGTGGTAGAACTTCAGGCAACTGGGTGGCCTATTCCTTCCACTTAAGTAGCTCTTCAAATCACAGTATATTCACAGCTACAAACCAATCCACCTCTCTAGAGAGGTGGCCCTTTTAAGAGGTCTAAAGCTCCAGCAGCCATTAGGACTCTAGATTGACACATGGTCCCTCATGCCTTCTCAGAGGGCAAAGCTCTCTATAGAACCCCAGGAAATGCCGATATGGTTAATTCTATCATTCAAACTAAAAACAATGTTAAACCCAGAAAATATGATTATGTTAACTATACTGCATGTACACGATTAAGAAAACACAACAGCAAGCCACGTACTGCCCACATGCACACAAAGGCTGTTGAACTACACATGATCAGCTCTTTCCGAGTTCTTGAGTACTGATTTTTTTCCATTGCTTATTCAGTTTGTCAAGTGCTAGCATGTGCTTGCTACACTAGGTAACAGCACATGCTTAAGAAAAACCAGAAGAGAAACTCTTAAATGAAAAAAATTACATTCATCAACTTAATTTTTTCTGCAACAATGCCAGTATTTGACATCAGCAGCAGAAAACAAAGGTCCAGCTGGAAGCGCACCAGTGTTCCTCGGGAGCTTAATGATAACAGGCCGGAATATTTTTACAGAAATTCCCTGTGGCCACAGACATGATCCTTTAAGTTAACTGTCCACATCCTGTTGTGCAATAAATTGTCACCAATTGCTGGAAAAAAAGTCAGGACACATGATCTGACCAATATTTGTTCTGCCATGGGTGGGGTGCGTAAGGCAGAGTGGGAAGTATAGCTGGCCCCAAGTCATCTCGAAGATTTATAGTGACATCGGGCAGAACATTTGAAACCAGGTGTCCTGGAAAAGGGACAAGAGCCATATCAATAACATCACCCAGAGCATGTCCACAGGACTGGATGTAAGGTCAAATGCTTACCAGCCCCAATCCCTTGTCACACATACCTTCTCCCCAGTCCCCTTTCTTGGTGTGGACAACAGACTCTGTCCCCAGAGGATGAGAAACCCAAGGCCTCCCAGTCCGCCACGTGCTAAGCCCCCTCACCTGTTCAAAGTACGTGGGAGGGAGAGGGGAGGGATGGGTGGTGATAAGCCCCAAGTTGGGCACCACTGTAGGCAGCTACTCTGAAGTTGTGGGGCAGGGGCTGGAATTGCCCTGGCTACCCTTCCCACTGCTCACGGTCATCTGCCTGAGCAGAGGCAGACCAGCCAAGGCCAGCCTCTCCTGGTCCTGTAGGCAGACAGCAGGGGGGTGGATCTGGCGTAGGCCGTGCAGCCCTCATCCTCCACCTTGACCAGCTTGTGGTCCCACCCCCGTCCCACCTGGCTGGGCCACCTCCCCTGAGGCGAGCTGCGAGGCAGGAACCATTCTCTCCATTCCAGGGATTAAATAATGAAGCCCAAATTCCAGGCACTGGAGCAGTTGGGATTTAGTTTCCTATTAGCTGCCTCATCTTTTCTTCCTAAATTGGAGCCCTAAGACTCAGCTATCAAAATCCGCAGAGGCAGTAAAGCAGAGGGCTGAACCTCTCGAGGAGCTGCGTTCTCTCAAGGCTGTTTCCCCATCGCCACTGCGCACCCGCCTTCCCCCGCCCCACCTTGCTCCTTGTAGAGACTCCCAGCAAGATACTCTCTCAGCCGTGGGTAAGAATTCTATCTGTTGTACACGATAAGTTTCTCAATGGCTGTGAAAGAAATTCCGGCAGTTGGGGGGAGAAGCATGGGGTGTGAATGTGTTGTGGGCATGTGTCCTATAAAGATAAGGGGCCCACGGAAGCAGACTCAAATTTGCAGGATAAAAATCTATCATCATACCCTCACCCAGAGCTTCTCAAATGTCAATGTGCACACAAATCCCCAGAGGATCTTGTGAAAACGTAGGTTCTGATTCAGGACCACTGGGTGGGGGCCTGAGAATCTGCATTCCTACCGGGGTCCGGGTGGAGTCCACACTGCTGGGAGGTGGACCACATTTTGAGTAGTGAGGCGCGACAGGCAACCTGGGGTTGGAGGATCAGCCCACAGTCAAGAAGACCATATTTTCTGAACCCCAAACCAGGGCCTACGCTCTGGGGAAACATTTCAGTTTGCTCCCTGGAGCCAGAGGCAGTCTGGGAGCCACACCAGGATGCTGAAGCTTCGCACTTTCTGGGACATTTTCAGAGACTGGGGGCAGTGGTTCTCAAACTCAGCTCCTGGGGACACAGTGTGTGCCTGTAAGCTGGACCAGCTGGAGCTGCTACTGCAATCAAGCCACTTTTATTTTCTCCCAGACCACTGGGGAGAAATGTTAAGGCACTGATTTTGCAATTTTATGTTTTTCTCCTATGTATTTTCCTCAGCTTTAATGAGAAGCCTTCAAGGTTGAGCTATGGCAGGATAATCTCTGGTAAGAGAGGGCAGCTAACTGAGCAAGAGGTAGTGACCCCTGAGCTTCACCACCTCTGGGGTCCCCCACTTCAGCCCTGCTGGCCCCACATGGGTCTGTAGATGGCAGCTGCCTGGTCTTCAATACTCTGGTCAAGCGTCAGCCCTCTTTGACTTGCTTTATTCCCACTGCGACTTCACAAAAGATTGTAGTATGTAATATGTGAGAACAAAAGGGAAACGTACCCAGAGAATATACGAAGCACGAAGGCTGCCTGGGTGACGGTTGGTCTGTTCAGCATAACAACGTCAAGAGAAATTTGAGCACGGGGATAAGTAGGCAGAGAGGTGGGAAAAGGAAGTAGAAGAGGGGAAGACAGCAGGCTGACAGGTGACTGGAACCTGCAGGGAAATGTGGCCAAGGAGAAATTCCCGGGGGCAGGTGGCCGAAGAACTTTCATGAACGGAAATGGCATATTTAAGCTTTTCACAGTACTGATATAAAAGCCCTCGCTGACTCGAACCTTGAGTAAAAGTTGCTGCATGCACACATACCAGAGTCTGGCTCAGAGATCTAAAATATGGAAATTACAGGTCCCAAATGCTAGCACAATTTGCAGGCCTGGGTCCAGACACAGGACCCAACTTCAGGGCCAGCTTGGAGGGTGTTATTACGCTACAAATCACTAGGGGGTGCCCTCACAGGCATACTGTAGTAAAGAGCCTGCCTATCCCCTGCCCTCACCCTTCTTGGTTTTCAAGGGAAGAAGGTGGGAAGGGGAGAGATGTGGCAATACGAGTGAGGTGGGGGTGCAGGGTTGAGTTTAGAAATATGAGACACCACTCCCTTCAGGTGAGACACCAGTCTTTTCATAAATGGAGTGGCCAGGTCTCCAGATCAGGATGAGCAGGGAAATGAACTCACATCACAAGACAGTAACTACAGCATAACAAGAATTACCCAAATTCAGTAGGAAAAGACTTATCTCACAGACTGAGGCTGCTGTATCTGCTAACAAGCATTCAAAGATGACAAAATCAACAGGCAAGCAGCAAAGGAATGCTAATGAAAAACCAGAAACGGTCAGTCTCACTGATCGTATTTGTGAAACCGTTTATGACTTTATATTTCATATGTGTATTATAGATGGCAAAAATTACTCTGAGTTCACCCAGTGGGGATTAAATAGGTCAATAATTCATGGTGTTCTCAAAATATTGACACTATTTCCAAATGCTGGGCACCTGAGCTCATTTGAGGACCACGGATTTATGAAAACAGAGAATATATGTGAAATTGGGAAGGTCGTGCAAATCCTGGGCCATGTGGTCATCACTCTGATAACCAAGGTGCCTGTGTCTGCCTGTGGGTATGATGCCCCCAACAAAGAATGCCCCCCAATACAGCCCTGAATCCCAGCCCAGCAAATAAGGAAACTTTCCCATGACAATCCATTTGCTCAATCCAAACTTATCTCCTTACCCTCCAGTTTTTAAGGAATTATTACAGGGGTTGGGGGGACAGTAGGCCCCCAAAGCATGAGAGCCACGGGCACCCTCTGCCTTCCGGCCCTGCTTTCCCTCCCAGTATCTCACATCTGTGGGCGAAGGGGACTGGTGTGGACATAGCTTGATGCATCTCTCTGGGCATAGAGGTTTCCTTCATGCCCCTATAGCACTTTTTTCAGGATTCTATTACATGGTACTTAAACTGCTTTTGAAACAGTTTTCCACTGTGTTTTAAAAGCCAGCCCTGGCATGTCTGTAAACATCAGTTCATATTCCTGGAATAAATCTTTTTTGTGTTCCATCCTACTACCCACAGGGGTACAGATGGCATGTTTTATGTGGCGGCCACTATTTACAACTCAACCCCATGGAGGCCCATGAGATGCCACAAATGGAGCCCACACAGGAAGACAGCCCCTTGGGCAGAGACATTTGTCCCCACGGGACAGGAGAGCCAGGAAAAGACACACCCTGAAAGTACACGGGGTGCCTCTGCCGCTGACACACATCCTCTGTTCAGGGCCAGCGGGGCCTGGGCATCCCCAGGAGGCACACAGAGAGGCAGGCTTTGCCCAAGTGATGGTGGAGTATGCATGGCCAGTGGCTACGAGGAGGGAAAACAGCACACAAAATGCCCAAAATTGGCCGTAGAGTTAAAAACATCAACAAAGCAAATCCTTCCCTCCCAAGAAGGCTCACCACATTCATTTGCATGTTCATGAGCATCTGCTAGCTCAGTATCAATGTATCCTTCTTTCTATTCTGATGGACAGCCATTAATCACAGCAGATTTGACCTTGTCAGTACCTCAATGAGCAGACAATAGAAGCAGGTTTTTTTGTGAGGGCAGAGGGGGGAAAGGCGAGAAGAATCACTTTACTCTGAAGAATACACTGAAGAAGTCACCGCTGCCTCTGTCTCAGACTAAGATAGCATTTGCCGAAAATGTCAACAGATTGCTTCCTGAGTTGGAGTTGTGCAGACATCAAAAGCTTATTTTAACAGGGCATTTTGCTTAAAATCACTTGGTTGGTTTAGAGATTTATAATGTCTCTGACTACATAATTTAGATTAAGAGGTTCTCGTTGAGTTTTACTGATTTAGCATAAATCAGAAGGCCATAGTGGAATAGACCCCTTCACATAACCAGAGCCTTGAGGCCATTAATGTAGTAAACTTTGCTCTTTGTGTTGCATTTTTAGCGGGTTCTTGTTCCTTTCTTTCCTTTTTTTTTTTTTTTAACGTGGCTTAGTTGCTATGCAGAGGCTTAGCGCTCCTGCGTGGGGATCAGTTCCAGACTTTGGTTTGATCTGAAACAAGTCAAGCAATTTGCCTGAATGTGATTTCAAAAGGTTTTCCTGTTTTCCTATTTCTCTCATCAGGAGATTGAAGGAAGCTGAAAGGCAAGTCACTATTTGGGTTCAAATAAAGCTCGCCTGATTTTCTCAAGTATTTAGCATGATTCAATAGACACAGTTCACATGGATGGCCACTGCTCCTCTGAAACCCTGCAATAGCTCTCGAGTCAGGACCCGGTCTCAGGAAGCTAATTTCAAAAGGCAGATTACTTATACTTGCAGAGAAGGTCTTTTTCTTCCATTTTTACTTTTCTTTCACTTTCTCTCTCCATATCATATTGACTAGATGTGACTCAAGTTAATGGTAATTGCTCTCATCTTAATTTAGCAAAGAGCGAGAGAAATGAGTATAATTTGCAGATCTGAGCGCAGGTCACTACAGGTGTGTTATATTAGTGTATTCATGAGCCCCCCGAGACAGGCATGCTGAGAGAGCCAATAACTTTCTTAATGTGTAATTACACACCATCGGACTATAATTGATTAATTGAAAAGAGAATGTAGGCAGATGTGAGGGCAAGACTTTGGCTGCTCATTAAATGAATATGTCCTTGCTTCTCTTTAATAAGTTAAGTGGAACTACTCAAAAGCAATTAAGTCAGTAGTGAAATTCATTAAATTTTAAGTAATTATTGGTATTAAACTCTGTAATAAAATTTAAGACTTTGCATAGTTCTATTTCAAAAAGAAGTATGATAATTCTATGGGGCCAATTCAGCAGAATGAGAGTTCCTGAGAAGACTACATCTTGGACCCACTGACATTTTGTATGAAAATCACCTGAAAGAGAGAGGCAGATGGGAGGGCGGGGAGGGGGGTGGCGGGGAATGTTCTGGAAGCACTACTTGCCATCCTAGACCAGCCAGAATGACTGTCTGAAACCTAGGAATGTAGCAGTGTTTCCAGAGTAATTCTTTCACTTAAAATCTTAATCTAAATAGTTAAAAAAGAATGAAAAAAAATACATATTTTTAAATCTAATGCCTTGAGTACTACATTTGATACCTGCTCTAGTAACTAAACTCAAATATAAACATGAAATGGGGAGTTGAATGCAATTTGGAGAAAATTCTTTCCAGGCCCTATTCTCTCACTTGGGAAACAACTCTGGGCTAGTGGGGTGGGGGGAGAGGATGAGGTTTGCCACAGTCTAGGGAGGGGGCCACATGTAGTTCTCAGAGCCCGTGGGTGGCTTCAACACCTTCTGCCACTATTCATTCTGCCCGAGAAACTGGACAACTCAGAAACGTGTCAGAGAGGAACTCAACTCAGCCAATGCTGCCGCATTCCAGACATTCCTGACAACTCCTAGACACAGGAGGGACTTTGGAGTCTGAGCCACGGTGGAAAAGTGCCAATAGAGAGCCACACCAGTGTGAGTTGTTCATTCATTCATACAGAAGTATTTCTTCAGCACCTATTCAAGCCTTTATTAAGATAATTTTATATATATTTATCTATGTCTATATCTACATAGTATATATAGTATCTATATAATATAAAGTAAATGCACAAAGAATGTATAAAAACTAGGGGTAGAATTCTGTAAAAATGTAGTCCATTTTGTACCCATCCAAGATGATCCTGTGCCCTGCACATAGTAGGCACTCAATAAAAGCTTGCTGACTGAATGATGGAAGGAATTGATGACAGGGGCTTTGAGGAAAGTGTGACAGTGTTTGGCACTCACATAAAGTTCTCTATTTAATTTATGGCAACAGTTAAGAAATGTTAAGGCTTGACCAGGATAAGCCAAAGAGATGGTGATGGTAGCAGCTGAGAGTGAAGGAAAACTGATTCCAGAACCTTTATCTCTTCCCAGGTTTCTGCTCCAACCATCAGCATCCTTAACAGTTCTGTCATTTCTTTCTTGCAATAGAAAACTTAAAATGGAAACCCATGTATTGTGGTCATTTTTTTTTAAATAGTAGATTCAACCACATTTTTTTTTTAACTTGTGCTTCTAAATCTAAATATAACTTTGTATGGTTCGTTTCACAATCTAAAAAGAAATGAAAGAAACTTTCCTTGTTTGCTGGAGCCAACATTTTGATGACGTGAGAGCCAGTCTACCAGATGCCAGGCTTTGGGGCTGCTGGTTCCGGGAGGTACCATTCCCACCATGCACCCGTGAGAGGCGGCCCCAATGAAGACTGACTAGACAGAGCGAGTAGGGAAATACGAGATTCTTACCCTTCCCTGAAGGAGGAGAGGAAGGCAGTTTACATATACTCTAATTCTTGTTGGAAGAAAAAAATTCCAATCCTCACACACACTGTAATTTTAGAAAGCATCACAAAAGCTAAAACTAAATTAGACTAAATAGGTACATTAGACTCAGAAAGAAAAAAGAATCAGGGCATACAGAAAGACATTAGGTCTCATTTTCTGTTTGTATATTTTTCTGCTGTAATGGGCAGTTTATCGTCCCACAGCTCATTTTAATCTTGAACATGACCTTGATAATCTGAGTAGGGGCAGCCCAACTATTTCAAAGAGGAGTTCTAACCAAGAGAGATGCTCTCCAGCTTTCTCATGATCACTAAATGACATTTTGCTCACATTATTTTCGATGTTTGTTTCTTTGTTTTACATTTTTACAACTGTAACAAGTCCCAAGTGTATTCCAGACAGCTAAGTCAGACCAAAGGAAAACTGATTTATCAGATCAACAATGAAATGCCTATTTGATATATGCTGAAACTGATCAGCATATGAACAAAGAAGATGGCCAAAGAAGTGGGTGATGGTGTTTACTTTCAAAAGAAAAGTGGAATTTTAAATGGTCAGGTAATTAGAATAATCAGGGACTGTGGGATTATAAGAAATTTAATTTGAGAGATAAACTAGCAAACTGTTTTTGTGTGAGACTTTTTTCCCCCCAAATCATTTTATGTTTGTCTAATGTTCTATCTTAGTAAACACAGTAAATTCAATAAGATGTTTTTTCTTTGATGAAGATCTTGAAAATCTTTAGGGTCATTACTGGATTCATACCAGTTCTCCTTTTAGAGTCCTTACACATATAAGGCGTAAAGAATAAGCTAAATCCATGCGATCAAAAGCTATGTATCGTAAGACTTTTCTCTTCATTTTCAAAAAAACAAGGATTCTGAATACTTGTGTGTGTTTTATTTATTGGCATTTCCTTCTTTCTCTTAAAAGTTGAGTACAAAAGAGGGATTTTATTCCCTTTATTAGTTACCTTTTATTGAGTGCTTATTATAGGCCAAGCACTTTATATGTATTATCTGGTTTAGCTTTCACAACAACCCTAAATGGTGTATCCAGCTATTATTCTTGTTTTACAGATGCAGAAACTGACCTTCCCAAGGCTACAGAATGAGTAACCCACACAGCTGGGAAGTGGACCAAGTCAGTGAATCCAGGGCGCATACCCTACACGGCCTCTGTGCTGTCTTCTGAGGGAAGGGGTTATTGCATTCTTGTTCATGGAGATTCTGTCCCTTGTTAAATAATCCCAATTTATGAAGCTTTTTTCCTAGTTTGTATTTTTACAGTTTAAATCACACTGACCCCTGAATCATTCTGGATCACAAAGATCTTAAACTTCAGTGTCTTGCACCTACTTTGATCTTGCTTTTCCCATTGCACACAACTAGCTACTTAATTAAGACTGTTATCCAACATCTAAATTTACAAGAAAACTGGCGTGAGATGAAATCTTTGCCAGTTACTTATATTAACATGGTCATAAGAACTTGATGACCAATATTTTTGAACAGTCATTTGCAGTCTCTTTCTTGCCTTCCCAGCTGTGAGAAGCCTTTGTCCTCATCACGGTGTGCCTGGACCGTTCTAACTGCCTTCTAGACATCTCCTGCTCCCGTCCTCCAACCTGGGAAAGCACTGCTTTCATAATAGTACTTTCTGGTCAGGTGCCTAATATAGATCTCCAGAGCCTAAAGCACCAAATGTAAAATTAGCTGCTTGGCTCTCACTGTTTTTATTATCTGACCACAACCTACAGAGTTACCTCTATTCCCACCACTCCCAAAATGACGCCAGGCCAGGCAGTCTCTCCACTGGTCTCCCATGTGCTCGCTGCTCACCTCCCTCACCATCATTCCACCCACAGTCTTCTCTTTCTCTGGGATCCCTTCCATTCCCCATCCACGCTCCAAGGCCCAGCCCAGACCCCCTTTCCTCTGAAGATCTAATCCTGATGACTCCAGCCCATCATCTCTTCTCCATTAAATGACCCTTTACTTCCTTCTTGCATACATAATACTTTAACATTTCTATTCTCTAATCACCATACCACCCCATCTGGCACCTTACTATACACTGGAAGTTCATTGTTCATAGAAGCACAGTTTTTTTGTAAATTCCTTATGAGAAGGATACACATTTTATACTGTTTATACTGCAACGCATGACTTTTAAGCACAGCACTGGGAAGACACTAGGCACTCAATCAATGCACGTCAGTTAAAAGACAAATATCTTTAAATTCCAGGTCACGTACACACCCCATAACTACCTACTCGCACCTTAATTCCACTTTTTGAGATGTGTTCATGACACTAAATACCCAGATTTTTTAAAAGGCTTTAAATCTTTATAGACATTGCACTGCATTATAGACATTGTCTTCATGTAGTGTATACCAAAGAATAAATTAGAGATATCAGACACTTTTCAGGCCAAATAAACCAGAGAGAATATATCCCTCAAGAAAAGGTCTTTTGGGTTTGAATTATCAAGACCAATTGCCTCACTGATGCAGCTCAATTTTCAACTTGGCTGATTTGATGACAGTCAGAACATTGTTTAAAAATCAAAATGCTAAGGAGAAATGAAAATAAAAATTTCACTACAACTTTATTTTTCCATGTTATTTATTCTTATGTATTCATAGGTAAACATCAAATTGCTATAAAAAAATACTGCATAAATCATTGAGATATGTTAAATGCCATAGGCTCATAAGCACTTTTGTAATGCTCTAGTTTATTTTCATTTTCCTTTATATACGTATCCACATTTCCACATAGGATATATAAATTTGCCTTCATATATTATATTTTATATGTGTATATGTGCAATGATGTTGCATATTTTCAAAATTCAAGCTATCTGACAAATATATAAATATTTCTCTAAGCCAAAAATGGTGTTTAGTTCCCTGGGAATGTCCTTACACATTTATCAGACAATTTGGAAGTTAAAAGCACCACTGATGGAAATGGCTATATAATGGAGGCCCCCAAAGTATTTCACATATCTTAATAATCCGGACACTTTTCACGTGAAAGCCTTATCGTAGCACATTTAAATATTGCCTCCCCTCCCATCTCAGGCTTTGAGACTTAAAAATGTTTATGTGGTTTTCCCCTCCCTGTTCACACAAAGAAGTGTAGAACAGATCCTACTGCAATATCAGAATCAGATTCAAATTTTCCATTCAAAGGAAACCAAATTATATTGAAATCTGAACAATATAGAACCGCAGAGTATCTCACATAGTTAAGTTTAGGGTGTAGCTTTACCTATACAAGTTGATATCCTGCATGTGGATTATAAAATTCTGAAGTGTAAGAAACGCATCGATGCATACTTTTCCGTACGTTGGGAACCTCTCTAAGAGACGATGGTGATGATGATGGATTAGGGCATCCTAATTTATAAAAAACATACTTTATCCTAATAAAATCTATAGCCTATTCTATCAAGAGAGAGAAAGAAATCATTGCTCCACTACCAACGTATCTTCCTGAATTTTCAAGAGAAATATTGATGGATATGCAATCCAAAGTAGAACGTTAAGCAATTTTCTGGACAATTAAGGAAAAAGTACTGCTTATTCTTTTAAGCCTGACTTATCTGGGGTATGTCTTAACTGGTTCAACGTTTCACTTTGAAAGAATGAATAAAGCCACCTACCGGCTCCAGTGGAGGGAAAGTATACAGCAGTAAGATGCTCAGCCAAGACAACCACAGGCCAGCCCCTTCACTCTACCCCATCAGCAGCCAATGCACAATCCAGAACCAACCATGAGCATTTCATTTTTCCCTGTGCTAGAACTAGGGGGATATGGTATTGCATGCATTCATTTGACAAATAATTACTGAGCACCGACCTCTACAGTTCATTGAATCCACATCACCATTGATTGTTAAGATGCCATTATTTTAAACCACTAGAGAAAAACACCACCAAATAAAAAAATCTCATTTCTGAGATGTTAAAATGTTAGGGGGGAAAAGTGCATCTTAGGATCCATGAAATATGATGTGGGCCAACCATAGTTCTCAGGGGTCCAGTAAGGAACAAGACAAAGCTCCTGCTGCTCAGCGGAAGGGAGCCTCCTCTGGAATTAGACGAGGATGTCTCAACTCCTGGTTGTACGTGGCTATGCAGTAGGGAGGAGCAGCTGGGAAGAGAGCCCTGCAGGAAAGGCTGACACCTCAAACCAGAAGAGTAGCAAGTGTACAAAATCATGATAACAAAAGATGCTTCAAGCCAAATGCAATGAGAAAATACATTCTTTTAAAGACTTGTTTGCCTGAACCTGCTATTTGCAGCTTAATCTTTTGGGCTTCTATCTTCCTTCTTCGCTTTTACAATTCCTTCTCACCAGTCCCCCATCACCCCCACATCCCCATCTCCAATTTCTTGCCTTTTTTATTACTCACATATGTCTTTCTTCTCAACTCCAAATATTTTTATACCCTTTCCCTTTTTCTCCCAAGAGACTTTCGTTAGCTTGTTCTTCTAGCCATAAAGCAAGCACATGACTGAATATGATTAATATTAGTTCTGGCTGGTTACTTCTGCAATTTTATATTGATAATTTATATCCTATCTGATTTTCTGGTTTTGCTTGATATATGACCTAGAGTTTCCATGAAGCCATCAGAGGCGAATTCTTTTTGGTATTTTAGGTAAATTGTTCAGTTCTAGCAATTAAAACAACGAGGGAGAATATGACTGACACCTGACTCCAGCATGCTACTTGAGGGCCAGAAGTCTTGAAGGAAATAGATCAGTTCACTCCGAGGAATACAACCGTACCAAATCAAAAGAGGTCCGGCCTTTTGAAAATGGCCTTACTGATCATAAAAAGAACCAAAATCTTCAAAAGAAGACTTAAGACTTATCATACATAATCTATTGCTGTCAGATTAAAAAAATAATATATTTCTATCACATTGAAAAATATATTTTCTATAGTCTACCAAATTAAAAAAACATATTCTTTGGTTCCTTTCTCCACAATTTATTATGCATTGGGAATTCTCAAACATTGGCATGATTTTCTGAATAAATTCCACTTCCTAATATTCCCATAAATGTTTTTTCTGGCTTCAGAATTCTACCAAAGAATTGATACTATAAATTAGCTAGAAAGAGTGATTCTGAATTAGTTTCTTAATTCCTTCATCCCACAAACATAGATTGAATCCATTCTCTAGCCCTGAGAAGGAAGGATGTATCGGACCTGATCCCTACCCTGAGAAGGCGCACGTAGCGTGTCTTGGCCTAAGCACAAGTCAGAGAGATGTGGCCAAACCTTGGCTCTGCACCTGCTCACTGGATCCCCTCCCCTCCCCCAGGGCAAAAAACATAACATCTCTGAATTTTAATTTCCCCATTTGTAAAATGGAAACAAGAATTTCTAGTTAGCAAAGTTATGGAGAATAAAGGGTCTAAAAAAGGGTCTGTAAAGACCAAGCACAGTGATGGCACACTGGAGGCACTCCACAAAGGATGGTTTCTTGTCTCCTTCCCTTAGCAGGCTTATCAGGGGCACATCCAATTGCTACTGCAGATATTTCCATGTGTAAATTACATTTTTTCCTTTGCTTTGCATTTATTTTCTCAGTTGCATATTTCTAAGATTAACAATTTTACTATATTAAATGGTAGGGCAGGATGAAGGGGTCTTGGATCATGTAGAGTCTTCCTTGAGAGTTGTATGTAAAAAAAGAAAAAAAAAAAGCTTAGCTCTAAGAATTATCTGCATAATGTGTCTTGTCACCATCATTGTTCCCAAGGAAATTTTGTGGCTTTTGCATGCAAATGTGCATGCTCAAGACTTTCAAATAATCTATTGCTAGAAAATTTGGCCAAGTGGTATTCTATGATGTGCTTGAAAGTAAGCAACATTGGAAGAAATAATCATAATCATAATCACAACAACATTGATTAAGTGCCAACTGTTTGCCAAATATTGTTCTAAGCACCTTACAGGTATTCATCCCTTTAGACCTCACACCAATCCTACTAAATAGATACTATGGTCCTCATTTTACAGACATGGACATGGACACAGAGAGATTCAGTGAGGTGCCCAAGGTCACACAGCCAGTAGGTGGAGTGGTAGAGATTCCTGAATCTGAATCAAACAGTCTGGCTCAGGATTCCAAGCTCTTCACTACCACACCAGACTATTTTTCGGAAGTTTTGTATTCTTCGAAAAAGTATTCCAACATTGCAGTACCTCACAAATCAGCAACATCTGCTATGCAGTCAACAGGCATCTCTAGTGCCCTCAGCATAGTCAAGTGGGTGGATGCTCAAGGGTTTCTCTGAAGTTCTTTGTCTTAACTTAAAATATTACTTATGGGCTTCTATCCAAACCAATTTGGAAGGGACTCTAGTTAGAGAGTAAAAGCAGGTACTCCCAGTATCTGCCTTAAGATTTTGTTTAAACTAACACCACCTACTAGCTCCATTTTAATAGTAATAAGGCTATCACTTATTGAACTTCTGCTGTGTGCCAAGCATACTAAGTGCTTTATGTACATGATCCTTTTTACTCCGCAAAACAACCCTATGAATTAGATACTGTATTTATCCTCATTTTATTGAGGCTCAGGGCAAGTGAGAAACTTGCCCAGGTTGCATAGCTGGCATGTCTGCAAAGCAGGGATTGGAATATCCACTCTTATCCACCATACCAGTGTCTCCCTTGGAGAACACATGGTCCTCGATACCTCTCTCTGGCTCCAAGAACCACTGTGATGTACTGTGTGAGAAGCCACCATGAAAACCAAACCATTATGCCTCTGAACTTTTTGTGCAAGGCCCTGAAACTAGAAAGGCAAAGACTTCCATGCCTTGGAAAAGGGAGCTTGCTGGGGACCAAGAGTCTCCAATCAAATCAATGGTCTCTAACCCCAGGAAAAGTCCTTATACCAGGGCAGAAGCTGGGAACTCTAGCCCTCCCCCAGATGCCTTCTCCCCCAAATAAAGAAACTAAAAAGACAGAGTTAAAATAGGGTTTGCTTGGATAGGAGGTGAAGGGAGATGGTCTTCTGTGGTACAGAGGGTCTTTGTACAGGAGAAGAAGAAGGCTCTGAACCACAAGACCATGGCAGCAATGGAAGCCAAGAAGCTGACAAGAAAGAGAGCACAGACCAAGCAGTAGACCCAGCTGGAGAGCAAGGTGAAACAATGGCACAGATGCAAACAGAGGAATGTGCAGGTGAAACAGGACAGCTCAAGCAGAATCCATTCCTACTGCCTGTGTTCAAGTCTAGATGGTTTTGCTGGAGAGCATAATTGTGCCACCTCTATTGAAACTGCCCCTTGCTTAGTCTAATATTGGTCCTTTTCTTTCTAACAAGTTCTATTTTTCTAAAACATAGTTCAAAAAACTTTAGGAGCAGAGGAATATCCCCAGACTAAAGGGATCTGGAGAGTGAGTGGAAAAAATGGTGGGATAGGCCAGCTCTCTCTAGACAGCAACCAGCCCCTGGGGTTTTCTGGGACATTTTATACCTTTGGGGCTTTTACAATTGGTATTTCAGGAAACTGGTACACAGCGTACTATATACACCTACGTCATATGATATTTTATTTGATGTGATGGCAGTCCAAGTGTGTCACCATGAATTTTAATTCCCAGAGACTTGCTGCTCGGCTGTAACATCACAGAAACTGTGTAAATTCAAGTTGAGCTGGGGCATGAATCCAGATTTCTGTTAAACCAATAGTTAACAGGAGGAGTTGTGGTCAATTACACCTATTTTGAAAAGCCTATCAAGTTTCAAGTGAAATGTGGCAGTTTCTATCACCTTTTTGGGGGGTCTCCATGATCCAGCAAGAAAATCGTAGCAAGAGTTAGTATCTGACAGCAATCCAGAATTTCCCCTCATTGCCATGATGAGGCCAACATGTACTGGTGAGCTGGGCTGGGTTGCAAAGAGATCTAATCTTATTTTTAAGTAAATACATTGAGAACCAGGGGAGAGCAGAGAAGACTCAAGTCATCACTGGCATTGTGGTGTGTCTTTCACCTTAAGGGTTTTTTAAACTGTATCTGACTGTCCAAGCCTTACAAGGCTATGCTGAGCAGGGAGGGAAGAGTGCATTGTGTAACCAAGAGTCATTTGTTTTATGTATACATAGTTCCAAGGCTCCAATTCCCAATCTAATCAGTGTCAATGGACGCTCGCTAGCCAGAGAAGTGGGGTGCTAAAGTCTTCACAAACAAACAAACAAAAGCACATTTGCTTCACAATACTCCAGCAGAATAAAAGGGTGAGGTGGGCAGAGGGTAAAGGGGTAGATGAAGTAATATTAATAGTTGATCATTGTTGAAGCTGGGTGATAAGTACATAGGGGCTCATTATATGACTCTCACTACTTTTGTATATGTTAGAAATTTTCCATAATAATTTTTTTTAATCTATAGAAGTACTAGGAATTTCCATGAAGTAGAACTACTAGAGGCCAGACTTGATAGGATGGTGTCAGTTATTAAGACCTCTGCAAATGGGCCACCTGCCAGCTCACCCCGTATCCTTCAGGTACTCTATGCTCCAGCCAACTTAGATGCCAACTGAGGTGTGGGTCACCTGGCCTGTACCTTCCCACCTCCTTGCCTTTGCCCATGCTATTTCCCTCTGCTTGGAATGCCCCCTTCCCTTACACCCCAGCTCCGACGATCAAAATCCAACCCATGTAAGGCCTAGATCAAAGATATACTCCTTTGTTAAGTCTCTAATGACAGTATATGGAAATTATCTCTTCTTCCTTTGTCCTCCAGAACTTTGCTGGTGCTCTCTTGGGGCACAGCTCACTGTGTAATGATAACAATCATGAGAATAATAATAGCAGCTAATATGTACAGAATGTTACTATGTACCAGGTACTTTAAATATATCAGCACTTTCAATCCTTACAGTATCTTCTGAGGTTATTACCTTTTATTATCACATTTTACAAATGAAGATCTGAAGCTCAGAGAGGTCCTAGATGTAAAACAGGGATCCAATGTGATGTGATACCACATATGTCACCATAAATTTTAAGCCTTTGTGCCTATGATCCTTACCTAAACCACCAGAGTGTTATGCTATAAATTAAAGTCCAGCTGGGGCAACATTTTAACCTTCAGGATGACCTCAGAGCCCACATCCCTGATGACGACAATACTGTATATGCCTGTTCTTCCTACAGGAGCCCCTTCAGGGAAAGGACTATGTCTTTTTCTATTTTGTGTCCCCGACAAGCACTGTCCAGTACAATACCTTGTAGAAGATACTCAATAATGTCTTGTTAATTGAACACTGCACTAATACAGAGCCATTCTGCCTAAGGCCTATGTCCAACTCGCATAATCTACCTGTCTGCCTCCACAAGGAAATGAAATGGACATATCAGCCCACAGAAGAACTGCTTAAGCACCTCTCCCCACACCATCTCTGTTCATGAGGCCACAACACTAAAATAGTTTTCATCTTCTCCCTACACTGGCATTGTAAGTGACCAGAAAGAATTTTTCCCCAACGCTATTTTTATTCAGCCTCCCAGCTGTGGGCCCCCTCCCCCTCCCTCTGCAAACCCCCAGCCCAAGCAGCCTGAAGAAAAGCCAAAGGGAGTCAGACTTTGTCTACATGATGATTCGGGACTCTGGAACTGAGGAAGACAGGCTGATTCTCCCCCAAGTTTCCTTTCTTTTATTTCCCCCTTCAAACTTCCTAAACCTGGTTTCTTTCCAACCACATTACGCTACATCGGTTGCTGCTATTCTTTGACTCTATTGTGACTTTCTTCCTGAATACAGTGATGTTCTCTGGATGGGCTGTAAGACCACTTGGGGAGTAGGCTCAATTGACTTCAGTTCTTTCCCCAAAACCCTCTCAACATTCCTCTTCTTCTAGCTTTAGGTCTTCCCCCTCCAAGGACCCAGCTTATGCTATATTTCTGCAATGTCTTACTCCCAGCTGGCTTTCAAGAACTGAGAAAGTACTGGCTGATGAGCAGGTGTGAGCTCACAATATGACTAAGGTCCTCCTCTCACACTAGCCCTTACTCCAACTCCCTCTATCGATATTGAATATTTTCACAGAGGAAATGAGAAGGCCTTTTAGTCCTAAAAGAATGAGGCAATAGCAGTAAAGCGACCGGCAATGGAGTTGGAATTTGGGGCAAGGGCTAGTTACCCATGGCTAGCTCTAAATGTTCCTTCTTCTGGGCTCTCATAAGCCATGCTGCTGGAGTGTTAATGTGATGGGTATTTCCTACATTTTCTTCTATTGAAAGTTATTTGCTTTGGTCATAAATTTAGATATGCCAGCAAAATACCTGGGGGGGGGGTGTGAGTGTGTGTGTGTACACACCTATCTATGAAGAGGTAGATAAGGCCACCCTGAATTGTGATATATCAAATAATACTCAAGTTTTATCTAATGTCACTCATCTTGACAGCCTTGCATTTTCAAAATTAATAAAAAGCATAAGGAAACCACTGCAAAATCACCAACCAAAGAATCTTGGCCACCAAGCTAAATATCTAGTCATCTGTGTTGTACAATAAGTGTGAAGGCACAGATCACAGTTTGGGATTTAAATGGAAAAATCAATACCCTACAGGAAATCTACAGTTGCACAGCAAATTTTTCTATCAGCCAATGCTTTCTTCATCAGTGCCTTCTGATTACACATACTTGTATATTCTAGGCATCAATTTTACTTTGCTTTTGTTTAGGTTACTTAATATTCCTCCCTCTTCCAAAAATCAGAGGCTGGGGGTGCGGGGAGAGGGCAGAGACAATCAACAGTCAATAATAAAGTCAGAAGCAATGTCTCGTCTACCTGGACAGGGCACATTCTGTCAGCACCTATGGCCCAGAGGGTTAGCCTTCCAGTCATGTGTCCTGATCACCTGAGAGCCTAGAAGTAACCTGTGCCCTCAATGCTTTCTGCCTAGAGCCATCGGCATCCTTCACAAGGCTCCCACACTTTCTAAATGCACCACTGCTCCTGCTGCAGCAAACCACGCAAGATGGCAGAACCACCCTTAAGCTAAGAAAGCACTTTGGAGCAGAGCTTGCAATATTCTTTCATGGAGTCTTTTAAAATTTTCTCTAAGCTGCGCTAAGAAAACTCCAAGGACTTCCTATTTCTCACTTAACAATGAACAAGTCTCTTTGATATAGAAGCATAACTTCTCAGGGCTTCATAACCAGCCAAACAGCATTGCTTCTCCTGCAGCTGAAAAAAATTAAATTTCTCTTTGGAGAAATAAGCTGCCTCATTTTTTCTCTTCATTCTCCTTTTTCTTTTATCACAAGAAAGTATGCTGACCAAAATAAAGCATTTCTAACAGTGACTAGAAGGACGAAGATTGTACCAATCTCTCAAAACTACTGCCAACACAATATTGTGTTTAAGCACAGCAATGACTAACCATATATTTTCTCTAAAGATAGCTGGAAAAGATGTTCAAATATCTGTTTTACTTCCTCCAGTATAAGTTGACCACAAAGAGGACTCAACCGTGTTCACTTTTCTAATAAATAAAAAAAAAAAATCAAATATGGCATATTACTTTTAACAATTTCTCTAAAAAGAAGTGAGCTATTCCCAAAAGCATTTTGATACCAAAACACAGCCTAAATGGCCTCTGGATAACCATAGTTATGGAGTGAAGCATTAAAACAGAAATGAATGGAAAGGGTTTCCCTAAAATGGGTAATGCTAGCAGGCCTGGAAGTTTAAAAGCCCAAAGATAAAATATAAGGTGAGTTAAATTTTTAGAAAAAAATGGCATTTGTAAGTAGCGAATTGTGCCTGTGGATTGGCTGGTCAAGGAACTACACCCAGAATGAGTAGAGCTATTGTAACCATGCAGAATGTGGAGCGGGAAAAGGAGTTTCTTGCTGTCAACATCTAGCTACTGCGGCTAAAATGGGTAAGAACTGTATTTTTCTCACTTCTCCTGCTCTTTGGACACTTTGTTTTTAATGAACAGTTGGTATCAGAGCTAAGTCCAAAGACGGTTACATGTGGGATTTCCTAACACAGAGACCTGGCAGAGCTGTACTGTATTTGGCCCAAAACTAAACAGAAATGAGACTACCTCAAAATGTAACAACTGAGCATCCTCATTCTCTTTCAGTGTTTTCACTGAGTTGGAGCAAATGTTTTGCTTTAATGCAATTGAAAAGAAAAGAACACTTAGGGACAACATCGCTAGATCCCTCATAAAGCTTCATTTTCAAAAGCAGTGTTTGAATCTCTAAATAAATGACAATTCATTCTCTGTTTACTTTAGGTAAACAGAAAATGCATTGCAGAGCACTCATTTTCAAAAGCTAATCAAGAACATTAGGTCCCAACAGATTCATTTAATAGAAATATAATAGGCATTCCTGCTTGCTTTTCAGCTTGTCTCGCTGTAAATGCTAAAATGAACAGCAAATTAACCCTGCGTTGGAACAGAGTCCCTGTCACAGCTGATATGCTCTCTCTCACGACTTGTAAACATCCTCGAATCTTGTCGCTGCTTTGACTTCTACAGAGGAGAGATGAAAATGCCTGATTGAGTTTGGCAAGACAGTGTAGGAATACTTGAATTCTAAAGGGAGTACTGCGTGTCAACTCTGCTATCTTTCCTAGCAGAACAACATATTACCATGTTGCCTCCTAAAATAGTGTACAATTAGGAAGTAGGAGGAGGGCTGGGGGTGAGATTGTTTTCTTTCCAAGCTACATATATCAACTGTCTTTCTCTATATTTTTAACTTTACTAGCCATTCTGCAAATGGATGCTTATAAACTACGATACAAACCAAGCTAATAAAGACAGGGCCATCCAAGCTCTATAATCAGATATAAAAGAGATGCAAACAATTTGAGATTGTATAATTAATATTCAGTGATATCAGAATTAGCATTTAGAACTCTATACAGAAAAACTATAATACTTCATAAATTATGTAATAATGAACAAACCCTTTCAAAAACTGTTTTCACTGTGCTAAAGTAACATTCTAGACTTGTTGTAAGTATGTTATTCTTACAAGTAGTTCGCAGTTATTCTTGAAGGCAAGCCTTGGAGTTTCCTTAGCATAGTGCTGCTGGGGGAAATTTTCAGCATGTCCATCTTCATCTCTAGCCTGAAGGGAAATATAATGGCCTATTTAGGGACTTACAAATAATGGAAGAAAAAAAAAGCTAAAAGCATAACAGCTCAGATCATTAAACAAACGGGAATCCAGAAATAACAACATCATTAAGAAGTTTGTTTAAATACGCAGTACGCCTTTTAGATATCAAAATTTGGGATTTATTTTTCTTTGCAGAGTTTAGTTTGAACATGCAAATTCATTGTGGTGTAATATTTAAAATGATATGAAGCAAACCAAAATCTAATAATTTTGTTGGAAATGACCACCACTTTAGTCTTCCAGTGGCTTTTGTTGCACATTTCAGATTATATGACATACATACGTGTTTAAACTTCTTGGCATGCTTAAGCAATCTCTAGATAATGCACTTTTAAAAAATTCTAATAGCAAGGCCATAGAAAAGCAATTTGCATAGTTATATTTTGCACTGTAATACTATTAGAGAGAAACTGATTCCCCTCAATTTTTAAATAAAGATCTGAAAGGAGCAATGATCTAGTAAGAACAACGATTCTTCAATCAAATGCAGTAAAAAAAAAATAGATTTAATTAAGAAGCTGCATTACAAGTTACTGGTTATTTTGATCTACACTGTTAATTAAGAAAGCTGAAGTTTAAATGGAGACATTAACAGAACCCATTAGCAATACCGCTTGCATACAGTTTTCTCTTTCTAATCTCCATCGGTTTCTGGTTTGGAGTCGGAGAGAAGGGAGAGGTAGGTGAAAGGAAGCGTGTCTCTAGCACACTCATTAAACCATTCATTTGGGTGACACTTGCACTCTGCTCTGCTCTCATCTCTTCTTAGCCCTAACTGCTCTCTCTTTCCTGGCCTCCTGAAATTCACAGCTGAGCTGTCTCCCTCACATATGGCTTGCATATAATTATGCATATTCCATTTTGCACTGCATTAAAATGATGAGCTCCTGGCTCCCTGCCAGCTGATTTTAAAAAGCCCAAGTGAAGTAGGAAAAAGGAGAGAAACACAGGGAGAGCCGCACAGGAAGCAGCAGGTAGTTCTGTCTGCTGTCTCTTTAGATAAAATGTATGTCTGGCACCAAGGGAACAGCTGAGAACTACCTGTTGTGATGTATGGATTGAGGGGGAGAAAACAATGAGCATACGTCTGTGGCATAGCGATGACAGCGCTTATGTATTGTTTCTCTTTCAATGGAGTGAAATCTGCCTGCTGACAAGTGTCACTCAGAACTCCTCGGCTAGACTAGGGATTGTCATTTTAGAATGGAATCCATATTTTGTACGGTTTAGGATGTATAGCTTGTCTTTTAATAAAGGCTTCTGCTACTTAATGCAGGGAGGGAACTGGATGGAATTTGGAAGTGGAATGTCATGGGCAATGATATCTGGGTTACAAGACGTTCGTGGGGGAAGAGATTTATCTGTTTCAGTTTCACTTTTGACATTTATGAACATCTCTGGGATTTGGTGCCTTTTTATTGTACCTCTTTTTCCTGCCAAATCAGAGTAAAGTAAAAATGCAGTTATGGGTTTGGACTATATGTGACAGAAAAAAGTGTAAGTATTGTTCATGTCCAATGGCTATCAAGGCACTGAAACCAGTGATGTTTCTTCTCTCTGCATCAGTTCTACTCTGCAGCTACATCAGGATTTAAGTTAATATAGCCTAATGGGACCCATTTTAAAGTGGAATGTATAAATAAAAGGCAGCTGTAAGAAAGCAGTAAGATGCCAATGGGCAGCGATGCTGTTAGATTGTTCATAACTGAATTGTAAGCCACTCTGTGAGGTATAGGTCTCTTGAAGGCAGGACCACATCTATTTCATCTTTCTTCCTCTGCCATGCCCAGTGCCTTACTTCTAGTTGGTACTTAACAAACTTTTAAGTAATGAAAAAAACCCATACATGGATAGTAACTAGACTCTACCATAAACAACTCTGTAGAAAAAGCCACCTCAAAATATGCTAAACTTGGTGGGAGGTTTATTATATTCCTGATGCACTATGATACATATGCTTGGAAACACACTTTGCACATAGTTTACAAGGGCTACTATTTACATATGTATGTCTATATTCAATATATATGTATCTTGTGTATAAATATTCATAAGGTGGAATATGTTTATTATGCATGTTCTATGTATACACATTCATACACACCAGATGCCTGGGGATATTTTCAACATTAGTGGAAAAAATACATTCATTCCATTTACATGTAAGGTGCTCACAATGCTTTTTATGTTTTTAAAGGGCAAAAAAAAAAATCCCATTATCTATGATTTGAATGTGCTTCCTCAAAGGGACTATAGATTTCACATAAAGCCTCATAATTTATGAGGTTAAATAAAGCAGCAATGGAAGAGAAAGGAGAGGGGAAGTGAGAGGATTGGAAGTGGAGAGAGAAAGCCAGGAATGTGCTTCTTTATCGAGCTATTTGCCTCTGCATCAAACTCCATGGCTCTGGGAATGGGCTGCCTCTGACAAGCAATCAGATTCGAGAGTCCAAGAAATTCCACCCTCCAGCCATTTGCTGCGTTTCCACCACATGCCGCAGAGATGGAAAGCACACGACGTGCCAGGAGACCCAGCACCATCACCCTCACGTGTGTGCACACAAGCACTCATACGCTCACCAAAGTAATTCCCTTTGCATTCTGAGGTTTTTTCACATAAAATTTTAAATTATCACTACCAGACTAAGTGAAATTAAGTGCATTCATCTAAGGCAGTAGTTCTCTACTCTGGCTGCATATTAGAATCACCAGGGGTTGGTTTTTAACTTGTTGGTGCCTGACCTCTCCCTCTCCCTCAACTTTCCAAGATTCTGATTTCATTGGTCGAGGGTGGGGCCTGGACATGGGTCACTGTAATGTACAGGCAAGAGCTGAGAACCACTGATCTAAGGAGAGTGCCTATAGAATCAAGAGGAGGCCCTAGGCAGAGTTGGCAGAATGTTCTCTAACCACGTCCCAAGCCCAGTGGAGTGAATCACTATGTAACACTAGGATGATATAGGATGTGGCCCCTGAGATGGGTCTTATTCCAAAGATTCAAGAGATTACATGACCAGCTGCTTGTAGGCAAAAAATTCTCTTTGTTTATTTATTTTTAGTTTCTTGTGTGACAAATAATCTCGAAGGAACTACTATACCACTTCTTAAAAAAGGCCTCCCTGATCCTCTCTAACCAAGTCAAATATCTCCACTCTGCCATCTCTTAGACCTGACACAGGTGCAACCTTACACTGGTTGGTGTGATTTTTGTCTCCTCCACTAGACTGCAAGCATCCTAAGGGCAGCAATGGTGTCTGGTTCCTCACCATTGGGTCTTCAGCCCTAGCCACTGCCTGGTGCACGGGGAGTGCTCCGTAGGAATGAGCTCTATTATCATTCCACAGCTACTGGGTGGCAATGTTAGACAAAATCCAGAGGAACTTCCTTACCCTATGTGTAGAATCCTTTTAGAACATTTTATACCCTCTTATATATTGAAGCCAATGCCTTATTCTGCATCTGCCCCATTTTGGGTGGCAGACAATGGCGTATCAAGGGGGTTGGACAGAGGGAGCCAACGACCCCTGAAGTAGGGGTGTGTGAACCCTGAAGATGTTCAGAATCACCGCTCATGGTAATAACATAAAGCAGACTGACTTTCAGCTGGTTTTGTTATTGCTTTTAAATTCTCTACAGACAATGGCTTCTCTAATTGCCCGTCTTGGGGCAGACGACCCCACCGCTGGCTCTTGGTTTCCACTGGGGCCAGAAGACCTGTGTTGATGACTGACTTTGTTCTGGAGTGACCAGTTCTGACAGAAGGAATGTCAAGACGTTATGATGAACTAACTGTCTCCATGTGTCTTATTTTCAACAGCTTTATTCTGACTAATACACTAGATATTTCTGCCAATGACGGGGAAAAGCAAATAAGAAACTATTTTTTGCATTTTACTACAAATGTGATTATCAGACCAAAGGTACATTTTTGATCTACTATTCTAAGAAGACTTCACTTCTTGCCATAAAATAGAAATAAAAATAAAAATCCTTCAGTTAAACTGCAAGGGGATGTCCCCATGTTGCTGACAGTCATGCATCCGTTTTGGTGTCATGCCTAGCATCTGAATAAATATTGGATTATGTGAGAAACTTAGACTAATTGCCTCCCTGCTTCAAAACCTCTGGCTTAAACTTTATATTCACCTCTTTTTCCCTGTGAATGACCACTAATTCACTTTTTTATTTGGATTCTTACATCCAGCAAACTTTAGTTCTCTTTCAAAGAATTCACTTCTTCCTTTGGGCAAAGCCTTGGTGCCATGTGCATATTCAAACAAGACTAGCATTCTTTCTCCTCTAGAGGGCTCCTTTAGAAAATGTGGAACATTCTAAAAACAGCTCCACCGGCCTACCCTGGAAAAGTGAGATGTTTCCAACTCATCCAAAAGGTTAACACTGTTGCCATTTAAGTGGAAAGATAATGAGGCTTCGGAGTTAATACCTTCTGTGATGAATGAGAGTTTACACCTCCGTGTCATTGGGATTTCAGAATTTCTTTTGAAAACAAGGAAAGGTTGTGCCTGGAATCAGAGCTGGGGAGAGTGCTGAAGAGCTTCCAGACTTAGCTTTCCGAAGCTGCAACAGATGTAGCCATGTCAGCTCACACATGTGGTGTCATTACCAGACTTGGGAACACCAAAAATAGTGCATCTCAAAGTTGTGGGAAAAAGTTTCGTGATGAATAGTTGTAGAGAAAAAATTTTATATTTTATAACTAATGTTTTGAACAAGAACTAGTAGAATTTTTTTTCGAAATTCAAGCTAAAAGGACAGGAACACTACTTCTGAAAGCTCCTGGAATTTCACTTTCTGATATCCCATTTCTGGCCTATCCTTCCTTTCTCAAATGCCTACACACATTCTTTGAGGAAGCTCACACAGCTGTCAGAGGCTGTCTTTCAGGGTCCTGTGAACATCTTTGTGAACTGGACATAAAGGTCAGCCCAGTTTCTTTGCCCCTCGGTGGAGTTCAGCCAGTGCTGGCTCTGGACTGGAGTCATTGCCCAGTTATGACCATCTCCGGGGCCCAACTCCTCATGACTGAATGTCCAGTTCTCTTCTACTGGCTTCCTGCCTTTTACCCCATGTTCTCAGGGTAAAACTAGATTTTGTCTCTCCTCCCCACTTTTTCTGGAAAATTCTTGTGCATCCTTTAAGGCTTTGTTCCGACTGCAGCTCCTTTAGGAAGCCATTCGAGGTCTCATTCGAGACCTGTGCCCCTCTCTTCCTGTATATATGTCTACTGCATTGAATTATGACCATTTATGTGTTTGCCTTCCCCACTCATCTTTGAGGTTCTTGAGTGCCTAAACTGTGTTCCATATACCTGCAAATCTCTAGAGCCTCGTCTGGTGCCTGGCATATCATAAGGGCTCCATAAGTGGTGTGAGTGAGTGAATGAATGAATGGGCTCCTATCCTTTAACCCTAGCAATTAGACATTCTGCCTTGCACTCCAGTCCTGAGGGGAGTGTTTTGCCCCTGAATCTCAGGAGTTCTCTCCATACCTGAGTCTCAGCAGGCCTCTGCCGGAGCTCACTCTCTTCCATGCACTTCTGCCCAACACCTGTCCCTCCCACTTGGTTGGACGCTAGGGTCTTAGCCTCACTGCAGCTCTTGTACAGATCCTCCTCGACTTACGATTGGGTTACATCCTAATAATCCCATCATAAGTTGAAAATATCGTAAGTTGAAAATGTATTTAATATACCTAACCTACCGAACATCACAGCTTAGCCTAGCCTACCTTAAACGCGCTCAGAACACTTATATTAGCCTACAGCTGGGCAAAATCATCTAACACAAAGCCTATTTGATAATAAAGTGTTGAATATTTCATGTAGTTCATTGAACACTATACTGAAAGTGAAAAACAGAATGGTTGGATGGGTGCAACGGTTGTAAGTGTCTCGGTTATTTACCCTCGAGATCGAGTGACTGACTGGGAGCTGCGGCTCGAAGCCGCTGCCCAGCATCACGACAGAGAATGGTACTGCATACTACTAGCCCAGGAAAAGGTCAAAATTCAAAGTATGGTTTCTCCTGAAAGCGTACTGCTTTCATACCATCATAAAGTCGAAAAATCATTAAGTCCAACCATTGTAAGTTGGAGACCATCTGTACTCAGTTTGGACTTCAGCCAATAATCCCTTTGTCCCACATGTTTCTCTCCTCCACCTCCCACCTGGAATGGCCTTCTGGTCTCTGCCTCACAAATTCTCATCCCCAAACGTCCACTCCTGGATTAACCAACCCGGCGCCTTGCTCCCTGTTTCTGATATCTCACCTGGTCAGAGTGCCCCAAGTCAGGCTGGCACTCCTTGGTGTAACTCATCTTGGTTATGACTCATGTCTTAGCTTCTCTACCAGATTGAAAACTCCTTGAGGGCAGAGATCATGCATTATGTATGAAGCCCCCAAGCTCGGCAGAGTATCTTGTACAACAAATAACCCTGTAAATATATGTTGAATAGATTCATTAACCCTTGCTCCTCCTTAAGCCAAGGCCCACCAGTGTTCTGTTTTTCTCCACTCTCAACTGCCTACCTCTACACATGGAGACCCGTTAAGTATGAGTTGTTTCTATGCAAATATTCAAGTCACTGAATGAGTCACAGAGAATTGCATGGCTAGTGGACAGGATTGTGTGTGCATGCAGCTTGGGTAGAGAGTTTTCTCCTGGACAGAGAACTCCCACCTGGCATCGGGCTCCCCACTCTGGAGATACCCCAGGCCCCCAGAAACATCAGGTCTGGACTTAACGCATCTGCTCAATTCACGTTACGACTAATCTTTGCATCAGGATCCCTTGCCCTCCTTTTCATTAGCTCGTCATCGAAGATTGACTATGGGATTCCTGCAGTAGTGCTGTTTTACTCTGTTCCTTTAAAAAATGTATTTAAGGTGCTGGCCTGGTGGCGTAGTGGTTAAGTTCAAGTGCTCCGCTTTGGCAGCCTGGAGTTCGTGGGTTTGGATCCTGGGTGCAGACCACCACACTGCTTATCAAGCCATGCTGTGGCAGGCATCCCACATATAAAGTAGAGGAAGATGGGCACAGATGTTAGCCCAGGGCCACTCTTCCTCAGCAAAAAGAGGAGGATTGGCAATAGATGTTAGCTCAGGGCTAATCTTCCTCACCAAAGAAAACAAAAAAACAAAAAACATGTATTTAAATTCCCATTTAGCATGTAAGCCAAGGGAGAAGAAGCTGTGTCCCCAGCAAAGTTCCTCCTAATTCTCCATCTTCCTCAACTGGCAAGCAGAGCGGCTCTCTCCATACCTCTTCAGGCTCCTCTGACAGCTCACACGTTTCTCACGGATGAGACAGACTTATTTGCTACAGCTATTTTTTCACTCCATGCAAACTTTTATACATATCATAAATTTTTAATATCCAATTTGGAGTCTTCAAAGAATAACGGTAACAAATATGCAACACGAAGATAATGGGAATCGAATCACGTTTATGGCCTCCATGAGCATCTCCTTAAACGACGTCAGGTCAGAGCCACTTGGAGCTGCAAGCGTGTGAGGCTACGGGGCTGACCTCGTGCCTGATTAATGGCTGCCCTTACTCAGGGGCCCTAATGGATTGCATGACAGTTACGGCAACAGATTCCACATCAGCCTGAAATACAGCTACCACTTGGGCTAAAATATATCGTGCTCGTCCCAGCACATTACAGCTGTGTCTGGAATAACCAGAGCAGTTGCTAAGTGGTTCTGAAAATGTCTGTTTTGGCTTTTTATTTTTTAAATCTATTTTTCCTTTATTGGACAATGACCCTTCTGGATTTATCTCACACTGTTCTTTGTCAGTCACCTGAGTGTCTTTGGGTTATGAATTGTCTTTTCAAAGTGTCCCCAGGTAAAGCCCAGCAGCTGGGGCGTGCGACCCCTTTCTTTTCTATTCTCTGTTAAAGCCACACGGCCATCACATCCCAGGCAGCTACGGATGATCCCAGGATGCCTAATCCATGGTGGATTATCCAGGCTCCTTGACTGCTCCCCTTCCCCCACCTCCCGCCTCCGCCCACCGCTTGCCTTTTGGCTTCTTCACTCTATTACCCAGGGACCCAGGAGGAGAAACAAAAGGCAGGGAAACACAGATAATTCCACTTTCCTACTGGTTGGCGCCTATAAAATGCTTAAATAATTGGCCTAATCTAGGCATTTCAGGCGGTCCTTTTATGCCTGCTCTCTGAAATCACTAGGCAGAATGGGCTGGACTCAGGGCTTTATCTACAGACCTGATGAGAGACCTGAGAAATCAGAGAAAATGGGAAACAGGCAAGGGCAGGAAGGGGGCTCCAGGACCCCATCTGTGAGGCGAGGAAAGGATTCAGGCTTGATGGCGAAGATTTACTACCCACAGGAAGTCTCTGCGAAATAACCCAGCCTCAAATGGGACTAGGAAACACACTAGAACCAGATGAAGACACTGCTCTGGATAAGATCAGGGATTAACAGTAACAGCTAACCTTCCTACAGCTCCTGTGTACGCACCAGACACCGCTCTAAGTGCTTTATATGTATTAACGCCTTTAACACACACACATATATAAACTAAAACAAAAACAAAAACGTAGGAGGTAGGTACTACCATTATCTCCATTTCTTATATGAGGAAATTGGAGCACAGAGAGATTACGTAGTTTGCACAAAGTCGCACAGCTAACAAGTGGGAGAACCAGGATTCAGACCCAGGCAGTCTGCCTCCAGAGTCCCCACTCCACACCCTGACAATCTGCTACCTCTCTGCTAGTGGTAAAAAAAAAAAAAAAAAAAAAAAAATCAGTGTGGAATAACTTGAAAATACTGATGTCATTCATTTAAAAACATAGATTATTGGGGCCCGCCCGGTGGCACAAGCAATTAAGTGCACGTCCTCTCCCGCGGCGGCCCGGGGTTTGCGGGTTCGGATCCCGGGCACGCACCGACGTGCCGCTTGTCAAGCCATGCTGTGGCAGCGTCCCAGATAAAATGGAGAAAGATGGGCATGGATGTTACCCCAGGGCCAGTCTTCCTCAGCAAAAAAGAGGAGGATTTGCAGATGTTAGCTCAGGGCCAATCTTCCTCACACACAAAAAAAATTAAAATTAAAAATATAGATTATTTATTAATTATGGGAGGTTTTCACAATTCTTCAGTTTTAGCATTTCAAGATTGAACACACCAAGGAAATTAGGAATGGAGGGTATTTAATGACAAATATAACTGAGGGGGGTGGAGTGGTGTGCACAGAACCTAGGAAAAGAGAGGCAAGAGCAAGCACGAGTCGGTAGGTCCCTGGAACAGCCTGAGGGAGACGGTGCTTCTAAATTTATAAAATTAAACCTTAAAACAAACCAACTTTTTAAACCTGATTCTTATTAAACAAGCTTCGGATTGTTGATTACAACACCTAAGCCCCTCAATTCCAGAAGAATGTCCTAGAGAGTTCACTGACCTGTTCAGATCCTTTAGCAATTTCCTTTGTGAATTCCTAAAAGCATTATCAACAGGATCATATTATTTTTTATTTATCCCGTAGATGATGCTGTACAGAGTATAAAGGATGTTTGTGTGTCTTATCTTATGTAGTCCTGGTGCTCTGGTATATAAATGCAGATTGTAATTTTGGTTAACATGAGTCAGTTCATCAAAGCAATGGAGACCCTTGGACAAACTGGGGAAATTGAGTCCCTGGACCTGCCTAGCTGAGAAACCGGCCTGGACCGTGGTGATTCTGCAAAGGTGGAGAGCCAAAGGCCAGTTCCCTGGCCTCTGCTCAATACCACAACACCCTCCACTCCTAGGGATGACTGAGGCAGAGCAACAGTAACGCAGCCCTGATCAGGTCCATGACTAATTAGCTCAGTTGGTGGGAGGACAATTCAAGAGGCTCGGGTCATGGTCCTGGGAGAGTTAGCTTGCTCTGTGCCTGGTCACAGAACACACGCTTCATAGTGACCTGCCACATCACACACATATAGGTCTTGCCAAAGGGGAGGCGGATACCAGAAAACATGTCAGAGGATGTGATAAATCAGTGCACATCTGTCACTACTTCTGGGAGAAATAACTCAAAGGGCATACCCTGGTGATGGTGGTCATGAATAGCTATGAGTCACAAACTGAAACAAATGGTGTCCTTGAATTCATTTCTAACTCTGAGGTCAAGGACTATAAATTCTGAATTAACAGCAATATTTGTCAAAGACTATGATGTCACAATTGTTATCTGTCAGAAAGGTTCAGCTCGCAGACCAACTTGACTTCCTTTTCTCCCACCAGCAACTACAGAAATGCCATAATCAGGATCCAGATATAATGGGGTTGCCTACATCTTCTCTGGAAGGTTCATATGCTAAGCCTCAGTGCACCCCACGCCCTGTGTGCCCATCAACCTGCAAAGCAGACTTGTAGATGCCCCAAAGCTGTTCTCAGTAATCACCCTGCGCTCTTGTCACTAGTTCCCTACCATCTCTGGCTTGGAGCCCCCTTGCATACCACTCCCAGCTTTTGACCCTCACCCTTGACTCTGGCCCTGCCTTGGCCCCTTTGATCTGTGCACTTGACCTGGCTGGAGCTTACAGTCGCTTATGGATGTAGCCACTCTGGTCCTCCACTCTGGACAGCCACAGGAGGGTCACTCTGGTCACTGCTCTGGCCTGGGACAGTTTTACAGACAGCATCCTATAATGGTGCCCCAAATACAATTTATCTTAATGATAAGATATCTTTAGGAAGAAACACAAGCGAGAATGATGCAATGTTGTAAAGATCTAACACCAGCCTGAACACAAAGAAGAGAGAGCAGGACTGGGAGTAAATCCTGACTGTCACTGGGCACAGTCCACACAAATTTTCTGCCCAGCACAGAGTGACGCTGTGGTTTACGCCAGCAGAGGCAGGCAAAGGAGAAAGACATCTATTTGCTCTGCCCACTCTGGGTCTTTCAGAGTGTGAAGCTAGGATGGGACTTTGAATAGGATGGTCCTTCTGACAGCTTCAATTACAACCCATGTGCCACTTGACCTGTTAACAGAGGCACCATCAGGCTTAAAGAAACAATGTCTAAATTACCTTGTTTCCAAACCCAGGACGAATCAGCCTCTCTGAGGAGCCAAATGCAGAGATGGCGGCACAGGGGCTTCATAAATAACGACTTCTGCTCAAATGACACTCTCTGGAGTCTTAATTTTAAGTCCCAGCCATTTTGCAGATGATGAATGGAGGTAATAAAAGGTGGGATTGTGGCATGTTTAAATAGTGGATAATCATTTGAGCAGAATTTGACTGGCGTTGAGTGAAGGGCCTGTTGAAGTCAACAGCTCAGAATCAGGTTAAGGTTTATTTTTGGAGGACAACTTCAGTTAACACTTGCTGCTCTGTCACCAAGATTATCATTATTATTATTATTATTATTGTCATGTGTCATCACTTAACGACAGGGATATGTTCTGAGAAATGTCTCGTTAGGTGATTTCCTCATTGTACGAACATCATAGAGTGTACTTACACAAACCTAGACGGTATAGCCTACTACACACCTAGGCCATATAGTCTCTTATGAGACCACTGTCATATATTCAGTCCATTGTTGACCAAAATGTCACTATGGGGTGCACGACTATATCACTTCTTCAGGAGTTATATTTTGGAATCAAAGCTCAGGTGACAAAAGACAAAAAGAGACCTGAGTTTCCACATCTTCTCTCTTTTCAGTATAACTGAGAACAAGATGTGGTTTTCCCCTGCACAGTGAGTCGCTCTCCCCCTCTTTTTTCTCCATGGTCTCCCTCACCCAACACTTCTGGTTACCAAAATTCCCAAATTATCCCAGTTCCTCTGTACCCTGGTATCTCAACTGCCCAGTCTGGTTCTAGATATGAGATAACTGGGAGCCCCACTGGAAGGAGGTTCCCAGACCGCAGACTGGACCCCACTGGAGAGAACACCACCACTTCCAGAAACTTCCAACTCAGTGACTGCTTCGTGGAGCCGTCACCATAACAGAAGAAAACTCAATATAGAAGTCACTTGGCAGTAACATTAAGATTTAACATTTGTTCTGTGCAAGATATCGTGCTAAGAATTTTGCAGACTCCAGCTCATTAAAGCTCCCCAAACCCTTATGAGGTCTATATTACCATTACCACTTCCATTTTGCCAGCAAGGAATCTGAAGTATAAAGAAGTCAAGTAATTTGTCCAAGGCTATAGAGCTGATAAAGGCAAAGCTGGGTTCTGAACACAGGTGTGGCAACACCAGGCATAGGCCTTAACCCCCACACCATACTGGCTCTTCCAAGGCAGCACAGTCAGCAGAGGAAGGTGGGCTGACTACGAGCAACTGAAGCTGTAGATATTACCAGAGGGCAGGGAAGTCATGGCTCAAACGCCCCTGTGGGTCCTTGTAGGAGAGAGGGAAATCTTCCCTTCTGGTCTCTTCCCTTCATGTGAAGCGTTGATACCCAACGCAGCTCAAACGGAGGTAGTCAAGGGAGTGGCACTGCATAAGGTCCTGAGGATCAGTCTACTAGGCCAAAGGCAACACAGGCAACAAGAACATGGCCAAATGCAGAGCAGATCCAAACTCTAAGCCCACCAGGATGGAAGGCAATGGCCTTGCCAAGTATTCTTCACTTGAGGTCTACGACAGAGAAGAGGGAAGGACGGGAGGAGGGGAAGGATGGGAGTACATGTGGAAATGGGAGTGTGCCAAGGGAGTCCTGTAAGTCAGCGGGAAAAACGCTGGATGGAGATGGGGAAGGACACATTCTTGAAGATGACAGACTTCTCATTAGGGGCCTGCTTACTTTGAAATCCCTCATATATTTCAGTTTCATTTACATTTCCTAGAAATCCTACAAATTATGGGATTCCAACTTGAAAGTGAGAGCCCAAATCTTTCCCTGGGTATCAAGAGATACTGAGACACGTTTTCAAGAGCAAAAGATTCTAAATTCATAAAACTCTTCTGATGGTTCTTGCCTAATCACAGAACAGAAAACTGTTATGGTTTGAGGTAGAAACTAATAAAAGGGGAATAAGAACTAACACTTGATATAATTATTACTAATATTAGCTTTCCCTTATTAGTAAAAACAAGCAGTGTTTACATGCAATCACGTGTCCTGGTGTGATAAAGACATTTCATTCACTTCTTTGCCTTAAGAAATGACAGACTTTTGCTTTTGAATCATAAAATTGTTTTGTCCAATTCCATAAACTGTAGTTTGCACTACTCTATATTTATACCAGATCACTGTATGTGGCACTGTGACCCCATAGAAAGCACACAGCAATGACAAGCTCACTTACATAACTTTTTCCTTAGGTTTCATTTATTCGTTCATCATTTATTGAGCATCTACCATGTGCCCGGCAGTTGTAGGCAATCAAACAACTAAGCGTCTAAAATTGAATGGCATTAAGCCCACGTGTTCAACACATTTTAATTTTTCAAGTTCATTGATAACAATAAAGCAAATGATCCTTTGCCAAGGTCTAACCATGCACAGTTTAGAGTGTCAAACATTATACGTTTACATCCTATTTAAAATTTAAATTTTTAAGTAATTATAATTTTTAAAAGATAAATAAATGTAAACCACAAAAGTCAAGAAGTAGAAAATATTCTTGTAAGCAGACTAGAATTTTGGGGAAGTAAAAACCAAGAAGAAGTGAGAGCAAATTCTTAAGGGCCAAGGGCCCCATGTGCCGTTTGGTTGAGGATGTTAGTACACAAAGGGGCCAGGAGGGCCATTTGGTGCCAATACTGAGCTGAGTTTGATTTCTGGTGCCACCAGTAAAATGGGGGACATAACATCCAGCTCAGAAATCCATTTCAAGGATTAAATGAAATAATCCATCACATGTCCCACACAATGCCTAGCACAGAGTCAGTGCTCAATAGATGACAGATATTTAAATTCCACAAACAGGCTTTCTTTTCCGAAGAGAAAAACTCAGCTGGCAGGAAGGCAATGGGTACTCACTATCTTTTCTTATCGTTAAAGTCTTGATTAAAATTGAGTTACATGTCACTATGGAGCATGCTCAACAGCCAAAGGCAAATGCCAATCAGAAGACACTGGCAAAAGTGTGAGGACTTTCAGAAATGCATAAACACACCCACTAATCAGGATCCTAACCCTCTACAAATCTGGACACATCGATACTTAATGACCACTTCTGTCTCTCGTCTGCCATCTGACTACCCAACTTGCTCCCTGCAAATAAGGCATTGTCTTGTTTACTTTTTCTCTCTTCATCTCCTCTTATGTTTCATCTCCATCAAGAAACTTTGCAGGGCCGACCCCGTGGCTTAGCGGTTAAGTGCGTGCGCTCCGTTACTGGCGGCCCAGGTTCGGATCCCGGGTGTGCACCGACACACCGCTTCTCCGGCCATGCTGAGGTGGCATCCCAAAATACAGCAACTAGAAGGATGTGCAACTAGGACATACAACTATCTACCGGGGCTTTGGGGAAAAAAAGGAGGAGGATTGGCAATAGATGTTAGCTCAGAGCCGGTCTTCCTCAGCAAAAAGAGGAGGATTAGCATGGATGTTAGCTCAGGGCCGATCTTCCTCACAAAAAAAAAAAAAAGAAAAAGAAAAAGAAACTTTCCACACTGGCTGAGCAGCTCCCATCCACGTAAACATCCTTGGATTCGAGGAGACTGCAATAGGGGCCGCCCCGTGGCGTAGCGGTTAAGGGTGCGCGCTCCGCTGCTGGTGGCCTAGGTTCGGATCCCGGGCGTGCACCAATGCACCGCTTGTCAGGCCATGCTGTGGTGGCATCCCACATAAAGTGGAGGAAGATGGGCACGGATGTTAGCTCAAGGCCAGTCTTCCTCAGCAAAAAAGAGGAGGATTGGCATGGATGTTAGCTCAGGACTGATCTTCCCCACAAAAAAATAAAAAGGAGACTGCAATATGTTGAATTCTATGCCCTCACCACACTTCTGCCAAAGAAGTTGACTGAGGCGTTATTGTTGGTCCCCTTCATTACCATTCACGTCATCTCCCTTTATTCCTTATTTTCCAGCTACTAACTTCACCCTATATCAACTCTGTTTCTAACAGTAATAGAGTACATCTGTATCATTTCCTGATTTAAGTGTTCAGCAGGGGTGGGGCACACATACATTGTAACCCACACACTCTTTCCAAGCTGAATGGCCTTACCACAGACAGAGAGGAGCAGACAAAATAAAGGTGAGGGAGAATTTCTGAACAATCTAATATTTGGTTCACCATTTTCAGAAAATGTGCAAATAAGGATATTATTTTCTTATTCAAATGGCTAGGAATTTTTTTTTCCTGAGGAAGAGTCACCCTGAGCTAACATCTGTTGCCAATCTTCCTTTACTTTGTATGTGGGCCGCCGCCAGAGCATGGCCATTGACAAGTGGTGTAGGTCCGCATGTAGGAACTGAACTGGGGCCACTGAAGCAGAGCGTGCCAAACTTAACCATGAGGCCACCAGGGCTGGCCCTAGGGGTTTTTTTCTTTTTTTAACTAAATGCTGTAGCATTTATTAAGTCCTTATTTGTTTCAGAATTCAGTTCAAAATTGTTGCCTTTCAGTTGATTTATTTTTTTTGAGATGCTCACTCCGTTTTTCTGACACATCATCTCTCCTTCACCACCCTTAGACAGGACTCTGAATCACCTGGCAATCTCTTCTCTATAAGTAAGAAGCCCCCTCCCTTAGTCACCCATGCAATTAGAAACAGTTTTATTTTATTTTACTGATTTATTTCATCTTAAAGTAAAATGCCCTCCTTGTATGAAACATTTTCATTTCTATTCCTCCCTACCCCTTGTCCTGTCACAAGAAGCTGCTCTCCATATAACGTTTATGCTCATTTGTTTCTTTATATTACAACCTGCCCTCCTGTGCTCTAGGATCTGATGTGTATAAAGATATAATCAAAACGAAATTGTATTAGTTTAGATTAGCATCTGTGGCAGCAATTTCTATAAATGATACCGACAAGGCAGTAGATATAATGTCTGTCTTGTTTCCAGGTAAAAATGAAAAATGACATCTTTGATGGAGAAGACTCCACAGAGACTCGGGTAGAAACACAGCCTGTTCTTCTGCTCACAGACAGCTCTCTTTCCCATCATATGGCTGACAGGTGTGTAATCATGTTCCTTAGTCACAGTTTGTGTAAAAATAACCAATTACCAAATGAATGAGAATCAAGCTCCAGTGTGACTGTCGCCACCATTGCAAAGTGACAATGTGCATCCTAAACATGGGCTTGAAGGGGAGGCTCTGATGGGCTCCTCCCCAGCCCAGGATGTTCTCCAAGGCTGAGAAGGCTTTCCTATTCTACAATGAATTCACCAAAATGCACGACATTTCTCCTCTGGCCCCTACCCTTAGGAATGAAGATTCCAACAGGGCCACCAAGAATAGTCAGATTTCCTTGGTAACTCAATGTCCCCCATTTCCTGCCCTTGATCTTTCCAGAACATCACCCTTGCCTCTCAATGGGCACCTACTAGCACAGATGTCACCCTGCCCACTCAGATTTCCATGTGAAGAGTATCTGCCATCAGCCCATTCTTTCCCCTGTGGTGTACATCACCTTCCACCAGACTCCACAGTGACAAAGGACAATGCTGAAACAGAAGAGCCCTGCCATTCCAAGCATATCCTCACCAGGCAAGGAACTGCCCAGATCTACTGCTCAGGAAAGGTAGGGTAGCACGCAGGGAGCCTATACTGTTCTATGTTGTGGATATAATCAAGAGCAGTGAATCCTTTAGCACTCATGAAAAACATAAGCACAAAAATCACACTTTCTATTAGCCCAAAGGTTATTTGATAACATGTCAAGAGAGAAAGCCTGCAAATAACTCAAAAGAAGTCAATGCAGAAAGTTGAGATAATGACTTATTTACAACAGACTGATTATAGTCACACTGTTATTACACTTAGGTGACCTTCGTCAAATGTAGACCAACACTTTCTGTCTATCAGACATGCCCTGTTGCAGGGCCTGTGGGTGGAGGAGCCCTGCCTCCTAGACTGGTGGCTGAAGAAGCAGAAGGACAGGTGAAAGGAAGTTAATGCCTTGTGTCTTGGTTTCCCACCCGTGAAGCAAGGTTAGTACTTGTTACCCACATTCGGTTAAATGCGAGAGTGGCTGTAACCACCATGTTACACCGATCATTTAGCTCAAGAAAAGAGTTTGAGTTGTGTGTCCACTGACATCTTCTGGTCAGAAATATTGTATGCTTTCAAACGAATATAAAGTTTTCAGTAAAGCCAAAGGAGGTAATGATTCAAATTTTAGGCAGCAAATATCAAAGTAAAAAACAGTTAACCCTGAAAAATCTCTGGATTGGTTTATATAGGCTAAAGGATACAAGGAGATTGAAGACAGATTCAAAAGGTCAGGGAAAAGTACAATTCTTTTATATCCCTCAGTCTTCTTTTTTTTTTTTTCTATCATGAAAGATGTTCCACTGGTAAGATTTACCTACAAAAACCAGACCCACGTTACTTTCCTGTAAAAGGCTTGGGAAGCTACGTTTTGCATGAGATGAAGACAATAAACATTTGAGGGGAAGAAAAAAGCAGGAGCTGGTTTTTCCCCTTGTGTCACTCCTCTGTAACTGATGAGTTTTCAACCGCAGTCTTGTTATCCTCATTAGCATTAAGTGCTAATTACCCCTCTCCTCTCCTACTGGAAGGGCACCCAGAACTCCACACTGACCTCAGCAATGGCTGGCATCGTAGGTCAAGGCTGAGGAAGAAGGATGAGGCTAGGGCTGTGTAAAAATAGGTAAGTGGAAAACGGTGTGCCCAATGAGCTAAAGAGGGGACACAAATGCAGGTGGCTGCTGAAATCAGGGTCTCCTTCCAACAAGGGGGCGAGGCCTGGTGCTGCAATGCGTACGAGGTTTTCTCCTCCACTTATTCATGTGCTCCTGGCAATTTTGGCAGTGGCACCTCGAGTGAAAAGCACACTACTTTGCACATATGGTGGAAAGAATCTTGTGCATCAGTTGAATGCATACTGTACTACATACACATTCTGTTTTATCTCCGGGCCCAGCCGTGCTGCAAACGCTTGCAAATTGGGAAACCTTCTGTGCAGTAAAAATACGGACAAGAGAAGCTAGACTGTGACTTCTAAGATGCGACACTAGCCAAAAAAGCCAAAGTAACTAAAAGTTAAGGCGTGTGTTTCACACTCATTGCAACAAAGGCAGCTCTGCAAGATGGGGACTCACAGCCAGCATTTATTTCATTCTCCTTCATCCTGGGGTTTCAGGCCCAGTGAATGGGCTTCCCTTCCACACACATGATGCCCTCTGGGAACCGTATCCATTGCTGCTTTATTTTATGGAACGTTTGAAATTTATATGGAAAAAATTTCAGTGAAACTTCTCAGATTTACCTTGGTAGGGGATAGTGATGAAATTGCTATTTTTGTCCTCTGTTTTATCCTGAGGTCTTGAGCCTGCCATCCTGCAATGGGATGCCGCTGCCCTTAGCGAGACGCTGGCGTCGCTTTCACTTCCTAAGTGTTTCTAAAAGCAAAATCTGATACCGCTCAGGATTCAGAACTCTCTGTATATTTGAGATACAAAAGGAGGAAGGTGGTGGATTGTTCTGACCTTCCTTCTTGCCTACTCTTCCTTTACCTGGCCCGCAAATAATTTTTTTTAAAATAACTCTTTTAAAACAACTGGGCCCGAGAAGGTCAAATACCGTATGATTTCCTTCATTAAGTAGTAGATAATAACAACAATAAACAAACACATAGGGACAGAGATTGGATTGGTGGTTACCAGAGGGGAAGGGGGGAGGGAGGAGGGTGAAAGGGATAATTGGGTACATGTGTGTTGTGATGGGTTGTAATTAGTATTTTGGTGGTGAACATGATGTAATCTATGCAGAAATAGAAGTACAATGATGTACACCTGAAATTTTTACAATGTTATAAACCAATGTTACAAACCAATGTTACTGCAATAAACAAAAAATTTAAAAAAAAAAAAAAAACTCTTAACAAGCTAGGCATAGGAGGAAATTACCTCAACATAACAAAGGCCATATTTGAAAAGCCCACAGCTAATATAAAAAAAATAATAAAAAAAATAAAAAAAATAAAACAACTGGGCCCTAATTAAGGAGATTGATATAAAAGTCCTTTCTCACTTCAAATCACAGATCTTCCTCTCTTTTCTATTATAAAAGTGTGAGAGTGTACATATTTCTTTAATGAATGAAGACAATTTTTAGGAGTTCAGTGCATTAAGGTTTCTATGGCTCTTTTTCAACCTGCTGAGAATGGTAATGTCTCCTTGCTTCAAAACAAAGAAACCGAGATGTAACCAGGTGATCCAACTGAAGGCACAGAAGAACTGTGAATAATATGAGGTTCTTGGTAAGATACTGACTGCCTCAAGTGTAAAAGGAAAAGAGCAGAGGGTACTCAGGGTGATGCCCAGTATTGTCCACACGGTCTGCTGGCAGCTCCTTCTTATTCAAGGACACACGTCTCCCCTCCTAACCCTTTCATCTGTGCAACATCAGAGGTTGTAAAGGACCAGCAGGCCTAATATATTACACTGAAGTGTGTGCTGCTCCTTCCCTAATTTATTCTGTGCATAGAATCCGTGATTTAGTTTCCATGTTATTTAGAATCATCCTCTCACAAATGTTAGGAGTGACGGAAGTTAACCCCAAACTGGTGGAAGCTTTGAGTTGCCTGAGGCATGCTTTGCCTCATTTCAGTCAGTTGTTCATTTTCAATATGGTTTTAGTTTGTCGAGTTGCTAGAAACAATAAAATACATATTTAAAAGACTGTGTTTTATAAGAACTCCACAGGCAACTTTGCCGCACTTTCCACTGTTTAGCACTTTGCCCAGCTCTATTCTTCTTTGTTTTGTTTTTATGGCTGCCTTTTTTTTTTAATGAGTTGAAATATACAGAAAATATAGTAAAATCAATAATTGGGAATGCCTCTCGCCATTTAACTCTATTAACATAGTGTGTGATAATTATTATTGATACATCTGAAATTCTTAACTGGAGATTTCTGAGCAGTATATATAAACTTAAGGGAAAGAAATATTACATAAATAAAGCCCCATGTTCTTAAGATGGACCTTTTAACAAAAGGTTCTCATTAGATAACCAGCCAGTTGAGTTTAAAAATTGCCCCTCCTTCCTCACACCCACTCTAGAGCCAGAAAAGGCAGAACCAGGGGAGAGTCTCTGGGCTACTTTCAAAGTCTCTTTTCTAGTTCTCCCTTTCAAACCTCTCATGCGTGCCAGGCCTCCCAGGGCAAAGATACACCTTCAACATCACAGCTCACCCTTGCATGAGTGACCACTTTCTACACCCTGTCCTTACTTGATCATGAAATAACTCCACAAAGTCTATATTCTTGGGCATTTCAAGTATTGCTATTTTGTCTTGTATCATCAAAATACCTGCATATTTTACTAACCAAATTCTGGGATTGGATTGCATTTTAATACACAGTATATTCAACATTAACCAAGGCTCCTCCCAGAGGAACTTCTTCCAGTATTCTGAATTCATTTTACCTCAACACACAGAATGTCAACTATGGGAATTATGAGAAAGAGACAAGTAAGATCTAATCCCTTCTCACAAGGAGTTTTCTGTCTAGTTAAGAAGATTAGACATATATACATTAAAGGGAGAGAAAAAAATGGCAGAGTTTGGTTTTAACATGTACCCTAGGCAAGGTGGTGGGAGGGAGGCATCCTCTTGGGTTGGAGTGGTCAGGAGGAGATGGGATTTTAGCCAAGCACTGGAGGGAGGCTTTCAATAGGAGTTGTAGTCATTTTTAAGGACCTGTCCATCTTCCAATTTCATGGAGCAAGACTAAAGAAGAAGAAAGTGTGCTCTGGATTTTGGATTAGAACTATAAATCTGGTTATGGATTATTAAACCCTAAACTACTACCATCTTCCCATGTGCTACCTGCTATTTCTTATCTGCTTCTAGTTGTGGTCATTGTTTCCTTCCTTCTTTACTACATAAATAGGAAATGAATGAAAGACTTTTGATCACCCTTGATGCCTAACACAGTGCTTGACATAAGTGATGCTCAATAAATGTTGGGCATGGACTTGAGATATCAATCAAAGTGTCTGCCCAGCACATCCCCTTCTAAGGGACTGTGTACCACGTTTTGTACCACATGACCCAGCCTTCGCTGACTGGACCAAGTATATGCACATGACCCAAGGGCAGCCACTAGATAAGGTGTCCAGTAACCCATGATGTGGCTTGTTACAAAAAGATGAACTGATTCAACCAGATTTCTTCTCTCAGGAACAAGAACTAGAATAAACCAAGAGGCTGCAGCAGATAATGATGGCAGTTGAACCTAAAGGTCACGACACTGAGAGGAGCTGGAGAGGCCAAGATGGAGTCATGCATGCTGAAGTGATGAGGACCAGGAACTATGGGGAAGCAAAGAAATCTGGTTGATAGACAAACATGGAGCAGACAGCCAGAGAAAATCAGAGATACCATGAGAGAAGAGGTGGAGAGAAGCCAAGCCCTAAAGCTGCCTGAGTTCTCACTCTTTCTGGTTCCAATTCCAGCCCCCCTTGCCTAAAGAGCCTGGCTAAAATAGACTGTAACATCTTCCGTCTTCAATTTAACTCCACTCTCTTCCCTTTCAAAAGTCTTGATGCTTGTTTTCTTTCTCTCCCACGGTGGAGAGGGGAAGTGGCTACTGTCGATGAAAGGAGCCTCAAAGAGTGAACAAACATGAGGACTTTGAAACCACCAAGTATCTCATCACGAACCTCCATCACCTGCTGTGTCTGAAGGACTGGGCACTGCATTAAATCTTAGAAAAGGAAGGCACAAGTGAGAATGGTCTTCGTTTTGTTTTGCGGGAGAAGATAGCAGTGTTAACAAGCAGAACCAGGTTGCCCGTTTTCCTTCATCACCTAAAATCACCACTAAATGCGTGGATTAGACAATGCTGTCCGTTTGATGAGTAGTGGAGTCTGAGTGGATTCTATTTTTTATGGAAAATCAGCCACGGCCTTTCACCCTTCAGGGCATCTGTCATTTCTAATTTCTGAGAGTGGCAGATGTCAGCTCCCTGAGCAGGGGACATTTTTTAAAAATCTATTTGTACACATAAACTGACACAAACTGAACTGAAATGCACTGGGGGAAAGTACAAGATTATGCTTGAAGCAACCGGAGAACATGGCTTCAACTTCCTTCCCTGTACGCTAGGGCTGGGATGAGCTGGGATGCCTTTGCACCCCAATCTGCTTTATTTCCATTTCACATATTCCAGGTTACAGTTTCGGAAGGAGCAGAGACTGGTCAATTAACCTGAATACTCAGATTAGGTCCACTTTTATGTTACCTTCGATGTTGCAGTCTCTGGCTCTGCACTAATGCCTAGAGATGTATATTCTACAATTTAATAGAACTTCATTTTTGTTTTTTATTTTTGTTTTCTCAGTTAATATTACTTACTCATTCCAGATACACTCCAGTAAGGAGTGGAGAATCACTCCCTGAAATTTGCCTCCTCTCCTTGGGCTTCATCCATGCAACCCCACACCTGCCTGGTTCCATTCTCAGCCTAGGAGCCCTGGGAAACTGGAAGAGGCCCAAGTCATCTCCTACCCAGATGACCATATGGAAAGTGAGTCAGTTCTAGACCTCTCTCTCTTTCTGTCTCTCTTTCTCTCTCTCTCTCTCTCACACACAGACACACAGACACACACACACACACACACACACACACACACACATACCTTCCAGTAATCACTCAATCTGAGAAAGACCCTTTGCACCTGCCATATACTGGATTCGGAGAACCCAGCATGAGAAGGGGTGGGGAAAGACGGTACTCTCTACTATGGTGGAGACTCTGAGGCAACCTAGCCTCAATCAGACTGAACCGGCGAGGGCAGCCTTGTGCAGACAGACTCTACAGCAGATCAAGATAGAGAGGAGCTCAATGGAACCTAACAGAGACTCCAGAACCCATAGACAGCTAGGTCCTTTTTCTGATCATCTGTTTCTGATCATCCTTTGCTTCATTAAATATCACTGTGTCCCGAAAAGACGACTTCTTGGAGTCTCTTGACCCTTCAAATGACAAGGGGACTTCATTCCTTCGTTACAGCAAGAGTTGAAATACCACAGGTTGATCTAGTCATAGAATCCAAACCAGAGAAAACAAGGACGATCTCAAAATCCGTGTTGCAGTCATCCAGACTTCAGCTTTCCATAGCCATCTCTTCTTTCTCTGTTGCCCTCTTTATTTTGATCTGCTGCCCTTTCAGGCAGTGATGCTGTTTTCTTTAGCAGACCAAAGGCAGTTTGTTTCTGAGTTAAATGTCACTTCAATATTTCCCCAAGTGAGATGTTTGAACCAGTTTATGAGTTTCCTAAGCAACAGAGAAATGCTGGAAAAATATTTGGTATCTCAGGTCTGAAAGTTGCCTTAACTCTGGCTTCCCGAGGCAAATGAAACAGATAGATTGAAAACTCCAGTCTCCCTCAAGTTTCAAGTTGAAAAATAAAGCATTGACCTGAAAGCAGAGAGCTCTAAAAGCCGGCCTTCTAGAGCCGTGTCACTCAAGTTTGTGCCCCTAAACAATTTTAATACTGAAATTTCCTAGTGACAGTAAGAGAAATGATCGCGGCACAAGTCCAGGATCACGAAGCCACGGTCAACAACTAACGCGTGAGGAGGGAAGCAAGCTTCCCTAGCCAAACACAGAATTCTGCAGGAAAATTCCTGTGGGAACCAGATTATGCCCTGAAGGCTGAGATTTGATTAACCTTCTTGTAGCATGTGTAACGACAAATGTTATTGGTCATAAAATTATCCAGCCCTTATTAAAACACAGCTGCAGCTCTGGGCTCAGTGACCTCCTGGGGGAGAGATTTCCATAAGATAGCAATAGACTTTATGGAAGGACAGCGCCTTCCTAGCATCGAAACTCCGGGAGAGTGTTTTATACTTTAATGAGGAGTTCTTGAGAGAGACCAGGCTCCTTAGTCTTAAAAGCTTTAAGAAATAGAAGGGCCAGATTACACTCAGTCTGCTACTTGGTGGGCAGCCAGCCTACAGCTCACAATATGGATACGTATTCCTTTACCGGGAACTGTGCAGAGTCACATTCACACAGACATACCTCTCTTGTATCCAACTGTTACTGCTGAGTATGTTTTCATTTCTTTCTGTCTTATATAATCATAGAATCTCAGAATTTGAAGGAAACTTAGAGACTCTCTGGTCCAACTACCCACCCAACTCCAGCACTAAGGAGAATGGCACAAAAATGGAAACCAGTTCCCTGCCTTCAGAAGTTTTCCAGAGAGACTATGAAACCCTATGGGATGTTATCAAAGGCTACCACGGTCAATGGAACTGATTACTCCCAAGAGCTGGTGCTAGTCCTGCTCTCCATCTCAAGTTGTGGGGGCTTCCTTGTGCTTTCCTGAACCTCCACATTCATGGGGAGTGTGGCTATGAGGCTCCATCGCCTATAAGCCAAAGACCATTGTGGGAAGAAGATCCTCTGCTTTTCCGGGCATACTGATGAATTCTTGAGTAATGCCCTTTTGTCTCTTACAAGTTTTTTAAATAGCCAGGGACAAAATAGGAACAATGAAAATGCTTATTCTTTTCTGTAGTTTGTTCCTCACTATTTATATCCTACTATCTTTTCGTCCACACGAGCCACTAAACTCATCTTTACTAATGGTGCTTCCTTTGTGAAATTTTAGACCTGCTCCTAGAAATCCTTCCCCCACATACAGAGAATTTCCCCAGTTTAATTTCTCCTAAGTTGATAATTTATCTGCTGAAAAAATCAGAACTTGAATGACTGCAGAGTTGTGTCTCATTAATTTTTTTCTCAGTGATGCAAATTTCCCAATAATATAGATTTTTTCCTCAAATGATGTAAAACTTTTCTTGTGAAATTCTTTTGGACCAAAGTCCTACCTTCCATGATTCTTATTCTTCTATCTCTTACATATCTTGCTTGTATTACCATATTACCACTTTTAAAATTTTTATTATGCATTCTTAAATATACGCAAAAATAAAGAGTATTGAATTCCTAAATTCCCATCTCTCGGCTTCAATAATTATCAAATTTGTACGCCACTTACGTCATCCACCCCTTCTTTTCATTTTTTCCTTGCAGAAGTATTTAAAGTAATCTTGAATCATTTCATCTCTACATACAGCAGTATACATTTCATTCTATCAGTTTTTACATAATTTTGAGATTACTTTATTTTCCTTTTTTGTGATTTTTCAGGTTTGGCCCTCAGGTAAACGACCTCAGAAAGTTTCAGTCCCCTACTCAGAGGATCTAAGCATCTCAACACGTCACATTCACTGGTCTCTACTTTGTAGTGGGTGAAGGGGAAAAAAAGGTTTGCTTCCCAAATAAGAACACTCCATCATGAAATATGAAATTCTGGCCATGAATTTAAAGTCTCTCTTATTATGTCAAATTGTCATATAAAAATTGTTTGAGGAAGACAAGTATAGGTGCATAACTATACTACTTAGTAACCATAAGATAAAATAAGTTTCTGCTCATATTGTCATCAAGACATCATGGTACCGTGTACCAAATGACCTGCCAGAGTCTAAAGACAATCTTTTTTAAATTTTTTATTTTATTAACCTCTAAAAGGCTTCCTTTTAATATACCATCATTAAGTGAAATTCAGTATTTAAGAACCAGGGAGGCATTAAGAAGCAGGCGTGTGATGATTTAGTAATATTTTAGTTCAAAGTATACATAATTTTAATGATCTCTTTTGAACACCACAGAATCCCAGACACTGGAAAGAAAGAAACGTACAACACACCATCCAAGGGATCTATTTCTCTCTGTTGTTCTTACTTCTTTTTAAACTATCAAGCTGTAATAATTATTCAGTCTAAGCAGCCCCCTGTAAATGAAACAGCCCTTAGACAGCTGTCAAGGCTCAGTCTTCCGGAAGCTTTGATTTTAATGAAACTCATTAAGGAAAGAAATTAACAGAAAATATCATAATTTGTCTTGTTTCAGAAAACTAAACAGAAAGAAAGGGCTTCTTAACCTGACAAGGAATCTGACCAGCCAAGCTCCTTTATTATATTCAGAGCTCCCTACCAGCAGCTCTGCACATGCGTAGGACGAGGTTAGAAAAATTGCCTCCTCCCAGAGGAATGGCCCAGCCCAGTAATTTGTCTCAACTTCATGGAGGAGGCCTCCTCAGCCAGGGCAGGGTTTTTGGAGCCATGCTATGCAAGCACAGAATATTCAAGGAAATGAAAGGCTATGGAAAATGTAATTCCCATTAAAAGGCTACAATTGGAGAAACTGTCCACACATCTGGCTGAAAACACTAAGTTCAACTTCTCTCCAGACAATAATGAAATTTTAGCTTGGATTTCTTTCTTTTTTCTTTTAACTTAAAGAAACCCTCATGAAGTATATGCTCCTTGCTTTCCTTTTCATAATGTCTTCCAGCCAAATTAAGCTGGAATGTTTCAAAGGCAGGAGGCGGCATTCACCCCAACTTCCATCTCCTAGCTAGAACACTCCCAAGGAAGACTCTGATGATGCCCACAGTCGTTATGCTGATAGGTTTGGCACAGCCCTGATTTGGATATGCTTAGATTGCACGTGGATTTAATTGGCATCTCATCCTGATAGGTCAGATAACCCCAGAGACAGAGACAGGGCATCAGAAGTGTTTACGAAACTGAAAGCAAGTATTTGATTGACAGTGGCCTCGCTGCAGCAGACACACATTTCTGAGTCCCTCAGAGAAAAGCCTGAAAAGGTGGTGGAGCTTTTCCAGGGATTTAGGTTGTGTCAGTAGGAGACAAGATAAAGAGCAGAACAGAGCAGGGACTGTGCACGTGGCACTGCTGCACCCACTGGCCATGCGCACCATCCTTCAGCCTGATGCGGGGAGAGTCAAAAGCTCAGTGTGTCAGGGAAAGAGACCTGGTCACTTACGGACCATCCGACCTGGGTAAGTTATTGAACTTCTCTGAGTCTCAGTTGCCTCCCAGGAGAGAGGACAATACGATGGGGACAATAATACCTTTTTCATCAGGTTGTTGTAAAGATTAAACAACATAAAGTGCTAAGCCCAGTGTCTGATGTTGTGAGAAATTTAAAAATAGGAGGAACTGTGAGGATCCATAAGTGTACGGAGAGGGTGCTAACACACTAACTCTTGGCAGTCAGGAAGGCTCTTGGGGCCAAGATTTGGGGAAACAGAGAAGGGATCTGGGGAGCCAAGTGCTTGAAGGAGAGGAACCAGAGAGGAAGGGACCCCTAGGGGGGTGGGCAGAAATGAGACCTGGAGGGAGACCAGGCAGAGTTCCTGCACTCGGCTAACCTCCCTCCGGGTGTTGCATGCCCTACAGGCAGGTCCCCAGGAAAACCCTCAAATCCTTACTGGGCTAGTCCTAGTCTTACCAGGGGGATCTACTCAGGAGACCCTGGAGAGAGCTGCATGAAGCTTATCTGAACATTTCTTGGGTTGGGGAAAGTTAGGCAAGGCTCCTGAAATCCTGTTTTTTACAAGCTGATTGGTAGGTAAAGTGAAGGCAGGAAGCTGCTAAGAAAGTAGAAACCACCAGACAGACAAGAAGGGAAAAAAGAAAGGTTCTTGTTGGGCACACAGTCTTATTTCAACTGTTGAAATGGTCATTTTGAATCAGTTATTTTCTACATTCTCCTGGGGCATCAGAACGCCCCCCCCCCCAGTCACTGCCGCCCCATAAGGTTAAAAGTTGGTTCTATGCAATGCATTGAACACAATTCCTTTTCAAAGGAGAAAGAAATTGACACGTATATTACAACCCAGTGAGTGACTGATGACTGAGATTTCCACTTTAGATTATAAGAGCCTGTGTTTGCTGCCAGGTACGAACTATATGTGGATGGTATTAAGGGAAAATAATCAGATCTATGTGTCACCCAAACCTCCTACAAATCCATATTCTCTCACACAATACAAAATAAGACATTTCATATGGTGATACCACTGAATGGCTGAGAATAAGATAATTATTCCTACTACTACAAACCCGGGAAGATGGATTAGTTAATCTGCAAAGGTTTTATACAAACCAATGACTCAGGGACAAAGCTATGTGGATGGGTGATCAGGAGATTAAGGACTCCCTGACTCTGGGTCCATTTACCCCAGACAGGATTATGCATAGACATTGTAGTTCTCAGTTTTTCTCCAATATCTTCTTTTTCTTATTTCATGCCTGTTTCTATTGTTGTCTTAGTTAAAATAAGTTTCATCTGAATTTTTTCATCTCCAATCCATTTAGATTCTTTGTGCTAAAGGATTTGTATATTGAAAGAAGAAAAAAAATAGCACAATCAACTAGTGTACCCTTTATTTCTACAGCCTCCACATCCTCCGTATGGATTCACAGGTTCAAAAAAAATGCACCCAACACTTGATGGTAGAAATGAGGATATTTATTAGCCTACAAACTAGCTCTTTTTAACATTTAATTAATTTAATTTGGTAAGCAAGTTAACATTCCTTTCAATGCTCCTTATTTCAAAAAGTCAGGCCTAGATTATTTAGTTCATCATTTAGTTCAGATCTATTTATTCATTCATTCAATGAATATTTACCAAGAATCTTTCGTATGGCTGACACGGTTTTAAACACTGGAGATACACTAGTAAACAAGACAGAGAAAATGACTATCTTTGTGGGGTTTTATTATAATGGGAAGTACAGACAATAGACAAACACCTATAAAAAATATATGATATCCAGTGGTATTATACGCTACAGAAACAAAAGCAGTTGTAAGAAGTTAAAGAGTAATGGGGGCTGCTGAGCTAAATAGATATTTGTTGAATAAAATAACAAGTGCTCAATTTTTAATATCACTAGGGCAACTTGTAAATTTTTCTTATCGTCTCCCGAGTGTGCTATGAATTAGCATGTTAGAACAGACACGTAACTATGATATTCTGCAGTTTTACTTACTAATTCAATTTTATTTATTAATTTTACTTACTAATTACAATTTTCTTGTACTCTGCCTCATCCCTGACAGGATTTATGGTAGCGTTACTACGCAGTTGCACAAATTCCCCCGTCCCTTTGTTATTAAAGAACTAGATCTTTATGAAAGTAGGAGAGACACAAACTCATTTCCCAAGTACTTCATTTTCTCTCATCTGAAGTTGATTTCCTTGACAATTTAAGCATGTCAGTAAGCACTCAGAACCAAGATTTTCCAGGAAGATCAAATGAAAAGGCTAAAAATCAATACAGGCAGCCACGGCTTCTTATAATCACAATTTTCATAGAAATTTAACTTTGTAATTTTTTTTCCACAATGTGTCGGTCTCAGAAGCATATCAGGATTGATCCTGTAGTCAGCATCCTAACTCTAAAATGTTCAAATGTTGCATTCTAGTGATATAAATGAATATGAATATGACATAGGAGGGTGGAGGCAGAATGAAGGGACAATTTATTCATAAATTATACAGAGTCATCTTTTGCTGATCTTCCTTGGTAGAATGGGGGCAGTCTGAATGACACAAGACAAAGGATCATCTAACAATTGCAGTGGAACACACATAACCAATACCACCCTCCATAACTAATCTTGGCCCCTCAAAGGTCCTGTCAGCAGTCAGAATTTAGAATGATGATGACAGGCAACCCCTTGCATTGTTATGAAAACTCAATTCATGGATAATCAAGTGTAGTCTACACACAATGTGAGCAAATGAAGTGAAACCTCTGTTTCAAATCCACTACTTGGCACTCAGTGTCCATCTGTCGAAATATTTTATAATAACTTTCCAAAAGTCGGACTTACTTTAACCAACCCTGATATTCAACTAAAGGATGTGAGACACACTTTGATGTGTGGTTCATTTCACTAAAAAGGTTCAATTCTCAAAAGAGTAGCCTTGAACAGTTTTCAAGTGACTATATCTTCCATAATTTTTAACAGTTTGAGAAAAATTTTATATGGAGATAGCAGAAACATTTCTGCTTGTAAAAGCAAGCCTATAGTTCACAGAAGCACTATTTTATTTAGTAAATATTTATTAATATTTTATTTACTAATACAAAAGTTAAAAATATATTTTTGTACTTTCCCAATCACCTTTACCAGAGGTATTTATTAATTACTTATGCAGAGAAAGTTTGATACATTTTCATTTTTCTGTTGATTTCAAAGGAAAAAATCCTCTAAAATGTGAACTATATTTTTTTAGTTTTAGCTCTGCTTTTCATTCATACCGTGTTTATCTTATTCACAAAATATTCCTTGCACCAATAACAAAATGAGTGTGCCAAGTGCACAGACAATATATGTACATTAAATAAAAGAATTGGAAAAGATCAGAGAGGAGAGATTAAGTCAAAGTTTGGAGGTATGTGAATGCTTTATAAATTATAAAATGTGATATAAATGTATATTATTATTGCTACTGATGACATCCTATCAATTAATTTCCTTTGAAGCTCATTATATAATATATGAGGCCATAGTTTTTTGAATTACCACGTGGCTCTCTTTTATAGTCACCTGATTTTTGGAATTGCCAGATGGACACATCTGTTCCAAAGTCTGACTAGACTCTGATTAGCCAAGGAAGAAACAAGGTTCAAACTAGCCCAGTGCCTACAGCTGCTGAAAGATCTGTCCCAGCCAATGATTTACATGCTACCTCTTATTCATGTCTAACCTTGATTCTCCTGCTCAGAGTCAAGGTTTGTAGACGAGATTGTGCCACTTGCTTTGTTAGGCACAAATTAATGCAGTCAAACTATATAATTAATTCAGGCCATTTTGTCAAGCCAATTCACAAAGAAAGAGCACTGGGAAACCATACCGTTACCTCCTTTGATATCTCCAAATTGTGTTCAGTCATTTGCTCTCTGGTGCGATGGATCAGAAGGGTCTCCAGTGTCTGAAGTGATGGAAACCATGCTGCTGTGAGCACTATGAAATTTCAGGTAAGCTGATTTGTGTGTGTGTGTAGAAGTGTGGCACTGGTATAATAGAAAACCTTTGACTACATGGAGATTTTGGAGAGGCCATTATCAGGTCATTCAGCATATCAAGGACAAAGCACTGATTCACTGCGTCAGCTTCAGAGTGTGCATTTCTGCCTTTTACAAAAGACAAGCCACTGAGTGGGATTGTTAGATACCACCCTCGACTCAGGACCATCTTACAACACCTGTGCCCTGTTATAACACCTCTATTACTTTAACAAGCAGAGCCGCGGTCTGGTTTCCAACTTGCCACAGAATTCTCAGGTCAAGTGTAAATGCATATTACAGAGCACCCTCTGGCATGTATTGTTAAAGCCCTCATTAAAAAACCTCCAATGTTTTCAACTGTGCCATTGGAAATGTTTCCAAATCCTCGTATCCCCAACCTAACAAATCCCATTGTTTATTAAATCTGATGTTTTGTAAATTTGATACTGCCTGGCTTATAGAGGAGGAATATCTTCCAAAAGAACCCAAGAGAGTTCTTATGGAAAGAAAAGCAAATCAGGAGAACTCCCTACCATGGTAAGAAGACAATTCTAGGGTTAGGAGACACAACAGTATTGCTAACCAATTACGGTTCTGTCTGGGTCATGCACTATCTGTAGCAGAAAGAGGCAAGATGGCAGATGCCCTGGGTTATTTTAATTAATTTAATCATGTGACTAATTGGTCTCTGCTGGGTTTCTGTGGTAACTGCTTCCTAAGTGCTGATGGGCAATTGTGTTAAATGTAGCTTGGAATCTGCACGTAGGGCGCAGTGCGTTGGAGAGCTCGCGAGGAGAGCTGTGCAGCTGTGCTCGGAAGGTGCCCTGCTGGGGCTCTGATTGTCTGACTGCAGAGCGCTTACAGCTGCAGCGTCCTCTGGAAGCAGGCGCTGCCTTTTCTAAAAGAACATTGCTTACCTACCTACGTGGGCAAGAACTCACTGTGGACGTCAGAAAATGATCTGTGATCAAAGAACACTCAGATTCGGCAAGGATCTGGGAATTAGATGGAGAAAGGTATCTGTAACAAAGGGACATCGGAGTAGGAAAGAGGAGAGAGAGAAAATTAAGGCTACTCCTCTGTGGATAACATGCAGCCCCACAAGCTATCATGTGTTATTCATAGCTGTCCGAATGATACTAATAAGCCATCCTTTTAAATGCCTTGTAGGGTTTATCTTTTTTTTTTTCATTCTCTTACAATGCCATCTCCTCCTTGTTACCGAGAAGGTGCGTGGGAGAATGGGTGGGTGGATGGCCAGTTTTAGAGCACAGTCTACTTCAGACAGATGGAAGGAAAATGACTTCCAAATTTTCTCATGAAGAGGGATATGTTTGTATTTGCGCAATGCATTCTAGCACCTGTGCAGAGAAAAAAAGTGTAATCACAGATTTCCCTCGGAAGGGGATTTTAAAAAAAAGTAAAACCACTAAATGCAGCTCAAAGATGTTGCTGTACTTGATCAAGCCCTTCCATCTGCAGTCCCAGGCAAGCTCCTCAGAACAATAGATTCTCCCCACCCCACTCCCACCCAGACGAAAGAAGAGTCAATGTTTGGACCATTCTAGAAACTCAAGAGAAGCTGCTTTCTGAGATCATTCCCATATCTATCGGAATGGCAACATGAATAATACTTTTTTTCAGAGCAGGAGTGGGAGGCAGTTGGAGGGAGGGTTGCTTTTCCTTAACAAATGCCACAGTGACCCACAGAAGCCGTTCTGTGTCCTGTGTGTTCCAGACTTCTGCAGGAGGAAAGCTCCAACGGACTCCAGCCCTGCTCCCCCCAACTCCAGACATGAAGCAACATCTTGGTAAATTAAGTTAAATTGGCTTCATCTAAAAATTTCACGTTAAAGATGCACATTAAGTGGGCTGACGGTTTAAATTCCTTTAAGAAGTGGCAAGGAGTTCTGTTAAGTGTTAGAATGTGTCTGACAGGACATCCGGGCAGAAAGAGTTACTTAATCCAACATCTTGCTAAGACTGGGAGCTTCCCTACATCGTTATGTCTCTGTAATGTAAATGGAAGAATCTGTCCAGAATATCACCAGTTTTGTGACTTTAATGGCATCCATTTTGAGAAGTATCTGTCTGTTCTAAGTATTGGATAAATCGTTGAAAAACTGTGTCATTTGATTCTCAAGGCCTACATCCTGAAAGGAGCATCATCTCTGGCACTGAGGCAGAACTGCCCTCCTAATACTGTTAGTTTATTATTGGACGCTAATTCTAAAAATCTGCCTGGGGACACCAAGCCATACCAGTCAACCCCCAGTCTGCCTGTACTGTCCCTCATGCTGATAGTTTTACAGCTCACCTCCACCTGTTCCAAACCTCCACTCCAGGCTGCATAGGTCGAAAACCTTCCATATTCTATTTCTGGCTTAAGGGAAGAACTCTAGTTTTTAGAAGAGCAGACGGGGAGCTGAATGCTCCCACATCCAACAACCCTTAGTTAGGATTCTAAACCCGGATTCAAGAGGTCCATGAAAGAATTTCAGAAAGTCTATGAACCCATGAAATTATCTGTCAAATCTTGTGCGTGTGTTTATTTCCCAGAAAAAAGGTCCACTCTGAAGTTTTCTTCAGATTGTCCAAAAAGACCATGATGTAAACAAGAGGCTAAGAACCGCTGCCCCAGACAGTTTTCCATGCAGGTTTATAGTCCACACTCGCCTTGCCTCTAATCTGGCTGTGGGTGTCAAATTATTTAAACGGGGAAGCCTTAACTATCATTTCTTTATCACCCTACTTTAAAATAGATTCAATCAGTCTTTCTCCTTGGTAGCCAAGTTGTCCTCCCAAACAACTCCCCTTATGTGGGCCACTCCTTGTGAAGGATGAGCCTTATGCCATGAGCCTCACGCACAGCTTTGTGGAACAGGCCTGGGCAGCATCTCACTGACTGTGGCATGAAGACCGGGCCAAACATGGCGGCCGTCTATCCCTCCATTTAACTCCTCATCACCTTTGGCCCAAGACTCAGAATTACAATGAGAAACTGCTTGAGAGGCTGCTCCTGCTTCACTTCACTTCTCCGGCCCCTCCTCACTGTCTTCCTCTACCCCCTTGCTCCTTCTCCACCAAGTCACCTCTGCCTTCCTTTACTTCATTTTCACCTGATACAAGAACTTAGCACAGCACATTTTAATATTTGAGCATTCTTTTTTACTATCTGATCAATACACCCACTGCCCCCAGTTCTCCATCAAGACAAAAACAAATTATCTTATATTTAAAAACAAAAAAAAATGGGGCAGCCATTGGCCATTTTAAGAGATAAATATGACTCCGTTAAGAGAGTCCACAATGAAAGTTTCCAATAACTGATAGAGATATCTCAGTTTAACTTGGTGAAACTGCAGCGTTAAGATCAAGGAGAATCCAATGGTGAGAACTTGAAGGCCCGCTATCCTGCCACAATAATTATACTTAATACAAATCTATCTATTCATCTAATATTTTCAAGCTGGGTTCTCAACCCATGAATGAGTCCCAATCAGCAACTTTTTAATGAAATAGAATAGAATATAACAAAACAAAACATCAGAATGCATCCCATAGAAAAATAGTATTGTTTCATGAAACTTTTTAGTTTTAAATAGATAAGTCCTGTTTTGCATATTCTAAAGCCTAAACAGTTTTCACATTTTAATACTTCTGAAATCATGATGTATTTTACAGTTGTTGTCAGCTAGGTTGCAGTTGTGACACAATTGTGTGAAAATCTTCTGCTGACACTTTCTGCTGAAATCAAGAAAATAACAGCATCAAAGTGACAGATACTATGAAATAGGGTATGAGTGTGTGTGTGTGTTGTGTGTATACTAAATTACAAAGCAAAATGTATTTCTTACTACAGGTTCATGGTAAACAAAAGTTTGAAAAATAGCATACTAAGCCCTTTTATAAAGTTTATATGTACACTTACTAAATATTGATATTCTAATCATAAAGAAGAGTGGTTTCTATTGCCCTTCATGCAATGGCCATTACAATTCTCCTCTTGTTGACTTCAGAGACCTCATCATAGTCGCAGCATCTGTGGTTTCTGCCCCTCACTAACTGTGTGACCCCCACAAGTCATTTCTCTTCTTGGGGCCATAGTTTTCTCATCCATAAAAAGAGGATGTTGGAGAAGCTTTCTAACATCACTTTCAGTTTGAACAGTCCAAGTGTGTAAATAGGCATTCAACTCTCACACATCTGTGATGAGCCCTGTCTGTATATTCTCTTCTTCTCTGCCTCTTTTATCTCTTGTAGACTTCTTCATAACACAACCCAAAGACAAAAGGATGTCAAAAATCAATTTTTTAAGTCATATAATAGGATTTTAAGTATTCCCATAAAGTTTGTAACATTTTAAAGTGTTAAAACATAATGAGGGAATTACAATAAGGGTTATACATTTGTTTTTTAATGTGTGACATGTGGAGCTCTCATTCCTGACTCAGATCCTTTTTTTCTGCCTCACTGTCCTTAGCTTTTTTCCTATCCATCCCATTTCCTAAATTTACATTTTGGTCTCCATCCTAGCATGTGCTCACTCAGGCATAGAGCCTGGCCCCTGGGCTGGGGAAGTCACTCTGTGGTCCCCTGTTCTTCTTATCCACATCTGTTCCAGCACGCCTCCCACAATATCATTTGTTTACTTGTTAGTCTCCCTTATTCAACTGTGAGAGCCTTAGAGGCAGAGACCTCTCCTTATTTATCTTTGTATCCCCAGCCACAGAACAATGCCCAACACACTGTGGACACTGAATAAATGAGTAAGTGAATAAACGTGCAGCATGAGGTCAATTTCCACACAAGCACAGGAAAACTCACACACACAGGCAGACATTCTTCTGAGCAGAAACCACGTCTCAGATTTCTGCGTTCCATGGCACCCAGCCCTGAGACAGGTCCCAGTCTCTGAGGACCCAACTGAGTTGCTGGTTCATTCACTGGTTGCACAGACACCAACCTGTACCCAAATATTCATTCCTGCACTTCTCTCTAGCCTTTCACCTTCCCAACCTATCCCAGTATCCCGGCCCAAGCCAAGAGTGGTGGGTCAAACTGTCCTGGCCCTGCTAGCTGCAGCCTCTGAGAAGGGGCTGGGTGACAGAAGGGGTTATTTCAGCCTCAGGACCCAAGAGCAAGATGGAAACAACCAAATTCCTTCCTGTTCCCAAATATCTAGATCCTGGGGATGTCAAACATCTCCTTGTCCAGAGTTGAATTACATGGTCATAAAGAATTAAATTTAATGGACATTTATTAAGCGCTCAACAGCTGCAATAGAACTAGAAAGGAAGTGAGCAAAAGAGCTTGAATGACAAGGGAGTTCTGCTTGTGGACGAATGGAAATGTTAACTTAAGCTCACCTGTTTACTCTAGTGCACTTTCATTTTCTCCTCTCTTCACATTTAATATGAAACAATGCCTTAAATGAAACACTATAAGGCATCTAAACTTATCATCCAACTCTTCCTGAATTTCTATTTAATTCTGGTTGTCTTGACTTAAGCTTCAATAAATACAAATAAGTTCTATGAGCTCCAATCCTGGTATAGGGATTGGAATTATGCCTCTTCACCATTAATTCTCTGGGGTTTATCTGTTTTCAATTCACTCTTTAAGTCAAGTTTAATGCTCTGGAATTTGGGAGGCCAATATTCTTTTCTACTTATTAAACAATTCAGAGTACACAAAAATGAAAATTATATCATTGGTACAAGGCTTTCTCTGGTGCCAACAGACCATATGATTGAGGATTCTTTTTTTTTCAATCAGTATTGACTTGATAATCAGGTTTGAAGTTCCATTAGATTTACAGCAGTGGTGTTCGCAAATTTCTCATACTTGATGTACTCTCGATGGTACCACTTTCAGCAGAAGAACTTGTCAAGCCAAATCATGGACCTGGGATGTAAGTTCACCTTCTCTCTTCCCCTCACCTGAAGTAGTTTAAATCACCCCTTCCCTGGAGCATGCCTCATCAGCTGTGCAGCACAATACAAAGGGGGAAATGTTTTCCCAACCCAGAAACTCATCAACTTGGACCCTGAAGCATGACATCTGAATACCTTACTGCAGGAGCAGGAGCAGCTCACAACTGCTGTACACAATCATTAACAACCTGCTTGCATTTCCAGCACTGCCTTGGTGGATTAATGTATGCACTACGTATTAAACCATCTGCCACAGAGTCTGACCCAGTCTTTCTCCACAGTGGCCAACTGCAAAGCTTACCCCTGAGTATTAAGAGGCAGGGCACACTTTCATTACATTTATCTTCCCCAATTATTTAGTTTTATTATTGGTTCTTTTGTCCTCCACAGAATACCTTTTCAGGCTCTTGTGTCCCATATTTGTATAGCCTAGAGTCTAATGAAAATATATTTAATCCTCTATGTCAACTCTTTTAAGGTTCACCATTAGCCTTTTATAAAAATCAGGTTAAAGAAGAATGAACTACACGTTTCCTGTGAAGATGGGACATAGCTTGATGATCAGCCCATCATTTGATGCACTTTTGCCCACTTTAAAAAATTGTCTTTAATGCAGTCAAACATTTAAAAGCTATTTCTTTTACTCTAGGCAAGGAACACAACTGAGCCCCCTTCACACCAGATGAAGTTCCTCTCTCTGAGGATGCTGAGAGACAGCCCACATCAGGGAGTATGAGGATTGAAACTTTTTGTTCCCTGTGCTGGCTGACAGCTCAGTGAATGGAACTGCATCTGATGTCAGGTTACGTCATTATATTTATATATTTGTAGAGCAGGGTTTGCTTTTGGGGGGTCTGGGGGGTAGAGGAGGAGGAGGAATCCTCTGTGGTTTTTCAAATGAAAGCAACTTAGAGAAAGTAGCAAGCTTTCCCTCCTGCCTGTCATCTACTTCCAAATAAGCCGTAAGTGCATTAAGTGACACTCCTCCTAATATAAACCCCTGGGATGGTATGCTATTAATTTATCTGTACTCTGAGGAATATCATCCACTCCTTCCCAGGTTCTTAATCCAAGGCAAAGCTTTATTCCTTGCCTTCGGTTATTTATTTTCCTCAAGGGTCCCTTTGGAGGGAGTCGGCCAAACTCTAAGTGAATTACTTGGATTTTTGAAAATCCAAACAACTTACCTTACTTTTTGCAAGGCTATATTTGGTCATTGTATTTAGGTTTATATTGAATGCTAACTCAAGACACAAGTACTGCTTTTTCTTTTTTTTTTCCTCAGAGGCTTCTCAAATGGCAACTCTGCAAACTCTGTACTGCTCTGTTATTCTTCAGAGTCTGACTTTTCTCCAAATTATGATAATGGAAACTCACCAATCTAAAATCTGGAGACTTTCTGTGTACGTGTACGTGTGTGCCCCTGCACGTGCACAGGAACACACTTGGAGGACTGCAGCCATAAGCACTGAGGGGTACCCTCGGAAGAGACCCCAAGGATTTCCCAGTTCTCAGGTATGCTTGCAATTTTTAATAACACCACCAGCAACATCATACCTTATTTCCTTCCTATGCTTTGGACGTTCTGATTTATGGCACTTAAGCTTCTCAAATTTGCTCCAGCTGATTTTGGAGATTCAAATCACCATTTTAGTTGCACCAAATCCCTATTAAAAACTGCTCTACATCAAAAATACAGGACAGAGAAGCCACACCCAACTCTCTACATGCTGCATCTTTCTCTTACACTGCTTTCTCGTCTCTTTAGAGCACAGCTTCTGATACCCAACGTACATAGGCACCTTGTGTATTTCCACTATCTTTGGTTGCTTTCTGAAACATCATCTGTTTGCCCTCTCCATTTCTGATCTAACATGTCTTCTGAGTTTCCTGAGACAGATTTTTCACTTTTCTAAAGGATGCTTTTTTAGTACTAATAAAACTTTCATACTTGTCTGCTTAATCACGCCAGCTTTACTGTCCCCTTTTTACTTCTTTGTTTTTGGCTCAGAGGTATATGAACCATCTGTGCCTCTAAAACAGTTTGCTTAAATAGCCTCCAGGCAGATTTTATGGTTTTTAAGTTTTTTACTTTAACCTTCAGCCTGCTGTTAGCCATTTTCATCACAGTTTTAAAATCAGCCTCTTTTGGAAACGACTGTCACTATACGTGGTTTTCAGAAGTTACAGGAACTGGAGAGGGGGCCACTGACTCCAGCTGTTCACAGTCACCTGAAGCAGATGCAGGTATGGCTGGCCTTGATAAGGGTCATCTCCTCTATTTGGCATCCTGAAGAGCGATGCAGACACCTTCATTTAGAATATCCATGTCCACACATCACCCAGTTAAGACCCAGGAAGATAAAATCTGAATTACCTACCTGCCTATTTATTTATCACTACATTTCTACAGAGTTGTCATCATGATCCTAGGCACTAAATGAGATACCAGGCTGAAACAAAGAATACAAAGAAAGAGAGGAGAATTCTTTCCTTCCCGCCACACCACTGTGCCATGAGAATCGCCCTCTGTTATCATGCCAGCAGACACGCTGTTTTGTTTTCATTTTATCACAGTATTCTAGTCTGGGGACCCAAGTGTCAATAAGCGTTCCTCTATCCTGGAATTTATCATCGCCCAAATTTCTGTCTGCCCTTGCATTAATGTTAACATAGCTCTATATTTCCTTCTCTATAACAAAACCACATCTCTTCCCACACCCAGCAGGAGTGGAGGAGATGGGGAGAAATCTGCCCTTTCTGTGGCTCTTTCCATCAAAAAGTGACTTAGCCTATTTATTTTCCATCATCCAACCATATTTGTCAGACAGTAATTACACTATTTTCCTCTCTCAATTCAGTGTATTTTCACCCAATCTTTTCTCTATTGTTATTGTTGCTTTTCTGATACATTTGATAATTAAAAACACTTAGGCTCTTATAGTTATCATTATTTTTATTATTATTATTTATTTATAAGATGTTTCTACCTTCAGGACTTACAAGCTGTCAATATACTCCCTGAATTGAGTTAATAATAATGTTCTAACTCTACAGTCCATGAAGCTGAGTGAAAAGTCAGGGAAGGCAGAAGCCAGCAGGCAAGCAACAAATCCCCAAGGGTTGATAAGAATGAATGAATGAATACACAAATGGATAAATTAGATTATTGTTCTAGGGAATATTTATTTGTTTAATTGTTTTCTTGTTTGTAGGTAAAGTTCCATTTCTTCACAAAGAACTTGAAATTAGCAAAGAAGGAGCAAATCAGGGCCAGGATCAGAAATCATGCTGCTGTGACCTCAGCCCAATAAACTCTTCCTTCTCCTCTTCCCCTACTTAACTCTTCACCTTTCAGATTTCAGTTCAGGCACTACTTCCTCAGGGAAGCTTCCAGATCCCCTGACTAGTCAAATCTCTCTGTTAGAGGCTCTCACTGTGCCCCACCATCATAGCACTTGCCACAGTGGCAATTACACATGTGCATTATTATTTCAATAAATGTCTGTCTCCCACTGGACCATAAGCTTCATGAGGGCAGGAACCAGGTTTTTGTTGTCCACTGTAACTCCAATGACTAGCACAGTGCCTGGCACATAGTAGCTGCTCAACAAATACTTGTTAAATGAATAAATAAATAGATTAATTAATAACTGTGCAAGTTGCAGTCTTCAAGGTCTCTGCTCCTTCGGCCACCTGAACTTGGTGCATTCAGCCTCAGACTAAATCACGATTTGTTTGAACACTCCCCTTTCCCTTCTGTTTAGCAGACACAGTTTTCAGCCACAGAAAAAGTAACTTAAATGTGTGGACGGGTGGGCTAACTCTTAATGGGTAACAGCAACCTCATCCTATCACCCATCCAGTCCCAGGCATCTGCCTCCCCATACCAATATGGTCCTTAGCGGACATCTCCTAGGCCACTTAAACTGATGAAACTATATCCTGGGCTATCTGCTACTCTAACTGCACCATTGTTCCTCTTCACAAGTGAGCATATCTAACAGTAACCACAATCCCTTAGTCTTACATCTGTGCAAGTTCATGTTCCATAGAGTCCAAAAAGAATAGAAAAAAGTCAGCACTTTGGTCCAAGTACTAAAGCCAACATTCTAATAATCAGGTTTTCAAAGCAGTTGGTCGTGGATAGAAGAAGTAGTTCATCTAAGCACCCCATAATGACTTAACCACATTTTTATCTTTCAATCCACACTTGGATTCCAGATTCCTTCTTCCACATGAAAAGAGTTGATAGGCATGACACATTCATTGTGTAAGGAATTCAACCTCAGGAGATAACCTCATGAAATCACCTCTCCTTCTCTCTAGTGGACATCTGTTGGCTCCTATCATCAGCCATCACTCTGACCTCTTCCCTCTTTTAATAGTTTCCAGATTTTCCTCCTAGGAGCTACCCTTACCCATGCAGCCTCCCATGGGCTTTAGAGGGAAATGAGCCCAACTCCAAAATCAGTGAGAAGCCCTGATTGGCTCAGGCTAATCAGGACATCCATTGCCCTGGTCATAGTCCCCAGCTCAGGCATGTGCATGTGACCTAAGCATAGACAATGAGTGTGAGTTTCAAGACTCTTGCTTGGAAGGCTAGGACACAGGCACTCTGTCTTCTATTGGATGTGAACAAGGAAGCATATAGCCCTGATTGCTGCTGGCAGCCATCCCATAACCTCTGGGGAGCCTGCCTTGGAATACAGCCAACACTCTATACAGAAGAATATAGAGATGAGAAGAAATGAGAACATGATAAGACCACCGCATGGCGAGATCAACCTACCTGAAGCATCCCCTAACTCAGGACTTGACAGTTCCATCAGATAAAAGATACCTTTTATTGTTTAAACCAGTTTGAGCTGGGTCTTCTGTTACTTGCATTAAAAATCCTGACACATCCTATACGTAACCACCAAATTAAGTCCACTCTTAGAATAAAATAAACTTCAGAATAATTCTTTCATCCATAGACGGCCCCTTCAAAGTTACAGTTTCCTTTTCATCACACTTCTTCTAGGGCTAGAGCTTCAGAAGGCCTGTGGATGCTATAGGTCTCTCAGCCCAAGACCTGAGTTCTGTGTTGAACTGGACGCCTTAACCTCACCACTAGTTTGGGGGCAAGCCCCACCCCCCCTTTAGAATGAAAATCACTGTGTCAGAACATTTAACCAACAATGTCCATCCTTGGTTCATTTCCTCCCACACTTTCCCAAAAAAAAACAAAACCCTAAATTAGTTCAACACACTTTTGCTACTGGAAAATGTTTCATAACTACTAGTGAATAATTCAGTGAATATGATATTTTTAGTTTTCTATTGCCTGACACACCCAACTTTGATGGGAATGCTCTTGCCTTTCTTACTCTCCAAATCTCCTTTGCATCCAGGATCTTAAACGTACTACTTCTTTAACAGAGATCCAATCAACAATGAAAATCAGATCATGTCATACACCCTACTCAACACCTTCCAATAGCTGCCAACACACTGAGAATAAAATCCAAACTATTACTTCTCCGGCTGATACGATCTGGCCTCTACCCACCTTGATCATTCAACTCCAGACACTCTGACCTTCTTGCTTTGTTCAAAAATGCCAAGCCTGTCCCCCCCGAGGACCTCTGCTTTTCACTTGCTCCTCCTCCTCTCTGGAATTCTCTGCTACAAGCTCTTCAAACAACAAGCTCCATCACTTCATTTTGTACCTACCCACATGTCGCCTCCTCAAAGACAACTTCTGTGACCGTCAGATATAAAACAGTACCCCATCACTATCCATCCCCTCATCTTGCTTTTTCTTCATAGTATTTATCACTACTTGATATTGTGATACCTATATCCAGTCATGCATCACTTAATGGCAGGGATATGTCCTGAGAAAGGTAATTTTGTTGTTGTATGAACATCAAGGAGCGTACTTACAAAACCTCGATGGGATAGCCTACTACACACCAAGACTATGGTACTAATCTTATGAGACCACCATCGTATATGCAGTCCATCATTATGCAGCGCATGACTGTACATATTTTTAACTTGTATATTCTCTATATCCCTTAGAGAATGTGAGTCCCGTTAAGGCAGGGACTTTTCGGGATCCACCAAACTTAACACAGTGCCTAGCACATTATGGAGGCTCAATATGTCTTTTTATTTTATTTTTTTTTAAGAATAAATGAATGAATAAATAACAGGGTTTTTTTAAGCTTGGCTAAAAATAAACAAGAAAGCAGAATATAGGCACTTGTCTCCTGTTGGGCAAATCTTCCTCGTCTTTAACTATGCGCCCAGCCTCCTATCACCTAACTCTGGGTCTCTGTATTCCTAAATCCTTTGACACCAACAACTTAAATAACTCCAACTTATGAAACATACAATACTACAGATGATCCCAGAAAGTGTCAGGGCCTTCAAAGATTCTTCATATAACAAAGACTTGGATGTGCAGTCCTAGAACTGCTCGCCATATTTTAAATGATATGAAATCATTCTATTGAAACAGATTACAGAATAACATCATTTATCAGATCCATATAGAAATCACCACTTTATCATGGAATGTTTGGCAAAAGGCCTGTGAAGCAGACTAGCAATCATCATATCTCAAAATTCCTATTACCCAGTGAACCCCCAAAATACACTTATCAGAGTAGGATCCAAGAATCTTAATGCTAATTAGCTAATCAAGAAAGTGAAACACTAAGAAAGTTTAAGTTTGTGTGACAAAATTGGATGCAAAATTTTTGATTTATGTCATAAATTCTACTATCTCTGTAGAAAAAAATAATCATTTCCAAGTCAAGGCAGTAGTTTTCTCACAATCAAAAGTGAAGTACTTTTAAACACATTTCAACATATTTATGAAGGAATTCTCCTATATGCCGCCAAAGCTCTCTCATAAATCAGAATAATGTTTCCAAAGCACATTTGGAAGTAAAAAATTCATATCTACTAACTATATTTTCCTCTATTAGAAGATGAATTAAGAGGAAAATGCATTAATGTCTGAATTTATAACAGGAGTGGTTAACCCTTAGCCATAGCAAACTAATGAGGAATATTTTACCATGGAAGGATTAATCAGGGCTCTCCAACACTATGCAATTTGACATTTTGAGGACTTAATCATGAATGGATTTTATTGCCCTATTTACGTTTCACCATGGGGATGCCATACAAAGACACCACATGTTAGAATAAATATAACTCTTGAGCTTACTCTTGTTGCTTTAAAGAAATATTATTTAAATAATATTCCATAGCTCTTAAAAATAGTCCTCACAGAAGCAACACCACTACGATTATGTCATCTCTGGGCCAAATTCAGCTCAAACACTGAGAAAATATCAATATAGATGTAGTGAGGCTCAGAGCCTGGATCTGACTAATGCTCTGCTCACAATGAGACAACACCACCAATTCTGGGAGGTTGTGATTACTGGACATTGGCCTCCATCCCCAGCCATTGCTTATCTCTATCTTTGTTAAAGACTACAGGAGTTTCATTTAACTAGAGTGTGCAGTAAATTGCAGCAGAGTTCAAGCATCTTTTATGGAGTCATTAAACCATTGATCTGCCTTCTAGTGCTTGTAGTAGTGCCCAGCTCTGGCCCACAGCCTGTGTTTACAGAGAATGCAGCAGACTGACGTTTGTAACCTCCAAAGCCAGTCTGTCAGTAGACATTAGATTCCACTGTGTGCACAGCCACACTCAAAGTGGACTGTAACATAGGGAATTTCCCATTCTCAGTCTGAACTGCTCGGGCAGAAAGTAAGTAGCTATCTGCAACAAGATTTTCTTTATTCCATCCTAATCTGTGATAATATGAACCAAGAGCAAAGAGCCCAAGGAACAAAGAATTACACATGGTTTGCCCAGTTCACCCTTTTGCTTGTGTGTACAAAAGCTATCCAGAGGTATTGAGTTGGGGGAGAAATAAAAATAACCATAAGCATGCCTATAGTTTGCATCTCCTGCGTATGGCCCTTTTGAGTATACTAGTTTTGTGACCAGACACTGCAAAAGTGTATGAAAGAAATTCTGGACTCAAACTACTACCTTAAATATCTCAAGGCAAGCCACCTGGCCTGTTTTAGGCATGCACTTATTTAGACAGTTAAACATTTTTAATAAGCATTTGAACTAACAGAGCATAACTACAATCCTAGGAAAATGCACAATCATTCTCTCTTGGTTTCTCTGGACAGTGCACTAAGTACTCTTAGAAACTTCTCCCTCCTCTGGTCTTTATTAATAAGATCTCATCACACCTGCCTTTTAAAGTCAGGCACAATGAGTAACTCTGTGCTGGATGCAGCTTATGATGAGAGAAGCACAGCAAAACAACCCATTAGATAATTCTTTAAATGCTCATTCTTCAGATAAACCTGAACACTCTTAGCAGCAGGGTGAGAAAGGTGGCAATGCAAGTGACTGGCTCGATAAGGAGAATGCACATCCCAAATAACCAGATCCCTTCCTGATCATTTGTTTCACTGAACTGCCCCTGCCCAAACAGACAGCCAGACTCTGAACTCAAAGCATGCACATTCATCACTCTGCAGCCACAGTCACCAGAACACAATGTAGCTGATGCAATCTGACACTGTGGTTAATGTTAAAAGAGAGTGTGCCTTTGAGATGGATTGGATAATTACGGGCAGTTCACAGGAGAAAAACCTGATTTAAGTGTACAGCATTAGCTATCACCAGAAGGATGGCCAGAGATTGACTGTGTCCGAAAATTAACATTCAAGCATATATGTCAATAGCCCTGTATATTGACCTCTGGGTAACCAGATTCATATCTATGAAAAAATCCCCCCTCTTCCTTCTGCTCATTGAAAAGATACGTTGAACAAAGATTGAGCCTTGAAGCTATTTGGAGTTTTAATCATCTCTTCATATTTAATCTAAAATACCTAATATTATTCAGAAGTTGACATCCCTTCTCAGTAATAGGTTAGAATTATTTCTCTGTTTCCCCCACAACCTCCCCAGACGTAGCCCATTAAAAACTAGACATGGTTGCTATTCCTTTCTTTCAGTACAAACTCTCTGGCCCCATTCTCCCTGTGTTCCAGGTATCCCTTAGAGCAGTGTTTCTCAAGTGGTGTTCAAGTGTTCTGGTAAACATAAAGATCACACGCCTCTCCCCCAAGCTTCTGATGGCTTCCGAGGGCATTGTGTCCCACCCTGCAGTACCTCTGCCCTGCAAACTTTTCTGGCATTCTTCAAAAGCCTAGGCATCACTTTAACCTGACCTGCATCTTACTTCACTGGCCAGAACCTTCCTGCTCTAACCCACCCCCAATGTGTTTCAAAGGGGTGGCACCTCCGCTTCCTCTGCTATTGCCTTTTTCCTAAGTTCTCACTTGCAGCAGCTCATCAATAGTCCATTCCATATTTCAAAATACCAGAGAACAAGAAAACAGTTGGGTTTGTTGTTCTTTCCTCAGAGCTTCCTGAGGACGCCCCTGTTTGCTGTGACAGGGATTTCAGCCACTGGTCTGCAGACTGCAGCCCTGGGAGGCGGAGGTCACTCTACATGCAGGCAGCGGGCAGGCCTGCAGCACAGTTCCAGTGGACACTGCAGAACCGAAGCAATCATCCCGCAGGCCAGGGTGCAGGTAGACAGACCCAAAAGGCTCATTGGTGCCCCATAAAAACAAGGTGAAGCCGCAGAAAGAACTTGGGCGCTCCCTGGGCGCATTTACTTGTCAATCAAGAATATTTGCAAGCGCCTGGCAAAAGCGAGTCTGTGGCCTGAGCTTCAGGCAGTCAGGGGACGTTAATTACAAGTAATTCCTTAATGTCCTTCCCCAAACCTTCATGAATGATAGCCATTTTGCAAATTAAATCTCGCAGGTGTTTAAAGGGAAAAAAAGTAGACAGGTTAATCACTGGATTAACAGGGCAATTGTTACACATTTCTTCTGCACTACTAGGTTCTATAATTAAGTCTGAAACTGAGAATCTTTCCCAGGATATGTTCAAGTTTAATAAAAAGACCAACAGTCTAAATAAAATGTAACTCCAAATAATATGATAGACATGCTAATTAGCAATGGGTTTTTCCAAAAGAGATCTCTTCTAAGATCTAATATCCCTGTATATACAGGGTGTAGTTTGAAAGTAAAAGAAATTCTTATTTTACAATATTCCCCTCATTGAATATTTATTATTATTATCATGATTGTTAGGAGATCTTAAGGACATCATCTGCAAATGTTGTTTCTATCTATAGAAACTTTTTATATTTAATTCATTCTTATTCTTATCTCTTATTCACATAGGTTTCTTCCCATTATGGTCTGTTGGGGAACAGCACCATTATGATATTGAAGAAGTATTTCTATCTATTCTTGTCTCAAATTATGGAAAAAGTAGAATAAGGAAGCAAAACTTTCGTGCCCTCAGGAATTTGTGTCTATTACTAAAGTATCAATGCCACTAATCCACAAAGAACACTATAAATTTGAGATCTGAACAATGAAAGAAAACAATCATCCTTTACATTGCCTGCATTGGCCATTTGTCTTGAGTTTTGATTTCCTGCTTGATTTGTGGACATTAGTTTAGAAAACAGGATACTTCCTATGCAGAAGGAAAAAGATCAAATACAGGATATTTGGAAATGACTACTATTTGTGGTCTTGTTTGTTACACTCATTTTTAAAGGGATAATGGTTACAAGGCATTACTCCCTTAGGAAAGAATATTGTTAAGTGTCTGTTATTGTGCAAAGTAAAACCGGGATTAGTTAGACTAAACGCTTCAGCATTTCTTGCAAAACCACTAAGGAGTCTCTGCAACTTTCCAAGTCCTAGGTGAATCGCTTGGCTAGAAATGTGCTCAAGTCCTTCTCTACTTGTGGCTCAAAAAGGGGCTGGGAAAAGAGGGAGCTATTAGTTCCCTGAAAAGTCCCTAGTGCATCAAGTAATGAGACTGACATCCCATTGTTTGGCTAACGCCTATAGACTACAAAAGTATTTGTCTTATCCACTGTTTCAAAACCTTTTGAGCCAGCGATTGAGTCTGTTGTGGATAAGGATTCTACAAAATATAAGTATGAATTAACACTATACACTTCTTAGAGCCAACATCCTAAAATGTGTAAGCTAGTAGTTAGGTTACTTAAATGAATACAGCTGTGACTCACAGTCCTCTCCTAGCAGAAGCATTTTGAAGAAAGCCTACATACTTATAGCAATCCAAACTCTTGAAATAAAATTTTAAATTCGGTTTAAAAAATATAACCTACAGGCCATAAAAGGTTAACTTGGCTTCAGTCCATCCCACCTTACTTCATAGTGCCAGGGTTTCTGAGATATGCAGGTGACATTCTTAACCTAATCCATCAGACAGACACGAGATCCAAAGAGAAAGGAAGCTTCAAGAAGCAAATGAAATTTAAAGAGCCAATTTTCAGTGGGCCTTCATTTTCAGAGTTGGGCTATTTTTGTCCCTGTTTTTAGCAGAAAATCAGTTCCTGCCTCTATACCCAAGCATTTGTGAAAAGGATAGCAGAGGAACCACAGGCACAGCTGTCCAATTTACATTCACAAATGCAGGTGTTGCTCAGACACAAAACAGAGGTCAACTGAATACTGCTCCTAATTAGCTACCTTTTCTACTAGGATTTTTCTTCGTAAAGTTATGCATGCAATTTGGGTTCAACATAGAGACCATTTTTAGATCCCAGCATGCTATCCACCAAGAAGCGGGCTGTCATTATAAAGCATAATTTACAGCATAGTTAATTTTACATGTTTTTTAAAATCTACATTATACCTAAGGCAAAATTCTGCTCTGCACACACATTATTCACCCTGTTTTCCATCCACTTCTCAATATTTAAAAGTGTAGAATTTAGCCTGAAAATCTTTTATGTAGGAATGGGAAGAATTTTGTCCTTTTTCTTAGATTACGAAAGTCCACCATTTTAATAATGAGGACTAAAGACTGAAATGATATGCGAAGAGAAGTAGCTATTCGCTGTTGTCTTCAATGGGGAACACCCTGGGGCTTATTACAGCAGTTCTTAGAAATGGCAGGATGAAGACTGGTATCTAATACAATCCATTAGGAAACCCAAGCCCTAAATGAAATGACCACAAAATCCTATCAGTTAACAGAAATGCAGCAGCTGTACATGTTTATTGTAATACAATAGGATATTGTTGCAGAGATAACACTCTTAAAATTGAAAAAAAAAAAAAAAGAATCCAGCAAGCCATGTGACCAATTTATTCCTCTATTTGAAAAATGAGACCATACAGTGTGGCAGAGCTTTAAATACATAAATAAGCATGAAGATTGCAGAGAAGACAGGTATTGTATGTATACTAATGGGCTGCTAGGATCAGCCGTCAAAGTCACTGGCTAAACTTCAAGCCACTGCGACTCCCAGGTTTTGCGGGGTTGTTCAAAGACCCACCCCAATAACTCCTTGCAGGATGTGAAAGGTAATGGACCTCCTCCCCCTGCTGATTTTACCTACTATAACTATTCCAAATGCTAATTCTTATCTTAGCTCCCAGTTCTCCATTTTTCAACACTATACACTACGGAAGTTTAAATTAAGTTTGACCTTAAACTTTATAATGATGTAATATTATATATATTTTATTTATATTACATTTTATCTTTTATAAAGTATTCTGGGCTGTTGTTCCACATTGAATCAGGTGCCTTTCTTCAAAGGCTTACTGAAGTAAGATCGCTTTGCAAAGTGTAACATGGATCACCAGGATTGTGACACAACCATCTTGCTTGATTTTATTTACTACAGGCAGTCCATCAAGCTTCAGACCCATAATCCTTCTGAATCATAGAAAGACGAAAATCCCTGTTCTACAGCCATCTTATGGGATGGAATGCAAAGTATTTTGTTGTGGTAAGTAGGGCTTTGAAGACAAAAGCGCTGGGTCCACTCCTGTGATTTGTTACCCCAGTGGTCAGCATTCAAACTGGGAGCCCCAGGGTCTCAGAGATCATTTTAATCCTCCTATATTAAAACAAAATGTGTCTCCCATGTGTTACTCTAACCACTCCCCCCTCTGAAGCCTCACTGGCCTCTCCCAAGGGAAACTGAACTCAACTTGTGACTGTCCCAAAAGAATTCCAAACAATTTCCTTACTTGCCTCTCCGTTCCAGTGAAGATTATGAGCCTAATTCTTACAGACTGCCACTAAAATTCCACCCCACTGAATTCTGCAGCCTAATTCTTTCAGCATTATGTTTTTTGGCAGAATGATGTGACCCAAATTTGCAGGAGATGATTTGCTGCAACAGTGCTTCTTGCAATGCAGTGAGCCCAAGATTAGCATTTCAGGATTGCAAATATCAGACTTAAAAAAAATAATAATTGTTTGCTTCAAGAAAGGACAGATTTTGATCTTGTATTATGGAAATGGAAATATTTAGCAAAATGTGGACGATTTTATGAACTAAGAAAGCTTTACAGATCGATGGAAAATAATCAAGAACTAGCAATTTACTTCAGTAATTGGTGGCAAAATGCTATAGCGGTCCTTTAAAGATTAAGAAATTAGCTGTGTGTGTATGTACACGTGTGTGTGTGATGGTAAAAACATCATGCATTCCATTTCCCAACAGTGGTGGCTAATACTATTCCAAAAGAAGATTTTTAGACCTAAGATGTCTTAAAACAAAAAAACAAACCAAAAAAAAAAACTATAACTATGGCTGTTCCTGTGTTTACCCACCATGCTTCTCACATACTCTTGGCTGTATGAGCAATGTTGATTCAGGTATTCATTATTTCACCTTTTCTCAATGTCAATCAACTTTAATATAAGGTGTCAAGAGAGACTTGACCTGTTTCTTGATTAGAATTTGTGGATCAGATTTTGGAAAGAGCCAGAGCAATATTCCCATTGGGAACCAATATTACACTGAGTGGACTAAAGCTTTCTGGCCATGCTTCTGTGGCTAGTTTCTCAGCCTTTATAAGAAATCCCTATGACTTATCTTTCATAGACTCTAGTCTATGCACTCTACTACTGGAGAGACACTGTCTCATAGGATACCAGCTGCCATCACTGTGTCCTCATCAGATTCATTCACCCTCTCAGAATTCAAACACCAAGACCAGAGAAACTGAAGAACAGGTTACACATTAGAAGGGGATTCCTTATTCCAAAAGGTTAAGTATGACAGAGAAAGAGAAGAGACAAATCAGAAAGAATAAAAGTAAAAGGTGCGCAGTGTTTTCAGCAAGAAGCTAAGAGGCACACGTGCGCACGCGGCCTGGTGAGGCCTGTGTGGGCCGCCTCTCTCTACGGGCTCTTACCTTATTTCTCTTGAAGTAGGCTCGTCGGCAGGCCGCAAAGCACTTCTCGCTGCAGAAGCTTTTCACCTCACTTCCCATACTCAGGGAATAGCGCTTGATTCCCACTTTCTGGCACCAGGCACACATTATTTGTACATTTGACACATCATCTTCTATAACAAAAGTATAAGAAAAATGTTCATATCAGAGGCAAACATCCCTTCAAACTTAGACACACCCTGAACCTGACAGAGCTACTGGAGGTCTGATTTTCATTTCTGTACCTCACCACTTTCTGACCACATAGGATGGCCAACTCTTGGTAAGAAGACTCAGTGCCTTTTTTCGTTGTCTTTCTTTTTTTTTTTTTTTGGTTAGCTCCTAAGTTTCTGAAAGACATCATTTACTTAAAAACCAGAACACAACTGCAGAGCCACGAGTGTTCCCAGGGCTTCTTAGCCTGGTAAAAATGCTTATTCTGCCTGGTTAAACCAGGCTCGGTACTAATGAAGCTTGTAAAATGACCCATGTCTTCAGAGGTACTGCTGAAAGCCTACAAGATCTGCAGGGGTGGGACATCCAGTGCTAACCTACAAATGTGATGCCCTAACGTGAACTTGACAGTCAGGAGCCAGGCTCAATCTTAGCATGTTCCCTATTACTGTTACATGATATGGGGTGTTGTCTACTCTTGCAATATAATGATTCCCAAGTGATATGGTTAGTCAAAAAAGGAAAGACATGAGTGGCCGGATTCTGCTGACAGAAAGGCACTAGCCTAACGCACTCAGCAGTCTCCTACGACGGGGTGTCCTCAGGGAAGCACAGGCCTGATTTAAATTCTCCTCCGTGGGATATGGTTTGTGGTCCCTGGATGGGGGGATGGTAATGGGGGTGCAGCCATGAGACCTGAGGTCACAAGGCTGCCCAGATCATTCTCAGCCAGATTTGTGGTCCTCACGGCTCCTGGAGGACCTGTCACCCATGTCATGGGCATGCTCAGAATGATGTTAGGTGGTATGCAAATATTTTCAATATTTAAAATACTGTCTTTCTTTTCCTTTGTAGGAGAAAAAAAGTTTAACTAGCACAACAAGGCCACGAGATCACAAATATTACTCCTTAAAACAAAGGCTTTTAAAGTGAGGTGGTTAATAAAATATATTGAGTAAATCATAGTGCAGGTGGTAAGAACTTAGGACAAAAATGTGATGGTGATATTCAAATGACTGAAGTCTGGGAAACATGGGCCTCTTTGCGGGGGAATAATAGGAGACTTTCAGTAGAAGTCTAAGAAATATTTCCTTGCTGCCTCCTAAGGGCTTTTGCTGTATCTTGAGCTTTCTCGGTCCTCCCAATTGAAAATGTGCGTGTGTATGACTGATTGCCACTATTAGCCACATCTCTTCTTCCTTTATGGATTTTTTTCTTGTACTAACCCAGACTCATGCTCCAGACATGAATGGTAATCACAAAATCCCCAACAAGCTCTGGTAAAGTGTTGTCTGATTTCTGAATAAAATCCCCCAAAGACTAATTGCTAAGCAAGGCCTGGTCCATGAGTTGTTGACATATTCATGGTTCATAGAGTCTGTCATGCAATCATTCCATTTCCAAGGAAAAGATTTGGTTTGAGGCAGTGCGGTCATCACCCTGCAAAATTAGAAGCAAACTAATTTGTAGTCCAGTGATATGGCTTTTTTCCCCCTTGAGTGTCATCACTCAGAACTATGTGCAGCATTTTATTTACCTTAATGGAATAAATATTGTCATTTTCATGACTATTTTGATTTCAAAAATACATATTGTGATTTATTGGTTAATTATCAAATGAGATGGTGTAAAAATGACCTTTCATGTTAATCAAACATTTTTGATAACATAACTTTCTTTAAATGGAGTCATAACATGAATTCAAATGTCACACAATTACTGCATTTAATAATTTGTTCTATTCAAAGAAAGCTTTACTTATATTTTATATGATTTCCAATATGGCATCTGTCTATATATAGACATTTTACATGATAGGAAAAAACTAACAAAACTCTATAATTTACCTTAGAGTATGAAGCAGTTTTTAAAATTAGATTAGAAATAGTATATTTTAAAAATAATCATTACTAAACTAGCACTAATAGTTTCTATTTTTCCCAATCGATTAGTTGCTTTAAAATCTTAAATTCCTGAAAAAGAAGTTGATATTAGCAGAATTCTCACAAATGATCCGTTGGCAATAAGCTTGATTCTGGTGAAATCTGTAAGGAAAAACATTTTGTGGGGGAAATTACTTGGCCTCACAGTTCAAAGAGGAGACCCCACTTCCCAAGGAGCCATTTTAGAACATGCATTAGGTTCCCCTCATTGTTTCTTCCTTTAAATAGTCTAGTTTGGGAAACAAAACATAAGATTTTTAAGTCCTAGATCTTTAACTATAATGGATTAAAACTGAGAAGACAAAGGGCAGAGAGCAAAGCTATAACAAGGCCGGGCACATAGCCGGTGCTGCAGCCTGGCCTGGAGGAATGACGGTTGGGGCTAAAAGGCAGCTCACAGGTCTTTCTCGTGCTTCACTCCATCATCACCAGACAGACCCACGTGTCATTTTTTTAAGGGGAGGCAAGGATATTTTCTTACAACAGACCTAACAAATAAACAAAAAGTAGAATTTTAAAGCAGATTATTTTTATAAATCATTTTTACTACAAAGTAACAAGGTGGGAAAATGAAACAAAAGACATTGTGCACTTTCGTTTTGTATCTGGCAGTTGGAAAACTCTTAGAATGGTGGTTAGCATCTGTCTTGTTAAATAATTCAGTATTCCCATCGTTTTTCATAGAATTCCATTTCATAAAGGCAAACACTTTGGAAAACTTCCACCAGATTTCTCCCTTTCTGTCATCAAATTGTTATCAATGGCTAATGATCCAAAGAAGAGTCTGACTAAGTGGGTTATTCCAAAAATTCAAGCAAATATTTTCCGATATCTCAGGTATTCTCATCTTAATAAAGCTATTTATATTAATATTATATTTAAGAAACTAAGAAACAAATGTAATTATCTAAATTAACTTTGTCAGCTAAAACATAGCTCAAAATTCTGCCGCCAGACATGAGATCATACCCCGTGTTAAACAGTCTGACCATACCCCTAGAAAAGTGAACTTTTCTTAAGTGCTTAAAACCAAAGGGATTGGTTCATTTCAACAACCACATCTTTTTTTACCTGAAACCCAGGAATGATGTGCGTGCCTTACATTGGCAAAATAGAAGGCCCCAGCACTTTAGTTTTTCTAACCTGATCTGCTTTAAAAAATTTTTTTATTTAAAAAAATATTTCTTCAAGCTACAGAAAATCTGATTTCCTATCATATTTATGCTAACGGTCTATGCCATTAGAGACTTGAGATTACCTCAAAAAAGATTCACATAATAGATTTTTCCCTACAGCCATTAGCCTGTGTATTTTTCATAATGAACAATGCAACAAGAAACACAAAATATTTACAGCATTAAATCACATTCCCAAAGCGAATAGTTTGTATAACATGATAAAATTTTCATATGATAATATCGTATAAATATGCATCAGTAAAAATATGCATGTTTCAATTAATCATGAAAAGTTTGTACCACCTCTTTAGGATTTAATTAAGCAAAATGTTTAGGGCATTTTCTTTCCAATCCAATGTTCAGAGAGCTATAGAATATTATTCTACTTTATATCCCAGAAGGAGAAGTTCAGGTTAATTACTCTGAGATGAAATCAAAATTGTATTTATTTATCATAGTGCAGAGAAGTATGAGATCAAGCATTTCTGGAATGCCTTGCTGAAGCTGTTTGAGAAATTGCCTTATCTGGTGACTGTCAAAAATAAGGATGGCCATTGGTCAGTGATCTTCTAGGGACATTTAAACTGGCTATGAATATGCATACTAACTTATCTGACCAGAGCCCAAAGAAAATCAGGAGGGTCTTAACGGACCCCAAGCTATTAAACTGTATATTTACCACCCCTTTGTAACTTTCGTGGGACTTGAAGACTGAGGAAACAATCTGAAAGTATTGCTGGTGGTATTTCTCTCCTCCAACCATTCCTAGAATGCACACGTCCAGATAATCATTTTGAGACCTGAATTATATTTGAGATAAATTGCAAGGCAGTCTGAAGTGCCTCCTCTGTATTCCCCACGCCATGAGACAAAAGTATGGCACAAAAAGAACTGTGTCAATCTATACCTCTTGGAGCAGCTATATTAAGAACAGAATAAAGATGCGGCCTGGAAGCCAGGCAAGAAACTAGGGTTAAAGTTTGCTTCCTTTGCAGTCCTTCTTGGAATACTTAATTCTAAAAACTTTCAAGCAGTCCAATGTAAAAGTGCTACAGAAGCTTCTATACAATTCCCTGTGTTCTAGAAGTGAACACACAAGGAAACCCACAGAAAATTTGGACCACCGAGCTAAATGGAAAATAATCATAACTAGCCATTATTCAGTACTTAGTAGGTGCCAGGCACAGGGCAAAGTTCTCCAAATCCATCATTTAATCTTAATCACAACCACCAGCCTCCAGGTAGATATTAACATTATCCCCATTGTACAGATGGAGAAAGTGAGGTTTAGAGGGTAAGTAATTTGTTCCAAATCACACAGCCAGTAGATACCAAAGCCTGGATGAAGACCAGGCCAGCTGACTCCAGGGCCCAAGCTCTCAACCGCTACACCTGAGAGACCACAGCCTTTCTAAGCATGTGCAATCACACACCATCCACACAGACTTCCCGCCACAAAAAGGACTAAAAGCTGTCACAGATTCTGCTATTCACACAGCACACTGCTCCATGACACACTAATAGACAAAGAAAATAGAATCAAAAAGGTCCAAACGTCTTTGAGGAGACAGCTGAAGTGTTACCCAATCGATATTTCTTGATTGATTTTTTCAAAAAACAAGTTCAAGGCCCGCAGTGCAAGCCTTTACTTTTTTATGACTATAAGACATAGATTTGCTGCAAAAATCCTGTCTGAGCTTGCACCAGCAAGTGCTACTTAAACATTAAATGATGAGACAGAACCAATAGTACCTGGATCTCAAGAAGCAGTCAATCTACCCACAGGCAAGCAATGCTCCTGTCAGCTTTCTCTTTTGTAAGAGGGGGGATCACAGCAGGACATGGATAAAATTGACTTTCCATGGAGGTGAAATGGGGGGCCACTTAATCTGTAATTTCAAAGGCACCAATAAGATATCCTAGCTTCAAAAATTATCCCTCAACTGCTAAGATTAAATTCTACCATTAGAGAGTCATTTCTTTGGCTAAATTTTCTTATATCCCATTAAAACACAAATTGCCTGAAAGCAAGAAGGCTAGACATTATTTGTCTATAACGATCTATGCCTTAAAATGAGTGATTCTTTCTGAAGAGCAAGTTCCACAGAGAGTGGAAAGAAGGACTGAGGACAGGGTTCCAATGAGAAAGGTGGAAGGCAAAGAGGGGAGAGGCTAGGGCACAAGAAGCCTCTGGTCACTGCTTTGCTAACATTTAGCCTTGGGCATATAGCTAAAGCAAGCTGAGGGCAGACAAGCAAAGGCAGAGTGGACAGAAAAGATACTGTCTGATCATACTGTAGCACAGTGTCAAATATTTTCAGAGTGCCCTTCAGATGTGAACATAAAGACGCTGAAGGAGGTGGGAGCAATGGCATATAGCTAGAGATTGCTAGAAAAGAAAAGCAACAGGCAGATCCACTTATTCCCATCTGAAGTGGGTGACTTTCTTTTTAAGCAAATGAAGTCACAGATTACACTGCTTTGCAAACCTAAGTCACTACTATTTGAAAGACAGTGTGGTGGCGTGCCGAGAGATGGAGCCAGAGGATGTTGGTGAAAATACTAATACTGCCTCTTCTAGTTGTGCAACGTGGCCAAGTCACTCAAGAGACAGTAATGCCGACCCTAACTATAGCCATGGTGAGGACCAAATGAGAGAAAGTAGGCGTATTCTACATGTAAATGAGCCTCCCTTAGAATTACTACTGGCAATTAGAGCCATAAGGAGAGGGTAAGTGTTAGCTGTATGCAATCTGGAGAGACGGATGACCAGGCACCAGTCTCTTCCACCATATCCCTTCTCATGAATGATATCTGTAGAACCACTATTTTTGAATACAGAGAACAACCCATTGATCTGTGTTCCATTTATCCAAAGAACTTGAAAACACCAATTTGCAAAGGTACATGCACCCCTGTGTTCACTGCAGCGTTATTCACAATAGCCAAGACTTGGAAGCAACCTAAGTGCCCATCAAGGGACGAATGGATAAAGAAGCTGTGGTATATATACACAATGGAATACTACTCAGCCATAAGAAACGATGAAATCCAGCCATTTGTGACAACGTGGATGGACATTGAGGGTATAATGCAAAGTGAAATAAGTCAGAGGGAGAAGGTCAAATACCGTATGATTTCCTTCATTAAGTAGTAGATAATAACAACAATAAACAAACACATAGGGACAGAGATTGGATTGGTGGTTACCAGAGGGGAAGGGGGGAGGGAGGAGGGTGAAAGGGATAATTCGGTACATGTGTGTGGTGATGGGTTGTAATTAGTATTTTGGTGGTGAACATGATGTAATCTATGCAGAAATAGAAGTACAACGATGTACACCTGAAATTTTTACAATGTTATAAACCAATGTTACTGCAATAAACAAAAAATTAAAAAAAAAAAGAACAACCCAGTAACTGGTTAAATTTCACTAACTCAGACTATTTAAGAGGAAAACCAGGGCCGGCCCTGTGGCTTAGCAGTTAAGTGCACACGCTCCGCTGCTGGCGGCCCGGGTTCGGATCCCGGGCGCGCACCGACGCACTGATTCTCCGGCCATGCTGAGGCTGCGTCCCACATACAGCGACTAGAAGGATGTGCAGCTATGACACACAACTATCTACTGGGGCTTTGGGGGAAAAAATAAATAAATAAAAATTTTAAAAAAAAGAATATGACGTTTTAAAAAAAAAAAAGAGGAAAGCCATTAGATTTAATAAAACCTTCACTTAGTTATTCCTTTAAAAAAATTACTTAACTTGAATTCACAGTTGACAAAGTGTTGCCAAATATATCACTGTACTGCCAGATATTCTGTAATTAATAATGGGAATTCTTTGTAATTATTACATCAACTATTCACACATGGGTGGATCTTTCTACGTGCCTGAAAAGTTTGCTCTTTTAAAAAGTATCATAGTAACTACTGAAAATGTCTGCCATCTTGGTAACTGAACTATCAAAAATTGCCAAGTAATAGAGTCTGAATTAATAAAATTTCAGTGCATTTATTTCTCATTAAAAAGACAGATGTAGTTAAATAAGAGTTTCCATACAACTATGATTCTTTGTAGTACCTAAAATTATCCCTATTTATGTTTTGGAAATACAAATATTTGAAGTAGTTTCAAGAATTTAAATAGTTCACATCTCTCTAAATAGGGTAGTACTTAACCCCAAAATAAAATCTAAACCTCTATACATAAACTAAAATTTGGTTCCAGTAAGTAAAAAGAGTAAGCACATATTAACACAAAATGACAGAAAAATTGTAGAATTTAAAATTAATTTTCAGTTTTCTAGTGGAACATTTCTAGCCAATTTTTGATTATTTATATATGTATGAGATATATATATATATATAAGATGTGACTCCAGAACTAATTAAACATTTACACGTAGGTCCCTGCACTAGGTAACTGGTCAAGAATGCTGAGTTGAATAGGACATGGTTCTGCTCCAAAGAGAACAGATAGAAATGTGCGTGACTCATTATATGACAGACAGAATGTGGTAAGAGAGAGGTTCAGAGACCTGTTAGAGCCCAGAAGTCACAGCATTTGAGTTGGGTCTTAAAGGATTTAGAGGGCAAGAAAGTTCAAGAGGAGGAGAGAAATGACAGAGGAACAGCAGTAGCCTGGATGTGGCAGACAGGCTCACGGATGGAGGAGTCCTGAAGTCACCCAGCTGACCAAGACTGTATGAAGAGAAAAGTAGGAGATTAAACTGGGGCTGATGGGCCTGAACAAGGAGTCCCTTGACTGTCCTTTTGCTGTGGGGCAGGAGGGGCTCATTTGTATTCCACAGGTAAGAAGGAGTTCCTGAATGTTTCTCAGTAGGACATGATAGGCTCAGAGATGTGCTGAGAAATGTTACTCCAGCAGGGTGGATCAGAATTCGGAAAGACTGGAATCTTGTTCCACATCTAGAAGCCTCAGTAAGCAACATGAGAGCAGGTCCATGTCTCATCACCTTTGTGTGTTCAGTGCTTAAGCACACAGCAGTGCTTAACCCACGTTGAATGAATGAATAAACGGATGGATGGATGGATGGATGGATGGATGGATGGATGGATGCAGAGGAAAGGAGACGAGGTTCTGAACCTAGAGAGTGACAGTGGAAATGAAAAGGAGAGTACAGTTTTAAGAGTGAGACTAAAACAATTACCAAAATGCAGGCATGTAACTCACCAAGAAATAATTCAAATTTCAGAGACTTCATCTCCCTGTGAGTCTAGTCAAAGCAGACCAGGGAAAAGTCCAAATAGTCCTTTGTGGAAACTGACTCTGTAGCCAAGTTCGGACAAAGTGAATTTGCTTTACTTCCAGTGTCCCTTCCTCACTTATTTTCCCAGCATTCAAACAAAGAAGAAAAATAAAAGGAGAGATCCCATAAAGTCACAAAACAGTAATTCTCTCTTGAATACCGTACTGAACTTGGATTCTTTAACAAGACACTGCTAACTTGACATTAACTTGAATATCTCCCCATAATTTCACTGACTTGCCAGTGAACGGGCTTCTTCTTGTAAGTCTCCTCGACAACCTCACCTCCACTTCCCAGTACTCACTATAGAGAGTCTATCTTTCCTATATACTCACCCTGAGAAATGGAATAAGAAGGAAGAGGGCAGAACTCAAGAGTAAGGAAAACCCAGAGTCCTCTATGCGACATTTCCCAAAACACGTTCCACAGAACACTAATTCCGTGGGTTACTAAAATGGGTATTATTTTCAAAAAGACTTCTTTGGTCAAATATGTATGGACAACACTGGGCTAAACAAAGTTAAGCTCTTTACTGTAAGACTTTTTGGTCCCACCAATGTATAATTAGGAATCTTCAAGAGGCAGATAGAATGCGCTGTATTTCACAAATTTGGCCATGGACGTACCTTTTCACAGAGAATCCACAAGACTGGGCTTCTGAGGAAGTCTCCCTGGGATGTGCTGCTCCACTGCCCTACATTAGCAGTGAAGCATGAGCACTTCCATGTGGGTCATTAATTCTCAGGAAGGTTTCTCCTCTTTTGCCCAGAATTGGATCCTCCATTGCCAGGAGCCTCCTTTGTCACACTAGGCAGAAAGACAAGGCCTGCAGCCCTGTGGCCAGTGCTGGGCATGCTGACCAACACCTACTAGTCCTCAATAAACACCACCAGACTGAACAAAGACACCTATGGTTCACAAAATCCTGTGGTGTCTGCTACATGCATCAACTACAGAGAAGGCAACACTTTTCCTGTCAAGTCCTACAGAGAAAATGGCAGAAATCAACAATAAGGCAATGGGACAGTAATAATACTGCTCTGAGCAGACTGAATAATTCATGTTCATTGGGTAGTTGCCATAGACAAGGAGTTCAAGTAAAATCTTGTGCCCCACCCTGAACCCTGGATCTGACCCTCTGACCAATCTAAGATGCCCTGGGACAATGATGCTGCAATCATGGGTTTGCTCTCCCCTGGACCTCTCTCTCCTACATGGCTGAAGTTCCCTCACTAAGCCCCAGCATCTAGCCAATGAGTACATGTGATTAGGACAAGAGAGCAAGGTCAAAAAGTATGCACCAACAAACCCATCACTGCTGGAAAAGCAATTCCAAGCCCGTCCTGTGTAGAGGGGCATCACGTCCAAAGAAATACAAATGGCAGCATATTATGACTAAAGGGTCAAGCTGCTTTTCATGGGACCTCAGAGCAAGAAAAGTATTCCTATCACCTACTATTTATCTGAAAGGTTCATTTCCCCTTCTGAAATCTGGTTGTCCCATTAATTACACTTAATGGGCCCCTCAGTGGTTGACAAATGTCCCCAGAAGGGAAACCTTGATTATAGACAAAAGATTCATTTATTTATTCAACTTTGTGCCAAACACTATACTAGGAGCTGGAAATACACTGGCAAACAAGACAGACATGATTCCTGTCCTCAAGGAGCTTTCTATGGCTGCCCTCAGTGTAAAATGCCAACATGCAGTAGAAAAGGATCATGGAAAAGCCAGGCCTGTTCCCAGGGCTCTGTCACCACCAGCGGTCATAGGAGCCAGGTGTTCTCGGTGACCACAGAGAAGGGCATAAACAGCCCCAACACAACTGACCAGCAGGCCCACCAGCCCCAACACACCTCTCAGCATTCTGGGCAGTCCTGCCAAGCAGCATACCATGCTGGGGCTACCATCCTGGGGGAGGTGAGCTGACAGGGTAGAGACTCGGGTCAAAAGGACACATGGGAGGGGTTAAGCATTCACGTGAAGTGCTGCTTTTCTTCTCCTCGGGCCCTCTTCTTCCCTCCACGCCCCGAACTGCAAGTTCAATAGATTGAAGAATAAGAAGAACTTCACTCATAAATTCATTAAAAGAACCAAGGTGAACCTGCTGGAACATAATTTACTTCCTTCTTCATCCCTCCCATCTTGAAATATTTATTTAGATCTCTTGAATGAGAGTAATTAATGGTCGAAGGACTCTCTGAAGGGGCCCCATGCCAATCCCTACTCAGGAATGTGATGAGACATAACATGCCAACACAGCCCAGCTATGGGAAAGGTGGAGGGCACACCAACTGGAAATCTTTCAGAGTCCTCTCTTTGTACATATTCCCCTTGGGCCATATCATCCACGTACTCCTGTGACTCCAGTTACCATCCTTAAGATGAAGATTTCCAAATCAACACAGTTATCTCCCATGACATATTATTTCCAATTGCCTCCCAGACATCTAAACTCATCGTGTCCAACACTGCCCACACACCCCTCCCCGTAATCTGCCCCTTTATTGTGTTTCGCATCTCAGTTCCTGGCCCTACCATCCATGCAGTTACCTGCTAGCAGAAATCTGGCATCTTTCCTGCTGCTTCCCACCACCTTCCCTCCCACATTCTGATTAATCACAAGGTCTTCTGAAATATTTTCATAACATACCTCCTCATTCATTCATTCATTCAATATTTATTGAGTCTACTTATGTACCAGACACAGTTCTAGGTGCCCTGTCCCCATGGAGTTTACTGCTGTCCATTCCAGTGAAACCACCAACACTTCTTGCCCATACCACACGGTGCCCCTATCTCACTCTCATCCAGTTCATTCCCTCCACTCTGGATGTGAGGAATTCTTTGCAACACAAATCTCATCACTGCATTCACCTGCTCAAAGCCCTTCAGTGTTATCCACTGCCCTCAAGAAGAAGTTGGAACTCCTCAGCGTGGCCTCCCTGGCTCCCAGGACCAGGCTAGCCTCTCAGCATGTCTACTCTTGGGGCTCCGGCTTCTTTTACTTTCCTTGAGGCTCTGTCTCCACTGTGAGCCTTTCCAAGTGTTGTTTCCTCACCCACAACCTCAAAATCCTTGACTGGTTCAGTCCTGCTGCTCCTTCACATCTTATCTTAAACCTCATCCTAGAGAGGCCTTTCCCGACCCTAAACCTGGTCAGATCCCACAGCACTCCTGACTTGATCATCATCAGACCTGACTGAAATTTCTTTTTAATGTCTGTCCCCTCCACCAGTCAGTGAGCCAATTAAGACAGTGACCATGTCTGTCTTGTTTACTAGAATGAAATGTCTGACTTTGGGGCTCAACATAAGGAGAAGAAAAAGCAGAATCCTTACTAGGTGCACCTTGGGTGGTTGGACGCCCTGCAGGGCAGGAAAGCAGGGGGAGCCAAGGACACCATCTTTGGTAATCGCTCAGAACAAAGTTGCCTTAGAGGGAAACACCAGTGAAAAGCCCCAGAACAGAATGCAATCATCATTTCCACTCTCTTTGGCCAAGTTCACGAACTAAGTCTTCTCAACTTAACAGGAACTTTGAGAAGTCAGCATTGGGAATGTCCCTAGAATAACAAGAGTTACCAACTCCACCACCACTTCTCTCTCTTAACCAAACTTTATTTATACCTTCAAATAATTAATAGCAAACAGTTCAGTCAAGTCTAGGTTAATTCCAGAAACACAGCCATCCTCCACAAGCAAGGGAAAGCTGACATTTCCTCTTATTTCCTGTTAGCATCTTAGTTCCTTGATGACCTGGGGCTGGGTGTTCTGAAAGTATTATTCTAGCTAGGTCATACCCCCAAGAAGAGTTTCCATAATGCCAAGAGAAGTTCTCAGCTGCCTCAGGAATCACAGGAGTGCGTGATTTAAGAATCCATGTTTAGATGGTGTCCCCACTTCAGAAGTGAGTTTTGGCCCTGATTCTGCCATTAATGCAACTGAGTGACCTTGAAAAAGGTCATTTAGCCTCTCCAGGCCTTATTTTCGTCATCTGTAAAAGAAGGCATTTAGCTAGATGATCTCCTTGGTCCCTCCTAACTAAAATTCTAGGATTCTAAATCTCTCAAAATAACAAGATCCACTTAAAGGAGTGCTGGCAGAGGATATTCTTTTTCCTTTCCTCTTTTTCTTGAACTCCTGACTTAATTTTTCCCTTTTTTCTCCTGTGTAGCCACCACTGTTGTCCCTTACCCTTACCACAAGAAGTTTAGAAAATCTTTGGCTGACAGGACAATTATATAAGTGGTCCTTTCTGAGCTCTCCAACATTTGCACCACCAAGAATCTGGTACCCTCTTTTACTCCTTTGTTATATATTTATGCTTGACTTTAACAGGAAAAACTTTAATGTTCACAAAATTCTAACTTTACATTCTTTTCCATTAATTTCTGATCTTTCATTGCAGACTTCCACACGTGGTATTTTATTCTGAGTTTCCCAGAAAACAGAATCTGAGGCGACAACTTGCATGCAGCTAGATTATTGGGCATGTGATTCCAGGAAGTAGGAGTAATAGACAAGGGGATAAACTTGATGAGGAGGAAGAGCCAACATAACGACGTGTTACTGAGTTGGCCACTGCTAAGGGAGACTGGTGTTCAATCATAAAGAACATTTTTTGGAGTTTATGAAATGCATTTTATAACTATTCACCCAGGGGACAAAAGGAGGAAGAATTTATTCATCAACTCTCATGCCCCATCAATCTAGTGTGTTAATTTCCCCACACTTCTGGTTTGTGCATGTGTAAGTGAGTGCTGAAAGGACTTACAGGATGCTCAAGCTGCCACATCAGAGAAGCCCCAGAGCAAGAAGCTAGAGACATATGCCACAGGCGTGAGGCAAGGCCCTTTCAAAGTACTACAGCAATCACTGGAGTAAGAAGTGGGGCCAAGAGGATCTGAAGTGGTGCAAGAGGTGTCCCATACACAGAGCTGTCATCACTGTAGAGCCTGGTTTCCCAACCATGGCACTATTGACATTTTCAGCCAGATAATATCTTGTTGTGGGGCTGTCCTGTGCATTGTAAGATGTTTAGTAGCATCCCTGGCCTCTACTCACTATATGCCAGTAGCAGCCCCTCTCCCAATTGTGACAACCAAACATATCTCCAGATATTGCCAAATGTCCCCTGGAGGGCAAAGTTACCCCTGATAAGAACCACTGTTATGGAGTATTATATATCCTACTTTTGTCACTCACCCAGCGCCCTTCATTTCTCTCCACTTTACACCACATCAAAAGCAGCTCTCTAGTGGACCACTGTAAGGGACATTTATGCCTTATGCTTACCACTTAATTTATAAGCTTCACCATGGTATATTTCATTTAAATAGATGATAATTCCTTAAGAATAAGGAAGGATGACATTTTAAATACTTGATTTGAGAAAGCTATGAACAGACTAGATACAGATTTAAAATGTTAAAATTACATTCTAGGGCTTAGTTGCTTAAATCAGGAGAAGGAGTTAAAAACCTTTTTTGAAATCTAAGTCTCTAAGTCAAGGACTCAATATTTTTGAGACAAGGATCTTTGTCTCTGAATTATGCATACACTCACAATTTCACATTCAACTTCCAAGCCCACGCTCACTCACCTAAGCCCATCCAAGGAACCCCTAGGAGACTATGCTAACTACTGTTGATGAACATTTGGATTATTTCCAGTCTTTAGCTCTTAGGAATAAATGCTACTATGAAGGTTCTTCTATATGTCTTTGGCACACATATACACACATTTATGTTGATTACATATCTAGGATAGAATTATTGGATAATAGGATATATGTATGTTCAACACTAATAGATATTGGCAATCAGCTTTCAAGAGTGGTTATACTGATTACACTCTCACCAGCAAGGCATGAGAGTTCTAGTTGTGCCATATCCTCAACAGTTGGTTTTGTCGGTCTTTTTCATTTTAGCCATTCTAATGTTTGTGTACTGGTATCTCATTATATTATTTTTAATTTTATTTCCCTAATGACTAATGAGGTTGAATAACTTTTAATATGTTTATGGGCCACTTGGATATTTTCTTTAGTGACATGCCTATTCACATTTTTTGCCCATTCTTCTTTTGGGCTCTTTTCTTTTTTATTTATAGGAACTCTTAATACATTATGAATATGAGTCTTGTGGGATATGCATTACAAATATAATCTCCCACTCAGTGACTTGCCTTGTCATTCTTTTGAAAGATGTCTTTTAATCAACAGAAATTCTTAATTTTAAGTCTATTTAATCAACCTTTTTCTTTATGGTTAGTGCTTTTAGCGTATAGTTTAAGAAATATTGGCCTAATCAAAATCATAAATATATTCTCCTGGGCTTTCTTCTACAAGCTCTATTGTTTTATCTGTCATATTTAGATCCATAATCCATCTAGAACTGATTTTTGTGAATGGTGCAAAGTAAAGAATCAATGTACATTTTTTCCATAAGCACATTTATGGGAAAGTCTATACTTTCCTCACTGCTAATGCTCTATATTGCATTTTGCTCCATATACATCTTTGTTGTTATAAACTGAATGTTTGTGTCCCTCCCAAATTCATATGTTGAAGCCCTAACTCCCAATGTGATGGTATTTGGAGATGGAGTCTTTGAGAGTTAATTAGGGTTAGATGAGGTCATGAGGGTAAGGCCCTAGTCTGATGGGATTAGTGCCCTTATAAAAAGAGACACCAGAAATCGCTCTCTCTCTCCCCCCAGCTTTGTCTGCCACATGAGGATACAGGGAAAAGGCTGCTGTCTGCAACCCAAAGAGAGAGTCTTCACTAGACATCAACTCTGATGGCACCATGATCTTAGACTTCCAGGCTCCAGAATTGTGAGAAAATAAATTTTGGTTGTTTAAGCCATCCAGCCTGTGGTATTTTGTTATGGTAGCCCAAGCTGACTAATATATTTGTCATAAATCAATATCTGTTTAGATTTGTTTCTGGACTCCAGTGCAATGGTTTATACGTAAATCCTTGTATCATTATCTCATTGTATTAATTATTCTAGTCTTATAATAAATGTTGAGATGTGGTAGTATAAGTTTTCGAATTTTTTTTTTTTAAAGATTGTTTTGGCTATTCTTGCCCCTTTGCATCTCCATGTAAATATTAGGATCAGCCTTCTAATTTCCACAAAATTTTATGCTGGGATTTTTATCATAATTGAATTAAACATATAGATTAATCTGGGAAGAATCTGCCTTTTTAGAATATTTAGTCTCCAATCCATAAACAAGTGTGGCCCTTGATTGATTTAGGTCTCCTTTTATTTCTCTCAGTAATGTTTATAGTTCTCTGTGTAACAATCTTTCACACATTTTGTTAGATTTTTTCCTGGGTATTTGATGGTTTGACGCTACTTTAAATGGTATTTTTAAGTTTTGTTTTTTAACTTTTTTTGTGGCTGGTATATAGAGATGTAATGGATTTTGGGGTATTGACTGTGTTTAGAGACCTTGACAAATGCACTCATTAATTATAATAGTTTTCCTGTAGATTGAGGGGCAGGTTCTAAACAAAATGTCATTTCTACCTTTCAGATCTTATATTTTTTCTTGCCTTATTACATTGTTTATGAATTTCAGCACAAAATTAAACAGAAGTGGTGATAGTGGTCATCTTTTTCTCATTCTTGATCTCAAGAGGAAAGTTTTAAATATTTCACCATTAAGTATGATGTTTGCCGTAGGGTTTTACGCATATTTTTTGTCATATTAAGGAAGTTCTATTCTATTCTTACTTTGCCAAGAGTTTTTATGATTCATTGTGTTAAATTTTATCAAATTATTTTTCTGCATCTATTGAGAATATTGTATGAGGTTGCATTTTATGCTGTTAATGTGGTTAATTATATGGCCTGATTTTTAAAATTTAAATCAACCTTGCACTCCTAGAAAAATATCCAAATTAGTCATGATGTATATATTATCCTTTTATATATGTCAGTGGTTTTGGTTTGCTATGATTTTGTTTAGGATTTCTGAATCAGTGCTCATGAGGAACATAAGTTTTCCATTTTAATGTACTCCGATTACATTAAATTATCATTTTCCTTATTTCTAATGCCCTTGTCATGTAATGGGAGCAAGATCATGTGGGGATCATAAAACAAGTGAGTGTTTCTTCTTTTTCTATTCTCTAAGAGAGTTTCTCTAAGTTTGGTTTCATTTGTCCTTAAACGTTTGATAAAATTTACCACTGAAGCTAGAATATTCTTTGTAGAAAGGATTTAATTGTTTAATTTTTTTTAAAGATGTAAGACTACTCAGGTTTTCTATTTCTTCTTGTGCCTGTTTTGGTGAGTTAAATTAGACATAGTGTGACTTTTCTTTTGCAGAAATTCTGGGAATTATTGGCCAAGGCAAGTCACGTGTCCAAGCTCAGGGTCCAGGTTGGGGGAGAGAGGAGAAACTCCTTATCTACAGGTATATACAAGTCCCTGTATACAAGCATGGATGCTGGGAGGAGTGGGTTGGTGGGAGTGAGGAATGGTAGCCATCTACCACAGTCATCTCCCACTTAGGAACCTATAATGATTCCTTATTTCCTGTCACGTCCAGTCTAAATGACTTCTCTCCACAGTACACGACCTACTGTTCTTTCTAGTCAGGCTAGTTCTCTCACTGTGCTTCATTCTTGCTATGACCTCTGCATGACACTCCTTCTCCATGACCCAGCCTTCTCCATCTGGCTAATTTTACCCATCTTTTAGGCTCATTCCAACTTTCACATTTTTGTTCGTTTTATTCTCTCAGCCTATAACACCACCCCCTCCAGTCCTACAGCAACAGCAATATCTGGCCAATTCTAATCTCAGCTTCCCCACGAAGCTTCCTTAGGTTGCTCCTGCCTTCACGGATCAGTCCTGTCTATAAGTTCCTAAAGATCTAATAACTATAACAAACCATTTTGAACTTAATTATGTATATTTTTTACTGTTGGCTTTACATAAATATACCTTTTTCTCACAAAAAAAAAAAAAAGAAATTCTGGGAATTACTTGCAATGATCACTACTTATGTATAACATCAAAATGATTAGGTCTAATAACATATGGATGATACATAGAGTCTTTTTACTTACTCAAAACATCATTCTAGTTTTCTAGTACTTTTTATCTTAAAAAAATTAAATCTATTATTTCAAGTCACTCACTTTTCCAGAGTAAAAATTAACAACCACTGAAAGTTGTCCCAAGTAGCAAAAATCTTCCATCCAGTTTTCAGCTGCCATAATTACATATCTAGGTGAGTTTGATTTAAATATGTTTAATCAGTCAACAAATGCATATTAAGGCATATTAAAATATACCCTTTCAAGTCATAAAATCAGGTGGGCAATTCACTATCAAAAGTCACAAAATCAGGATTTTATAAATGTAGGGAAATTACAGATCACCTAAGCTGACTACATCATTTTGCAGATAAGGAAACTGAGGGTCAGAGAGGCTAAGTGACTTATCCAAGATTATATGGTAAGTAAATGACACAGCTGGCTATTGACAACCCAGGTCTCCTGGGTTTTCCTCTGGCAGTCTTTCCACCACATCATGTTACCATTCAAACTACACATTCCATTTGGCATTAACAATGATTGAACATACTGAAATTTGACTTAGACCTTTTCAAGACCCCTCAATTGCATAAAAAATGATAAAACAGCATCCATATCATAGTAGATAACATTTTTAGGCTTCATTTTGTGTCTTTTATTAATCACTTTGAATTTCAAATGACTATCTTCTAGCCTACATTTTGTTTCAGGCGCCATTTCTCCTCAACTTTACAAGTATAACAGTTCTTGATTATCTGCCTATAGACTTTCTGCTACCCCACTTTAACTGCCCTTCTACTCTTGCCATATACCCTCCAAATGCTGCTAAAATTATATCATACTTTCCAAAGTCAAACTAGAATGATGTTTTGATTATATGCCAACTACACTGTAATTTCTTGGAGGTTAGGGATGATGATACATATATTTGTATTATCTAGTACAATGTGAAAAACATTCAGTAAATACATAATTGACTGAAAGACTGGCACCATGTTTTGGATAATCCAGTGGTTATGAATTTGAGTTAAGGAGACATCATGCCTGGGTTCAAATATCAGCTCTGCCACTTATCCCCTGTGTGACCTTAGGCAAGTTGCTTAGCTTTTCTGAGTCTCAGTTTCCTCACCTGTAAACAAGGTTAATAATAGCATCCACACCGAGATGTTGTAGAAATTAAATGAGATTATCTATCAGTACAATGCCTGGCCCAAAAAAAGTGCTCAAAAAATATTAGCTATGATGAGATTATATCGTTACTAACTACTACTCCTATTCCCGCCCTTCACCATAATTTCTCCTGTCCTTGTCCTAAGTGATTTGGAAACCTCTCCAAATCTGAGGATCCAGTGAACCTCTTCTTTTATTTTTTGAGAAATGTATCTGCTACATAAATAGTAAGTCATCCAAATCCCATTAACTCTAGGTAATTTTATTTAATAATCATATTTTAAAAGTTGGACAAATAAATAAATGGCAAGGCAATTTTGATTAAAACCCGTTTTTTCAATGGCTATTTGGAATACATCATTCATATGCAAGCCCCAAGAAGATTGAATAACAGATAAAATAAATAATGATCATAATGCAAACCACATTCTGATTCCCACTTCCCTACAAGTACAACTCCATGCAAGAATTATAAGTGCCAAAAAGTAACATGCTTATTAACTGTGGGTTACTCAACTATATACATAGAGCTTAGCAGATCACGTGAATGTTTCCATATTCTCAGTTAAGCTAATGGTTCCTTAGAGCCCAGTTCTTATAACCCCTTAAGAATTTCAAGATTTGCCTGAAAAAATATATCACATTTCCATGACTATGACTGAACACAAATTTAGAAAGCTCATTGAAAGCAAACCATCCTGGAAGACAGGAAATGGTCATTGTTTCAAAGAAAGGCGATGCACACAGGAAATGAAGCTGGTCTTAGGAACTGGATCTCACCCCTCTCCACACAAACCTGCGTGTGCCATGTGGACAGATCCTACCTTTCACCTCACACATGGTGGGGAATACGAATAAGGTCACTTACCATTTGAGGTAAAAGATATTTTATTCAAAACTGCTACATAAATGCATCCAGAGAAGCATATTTCTCCTTTTTTCACATTTCATTTTTTTTTTATAATTTTTATTTATTTATTTTTTCTCCCAAAGCCCCAATAGATAGTTGTATGTCATAGTGCACATCCTTCTAGTTGCTGTATGTGGGACGCGGCCTCAGCATTGCTGGAGAAGCGGTGCGTCGGTGCGCGCCCGGGATCCGAACCCCGGGCCACCAGCAGCGGAGCGCGCGCACTTAACCGCTAAGCCACGGGGCCGGCCCTCATTTCATTTTAAAGTATTCAGGGACTTAGAGGGATTCTGAACTTGTAATAGGCAAGTTGTAAGCCTCTGGGAAAACCTGTCAAGATTCAGATCTAAAATGTCGTTTCCTAGAAACATAGTGTTTTCTGCAGCAGGGCTCAGTGACACTTTCACTAGAAAAAGTTGCTGCATTTCATCTTTTCCTCATGAACAAAAACAATTACATGAACGGTTTTATTGATTTTTCTTTTTAATTCTTGTGAGCACAATGTGGTCATGAAGCAAGTCTGAGACTAGGAGATAAAAACCCTGGCGAGTCCCAACTGGTTACTTTGACCAGGAGTAGACAAGGTGGGGAGACCCAAATCTGTCCAATCACCACAGAGGACTGACCTCCCGTCAATGGAGCCGAGTGCTATCACACTTGTAAAGCCTTTGTAAAAAATTTGTGTTTAAAATCCATTTCGAATGGCTTTACTCCAACAGTGAAACTCGCAAGGGAGCAGGGCAGGCGTAATATCTTGATAGAGACTCACTATAGCACAGTTCTTACAATCTATGCTGAAAAGTCCTTCACTGGCACAATCCTCTTTGAATGAAGTCCCAAAGGACTGAATCCATATTAAAATCTCTAATATGAGAAGAATTACAGCAAGGTTACAATATAATTAACCCGAATTATCTTTCAAAACTCTTGCTGATATATATTCTTCAGACTATGCTCCTGCGGTGATTTTTAAAATCAGCAAAGAAGGAGGTTTTCATATTCATTCAAACTAAAAAGATAAAGGAATATTTGCATAAAAATAAAGAGTTGGTCAATTCTTTCTACTATTTTCTAACATTATTCTTATAACAGTTATTTGTGTTTTTTTTAATGGCTGCTCTGTATGGCAAAGCCTTATTCTGTCCACTTCCTAGAGTCTGCAGAAAAGTCTGTGATTCTTATTTAAGGATCATGGTGATTCCCTTCGCTGCTTGGAGGGAAAAAAAAAAGCAAAATCAGGGCTATTATCCTGTGTTTATAACAAGTCTATTACCATAGTAACGACTGTGATGTCACAAACCCTACACCAAGGGCCAGATTCTGTCTCTGAGGGGGGAAGGGCAGCTTAGCCCCGGAAATCGGACAAAATTGAACACAAACATGTGCAGCCAAAGCAAGGTCAATGCTTATGGTAATCACCAAAGCACAGGGAGCTCCCCTTCTCTGAAGAAAAGGGGGGCAGGAACAGAAAAGCAGTTCCCCGGGCCCAGAAGTAAGCTACACCCACACTTCTGCATGCAGCTGCACAAAAGGAAAGTGGAAATCCAAGCAAGTGTGGTATCACCGTGTTCCCAATCACAAGTATTCCACTGGGCCCACTGGCTGCCAAACATGGATGAGATCCAGGGGTGAGCCCGCCCGAGCACATGAAACACTCTGGAACTAGTGCCTGAGCAGATGGGAGCCCTCTAGTACCTCAGAGGAGAAACAACTTGTCTCATGATGGCAAGCACTTGAAAACTAAGCTGGGGTTTTACTCCTCCTAGGTCATCCTAGTTCACAGATGCCCAGGGTCAGAGAACTCATCAGGTCTCCCAAAAGATGTGGACCTTAAAAAATAATCTTTTGTGGGAACAAGTTGTACCCCCTGTCACTGGGGAATCTGAAGCAGCAGATTAATAAGGATTCTTATTCTGATACAGTCTAGGGAAATTTTGTACAAATATGCTGAAAAGGCAACTCTATATTAAAAAGAATATGGGATGAGAAGTCAGAAGACTTTAGTACTAGTCTTGGCTCAAGTACTTAGAAGCCACAGGACCTTGAGAAAGCCATTTAACCCATTTGAGCTTCAGTTCTTTATTTAATGGTATCTAACACGCTATTTCTCAAGGTCATTGTAAAGATCAAATCAAATAAAATAATGAATGTGAATGGGTTTCATAAACTGTAAAGAATTTAATATAAACATAAAGCATTATTATTAGTAGTATTTTCACAAAGCCAGTTTACAGTACAACAGGAATAATTTGAACACTAATATTTTCTTCCCAGGAATCCAAAGCATACATATGATCCTTGTCTTCCCTATCCCAAGAGGTGGACACTTGCATGATACAGTCAACTCTAAATTATTCAGGGGCTGATTATCGAGGGACCTTTTGTTTCTAGCCATTGTACCATTTATTAGTTTCCCTCAGGAATGCTATGTTCACCTACATAAGACTTGAAAATTGACAGTGAGTGTCCTTCAACTCGATTACCTTGAATAACAACTCTGGTAAAAAGGAAGAACTCTTCCAACTCTTACAAAAGGAAGAATTGAAATGATTAACTAGACAGAAGTTTTTGGATAATTCATGGACTTTATTTATCCATGGATAATTACTGACATCACTATGGTCAAGGTCAGACACATCGGGACTAATCCAGACAAGATACCAGCATTTTCTCAGTGAACAACAAAGTAGCCTGTCCTGTCTTATGTATGTGCAGTAGGAATTTGAATATCAGTCATCCATTCATTTATTCAACAAATATTGGTGGAGTACCTATTATGTGCCAGAGCTCACCACATATCCTGAATACCCCATGATTTTCCTGCCCTTGTCGCTGTCCCTTCCTTATGGTATTACACGGAGCACCTTGGCAAAGCTCACAGCCTGACTCTTAGACACTCTATTCACCTTCCTGCTATCATGAGACTTTTGCCAATCTTACCCTAGTACAAGGGTCAGCAAGCTACGGTCCCTGGGCCAAACCCTGGGTACTGCCTTTTTATCAGTACAGCTTTATTGGAACACAGCCACAGCCATTTGTCTACGTATTATCTATGGCTGCTTTCCTGCTACCACAGCAAATTTCAGTAGTTGTGATAGAGACAGTACAGCCCCAAAGCCTAAACTATTATCTGGCCCTTTCTAGAAAAACTTTACTGACCCCTGCATTAGATACTATAACTAAATCAAAGTTCATCTCTCCTGCAAGTTTCTGCTTAGGCACTAATAGAGTAAGCTCCTTGAAAGCAGAGAACCTTTCCATATCTTTGTCTTGTCATTCAGAACCCTAGAGTAGGAGTGAGTCAAAGTTTAGAGCAGAAAACTGAACACGTCCTTCCCTACATTTTGTTTTCAACAGATGAGCGCTGTGGAGTTGCATGGAAGACAGCAGAAAACCACTGGCATTTGGTTACTCTGGCTTCTGATTCCTCAGAGTTCCTATGTCTAAGACTTCCAAGGCTCAATTTTTGGCCTGTCTCCCTTTGCATATTTATTTCCTGATCTGATGTGGAATTAGAGTTAAATAGGAGCTGTGTGCTTGAATTCCACGTGGCTGGCTGGGCAGGAAACTCCAGGGCAGGTTTTTTGGCATGCAAAATTCATGTTAGCCTCAGCTATGCTAATTTCTAAAGCTGTTTGCTTTGCTCAAATAAATCTTAGAGGGAAATTTGCATTTGGATGCACACCTTTTTATGCACAAATTATGTGCATGATAACTCTAGGGCAGGATAAGGACTGAAAAAAAGAAAAAGAGGCCCAGTGTTTACTGAATGGCTTCCCTGTGGCAGGTACTATGCTAGGTGCTTTACATATATTTTCTCATCTCATGGCCGCAACAATCCCATGAGGTAGAACTGTGATCCCCATTTTACAGATGGGGAAACTGAGGAGAAGAGAGCTTATGTAACGAGTCCACAGGCACAGAGCTGGTAAGTGACAAAGCCTAGATTTAAACCCAATCTGGCTGAATCTGAAGCCCATGTTCTTTTCACTTAGTCACACTGCTTTATTGACACCCTCATCCTTACCACTCACCTAAGCCATGGGACATACATTCAAACGGGAACCCCACATTTACAAAATTAGTCATCCCTCTTCTCTCCAGTCGCTCTATGCAAAATATGTCTTTGGCCCTTGGGAGATAAATTTAGGCCCCTCTGCATCACAAAACAATCAACCAAGGAGAATAGTGGCATTTGAAAGGCAAACTTTATATAATACACAAATTACGTTAGTAATTAGTAGACAACGCAATTCCAAGTGATTTTGACAGGGAAATGGATTTGAATGATATAGCTGAGAACCTTAGTATGAAATGACACTTTTATTGCTAAAATGTAGTAGGCCAAGCAAGAGAATATGCCCATACCATGAAGCAAAATGTTAGTAACACTTAGAATACAGTGTAAATATATCTATAACATAAGACTAGGAATTTATATCTATAAATATCTTCACTGTTTATGGAAACATAATCAAACATCTATCTTCTCTAAAAAAAATACAAGCATTACCTTTATTAAGTTACAGTAAGTACTGCTATCAAAACTCACTCTTTATCATTACTCAATTCAATATACAGAAAAATAACCCGTGTAGCAATGAAGCATTCTAGCATACTTCTAACACTTTAAAGCAGCCAGATATAATACTATTGAACTTCTTTCTCTGTGTGGAACATATCTGTAACATAGTTTGCAATATCACATCATGCTCAGCTCACTGCCATGTAGCTTAATACACTGCTATCTAATTTTCTGGAAATATAAAAGAACTGATTGCATTTTCATGCAAGTGAAATTCAGATTTCCATTTTTTTTAAGCTCTCAAACACAGCTTTCCAGGAATTAGAAAGAACTCTGTGGTGCAGATGGGTAATCTAGGTTGTTTCTTAAGTGGATTTCGAAGAAGTCACATTGAGGAACAAGTCTGCCTGCCACATACCCTTTATAAAACTTTCCTTTCCTCCAGAAAACTCACAGAGGAGACCTGGCCGTCACAACACCACCATCCAGTTCAACCATGGTTACTTTTTTCTTGCTAACCAGTCAGTATCTAATTTTTTAAATTAGTTCATCCTTTTTTATTTTAAACAGATGATTTCAGAGAAGGAAAATAACTTTTTTGTAGCTTGTGGTAGGAAAAGTTTATTGTCAGTTGAAAGTTTACAGACTAAGCAGCAGGTTGCGGAATTCACTTAATATAGCAATACTATTTAAATAATACATGCACTAACATTTCTTATCTACAAAATTCCTAAAATAGTCTTTTCCAAAATTAACCAGAGCACTTAATAATTATTCATAAGATAGTTAAAACAACTTTCTATGAATCCTTATCATTGGAAACCCCAGTAGCGACTTACCTGCTGGTGGCTTTATGAAAGGTGGCGGAATTAAAGGTACAATAATGGGCACATTGCCATGATCCTTTGACCCTGCAGGTGAGTCACTGAGTCCATTTCCTGTGGCAAGCCCTGAATAGCCTGTGCTTATATTGTATGGTGAAATAACACTGTCCTCAGGTAATTTTGGTTTTGGCAAAGAATTTTCTGTAAAAGAAAAAAATCACATTCAATATGACAAAAGCACTTATTTTCCTTAAAACCACATTTTCTCAAGTAAAATGGCTATGTAATAAAACACGTTTTTCCTTGCAAATCTTTAAACACTTTACCAGAACTCCACAGACCATCCTGGACCTTTTCAGTCTTGTTACCATAAATTTCCAATGGGCTCCTTTATAATTTGCTCCACTATGATAGCTAACATCCCAATTGTATCGTGGTGATGAATTTTAGCACTGTAAAAGCCCATAGAAAATTGAGAGGCAATTAACCTTTTCCATGTACAAGGTGATATATAGCAGGCATCGCTCTCTGGCTACCAGTGGGAAAGCTTAAAAAGTGCTCCCCAGCACTGAAACTAGGTCCCACTGTATTATAACCTTGGGTCAGACTATAATCAAAAGAACCAATGAGAAAGAAGCAGATGATTAGGAAGAAAACTGTTGTTTCACAGGGTACACTCTTCAAATTAACCCATTAATACCCATTAAAAATTAACAAAAATGAAAATAAAGAAAACTTGCCATGATATGAACTTTATGAATTTTATCCTTGCATATGAATCATTAAAAAAAAAAAAAACTCAACCATGGAAAACAACTTCTTCCCTCTAGTAGCATATCTTGGCACTCTCTCCATGTTCCCCAGAGGCAAAGAATATTACCTAGACCAAGTATTATACGAGCTATTAGTTTATAGAATAGAAACTCATGACTTGCATTTTTCATTTACAGTGAAATTGATGATACTATCGCCGTAACATGATGTGCACAATTTCATAGCAAGCTTAACATAAAATTTGTCACGTACGTTCAATTCCACATGCCTGCAGGACAGCTCATTTACATTTCGTTGCTTGGCATATGAGAAGGAAAAGCTCTATCTTAGAGACTGGAAATAAAATGCATGAACAGGTAGTTTATGCCAATAGATTTTTAATGCAATGCAAATGCTGATCAAATTACCAATGATGATACATAATTAGTTTTACCCACATTTTATTAAAGTTCCCCAAATCGGTTGCTTCTTCACATTCTCTTCTTTCTTTCTTTGACAATCAAACTCTCATTCCAAATTTAGGTTGTTAAATTCAGTATCAGTATCAACAACCACCAACAGTTCTAGGCTTCCCTCATGAAATATCTGGCATAGCTACCTACTGGTAAAATCAGTGTTAATTCAATTCTGCCAAGCCTCTATTCTCTACTCTTTAGCTGGGATTTGATGAAAATTCTTATAGAATAATATAGGATCCAATCATCTACTACTCTCTTCCTCTTCTTACCCTATCCAACACTGTGGGGATGGAGGAAGGGTGAAAACTTTAAACACAACCCAGAAATAGAGCTTTCCTTTAGAATTCTCACCAAAAATGGAGGGGAGGAGCAATTACCAAACTAACCATGATTCTCTCTTACAGTTTGAAAATCTAAACCTTACATTTCACTTAAGAGAAAGCACCAGTCCCCAACAACTGATATATCAAAGGGCTCAGGAAACTAGGAGAAGTTAGCAAACATTGTCCCTGTCTATAAATTTGTGGGCAGGACCACAGCACTTAAGATCCCTAGTCCTTGTCTAGCTAGCTCTCCCACTGCTGGAAGGAGATTAAGCGGCATCTATTTTTGTTTTATGTTGCTCTTTTACATTCTGTGGCATTCTGCTTATGGGAAAGCACTACTGGGGATGTACATTTAAATCAACCATTGGCATAATCAACAAAATGAGTCCCAAAGCAACTTAATTCTGGCAGGTTGAGATAGTTAATCCTTCTTTGCATGAACAAAGGGACATTAAATGTCATTACCTTTGAGAACAGAAATGTGCTGCCGGCTCTCTCCATCTGTAGGGTAGCTCCTGAATTCAATATCTTCACCATCTTTCAATTCAACCTTATCATAGCCATACCAGCCAAGGAGTTCATTCATTGTGTTTTCTGCAAAGTTCTGAAAAAGAAGCATAGGCTACTTATTTATATAATCAATAACTATTTGAAAAGAATGCATAAAACAAATTCTGTTTGCACTACCCATTTGCTGCCAGCCCTGCCCCACCTCCCTTAGAGTTGTGTTCATTTTTCAAATCATGTTCAAAAATTGTAATGCATTTAAATCTCAGGATGACGCATTCAATTATGACAGGCCTTCAGACATTTGCATTTTAAAGATAATAAGAAAAAAGGTATTTGTCAGTTTTGCTTACGAATAGGAAGTCATATATTAGCATATTCTTCTGCAAAGTCTCTATACCACACTAACAGAAAAATATTGAAAGAGAAAGCACAAAAACAGCTAAGAAAATATTTTGAAAATGAAAACAATTAACTTTTTTGTGGCTCAGCTTAATTTTTTAAATTAGAATTGCTTTCTGATTCAGGTGTTGTTTCTTAACATGACTCTTATCACAGATAAAGCAAAAATTCAGCAAGGAAATAATTTCTCAATTGTCAACCACTACCATACACAAAGCTGAATAGGCTTCAAGGGTCTCCCTTTTTAATTTCCCCTTTTGCAAGAGTATTCTTTAAAAATCAAAGCATAATTTGCCTTACAAATTTCATTAGCAACAGATTCTTTCTCCATGAAATCAGAGGTCACTATGATTATCTTCTGACAAATAACACAGAAGTACCAAATATCTTTAAGGTTACCAGCCAGCCCCGATTGTGGATAACATGAAAACACATTATGAACTATAAATCAATATATAAACGTAAAGTATTATTATTGTTGTTATTATCGATATCAAACTGTGGAAATAATGGGTGTAGTTGGACAGATTTAAAGCTTTACTATCAGGTGACTATTTTTTATGAACTTAACAACTGCTAGATATTGAAACAAGATGTGACTGTGTATGTTAATGATCTTAATGCACCTTAAAGAACCTCTATCTGAGAAATAGAGAGTAGAGTGGTGGTTACCAGGGGTTGGAGGGTGGGGGAAATTGGGAGATATTAGTCAAAGGGTACATACTTCCAGTTATAAGATTAACAACTTTCGCGATCTAATGTACAACATGGTGATTATAGCTAATAATACTGTGTCATATACTTGAATGTTGCTGAGAGTGTAGATCTTAAATGTTCTTACCACAAAAAAGAAATGGTAACTGTGTGATGGGATGGAGGTGGTAGCTAACACTATGGTGATAACTATTTTGCAATACGTAAATGTATCAAATCAACACATTGTACACCTTAAACTTACACAATGTTATGTGTCAACTATATCTCAATAAAGCTGGAAAAAAATTTTAATTAAAAAAAGGACTCTATATTACAGAGTAAGGGCTTAATAAATGTTTGTTTAATGAGTTTTTTAAAAAGCATCTCTATCTGGCAAGGCAGCCTGAACCTCCTAGACTGGGCTAGAAAAACTATATTTTCTAGGGGCCGGCCCAGTGGCTTAATGGTTAAGTTCACGTGCTCCGCTTCAGCGGCCAGGGGGTTCACAGGCCCGCATCCCAGGCTCGGACCTAGCACTGCTTATCAAGCCACGCTGTGGCAGGCGACCCACATATAAGGTCGAGGAAGACGGGCACAGATGTTAGCCCAGGGCTGATCTTCCTCAGCAAAAAAAAGAGGAGGACTGGCAATGGATGTTACCTCAGGGCTAATCCTTCTCACCAAAAAAAAGCCAACTATATTTTCTAACCTTCTCTGTGACTCAAAGAATCTTTTCTCATTCTCCCTAGAAGGTGTCATTTCTGAATTACACTGGGATGTATAATTTATATAGATGAAACAAAGCACCGAGGCTAAACCAGAGTATGCACAGCCTCGACGTGTGAGTTCCATGTTCTCTTGAATTTCACAACTTTAGATTTCAGCAGGGGTTGCATAAAAAAGAAAAGATATTACTCTAGTGACTCCACAAAAACAAACCTGGCATTTCAAACCACCCACAGGATGCTAGAATTTTTTTGTTTCAGTACCCACTTAAGCTCAAAGTTCCAACTGGGTCGATCTGTGATGGTATAGCGCACAAGCAATTAAAAAAAAAAAATCCAACCAGATTGATTCAGTGTTACCATTCACAAGGCCAACAGTCAGCCATATCAAGCTTTAGTGAGGCATTTATTCTCTCTGATGGCTGGTCATGTCCACATTAAATAGACATTCTTTTCATGAATGCACAAGGATGATATGATCGATATACATAATAAGCTCAGCAACTTCTGGAATACCACTGAGGAGGACGCAGCTAAATGCTGCTCTACTCAATCAAAAGAGATCCCTTTAATGAGGAGTCAGTCTCCCCTAACACCCAATTTCTTTCACTGACCTGAGTGCCTGGACTGGAGAATTACAGTCCCTGAGCACACAAATCGAGGTCCTCCATCAGTGGGCTGGCAGCAGAAATCTCCAAGGATAAGGATTACACCTTGCATCAAAAAACCAATTCCCAACAGTGTTAATAGCCAAGTTCAAGCCACCCTATTGGTCTGTGTGCTGTTTGTCCCAATCTCTAAGAGAACTGTGCCAAGAAGACGGAAAATCTTTTGCATAGTAACTCCTGGACACCATATCCAATTTTCTAGACCGTTTGTGTCTGGGCGCCTCTCTCTCCGGTTCTTTCTAACCTCTGAAGTGACACAAAGGCTACAGATGCATAGTTCATGGAGAAACCTCCCAGCCAAGGATATAGATTTGTTTGTTTTAGTCCAGCTGCAAATCCATTCAGCCTTTCATAACCAGTCCCAGGGATGGGATCCAGAAGTTTCAGACATTTGGGTAAAAACTGAAACCTCAACTGGATTACTAACACCAAATTCATATTATTTGGGCATCCTAACTGCATCACTTAGTTTATGGTTTGTGCTGAAAATTCAGAGGCTTCACGGGACAATCAATAAGAACTTGATCTATTCCATGATTTTCGAGTTACTATAAATGTCAGCGAAAATAAACCTGAAAGCATTCCCTTTCTTGTCATTGAAAATAAAAATAAACACCTTAATGTTTTGATATATGATCACAAAAGTAGAAAACGAAAGGTTTATAAAGCCTCAAGCCATAAATCTCAAACTTTCATGAGAGGAAAAAGATGAAAGAAAGAGAAAACAAACACCAGAGTTTCTTATAATGTAACTACAAGAAATAGACTACTACCTCTGTCTTATACACTATTGTATTAAGAAATCAAAAAACCCCAAGGAATAAATAATTTAAAACTTTTAATTCCTGGGTAGAATTTGATGGTCGATATCATATAGGCTGGTTATGGTGCTAAACCGAAGGAAATGAAATAGATTTTTGAAGTTACCATCTAAGAGATATAACATATTCTAGGAGAAATGAATTAATGTTTATGGCCTATAAGGATTTTCAAGTCCTTCTGGTAAAGAATTCCAACAGCTATGTTTTCAACATTTTTTGTATCACTATCCTTAAAAAAAAAAGTGTTCTATTAGAAGAATTATTCCTTTCCTACATAAGTTTCTTAGTAAGTTATGTTTATTAAAATGGTGAAAAACTTAAGGTGGTAAGAGCTAAAATGTAGAGATTTTGAGGCACGGATGTCCAATAATAGGACAAGCTACTGTAGCAGGGATGTCGTAAAATTTGCTTCCCCCCAAATCTTCACCCAGCATCTGTCCTGGACACTTGGGGCGGGAAACCAAAGTCGAGTCTCTTCAAGCCCCTCCCAGCTCTAAGATCCTGTGAAATCAAAGAACTTCCACTTATATAAGAAATAACATACCTTTTGCAAAGAAATATCATAATTATAGTGATCATACATCATAAATTTTACTGAACAGCCACTATTTCAAATATTTTATCATTGTTCCCATAAACCATCAAAATGTGCCAGAAATTTCAATATTCTGGCATCTGAATTACATTTTGCAGACTGCCTCTCGCCCTTGGAAGTGGCACAAAAATCCTCTCTCATACCATGTGGTCCAATTTGGGTTTGGAAAATAGGTCACTATAATTATAATGATAATGTCTAACACTCTTATAGCACTTTATACTGTTTCCACATCCTTTAACTTCCCTGTTCCTTTCAATAACCCTATGAGTTAGGTATTTGATTTCCACAATAAACTTTTGGTGAACCCATGTGACATTCTTATTTTACAACAGAAAATTAGAGCATCCAGAAGGTGAATGACAGGCATGAGAGATCACCCAGCACAGTCAGAACGAAAATACAGATCTTCTGATTCATATACCAGGCTTCTTTCTATTATAAATTCTGCACAGTCCAATGTGTCAGCAATTCCAAAGAAGCTACCTCCTTGGACCAATCAAAAAGTCGAAAAAATACCATAGGATGTCAATATCACATATTGACATACCATAGGATGTCAATATCACATATAAAGAGGTTTCCAACCAAGGCATATCTACCTACCTATGTCATATCTACCTATGTCAAGACTTTGCTTGCTTTCAGATTTGATCACTGGCCTCTACTCTCCTTAACTATTTGTAGTGTTGGAATGGAGATTCTCAAAATTCACAATTAAAATTTAATCTTATTTTGACAATTTTTTGACATCACATCAGACTCTAATTGCTTTGCACTTCTAAAACTTTACCCCCATACTTCTTCCTCACCCTTTTCCAACTCCCATCTATCACCTCCAGTACTCCTAAGGAAAGAAGAAAATCCTAACATTTAGTCTGAAAGCATGATCTCTTCCTAGAATTTTTTTAAAAAAAGAAAGATGGTGGAAAGGCAGGTAATTTTACTATTTCCCCACTCCCCTGAGTTTTTTCTATACTGGAAAATTTTATTTTTGTTGGAACTTAGTTCCCAGGACATTCATTAGACACTCTCTTTATTCAACTGGAAGTACTATACAAATGTCAAAGTTCAACCTAAGTGATTTTTTTTTTTTTTTTTTTTTTTTGCTGAGGAAGATTTGCCCTAAGCTAACATCTGTTGCCAATCTTCCTCTTCTTGCTTGAGGAAGATTCTCCGTGACCTAACATCTGTGCCAATCTTCCTCTATTTTGTATGTGGGTCACCACCACAGCATGGCAGCCAATGAGTGGTGTAGGTCTGCACCCGGGAACCAAACCCAGGCCACCAAAGTGGAGCACACTGGACTTAACCACTAGGCCATGGGGCCAGCCCCTAAATGATTTTTAATTGAACATTTTACCAGATAAATAATAAAAAATTGACTTTCACTTTGAAACTCTCAGTAATTACAGATTCCCAAAATACCTCTGAAATGCAAGTACTTCAAGGTCTTCAAAAAGGACTAATGATCTTATTTTGAAAGTACCAAACAGATTTTCAAATATAGGTAGGCACCACTGGTTTCTTTCATTCCAGGCCTTGCATAACTAAATACTGACGTGCTTTCAATTTTGTATCCTACCCAAGAAAGCAGCAAGTTTTCAAAGAGCTCCCAATCATTCATTTGAATGTGAGAAAAGCCATGTCCTTCCTCTCCCACAAATATAATTCCCATTTTCACTCTAAGTCCTAGTTCACTCCACAGTTCTAGTAAAATATATCATCCATCTCAAACACACTGTAAGTTACCTGAGGACAGAAACCTTTTGTTTCATTTTATGCCTCACCTAGCACAATGCCTAGCACTTAGAATGTACTCAAAAAATGTGCTAATACATTTGGATATCTTCACAAATAATTTTTTTAAATGTATAAATACTGAAAAATCATCAAACAAAATCCAGGAAAACTGATTCTAAAAATAAACATGAGAAAGTTTAAAAAAATTATAATATCTAGTGTTAATGAGCACTCCCATACTATTAGGAATTTAAATTGATTCAACTTTTAGAAAAAGTAATTTGATTCTATGCATTAAAAGCCTTAAAAATTTACATACTGTTTGATTCAGCAATTTTATTTCTAGGCATTGCAGAGACTATTCTAAGGAAATAGGTACAAAAATATGCATGTTCAGGAAAGTTTATCTCACTACTGTTTTCTTAGAAACAAACTATATGCCAAACAATGGGAATCCGATTAAATAAAGTATAGCTTAGTCATGGAATGACTAAAATGGAATACTATTTCCCACTAAAATATATGCCATAGATAAATTTTCACTGCCATGAAAAGCCATTAACAATATATTAGGGCCGGCCCCGTGGCTTAGCGGTTAAGTGCACGCGCTCCGCTGCTGGCAGCCCCGGTTCGGATCCCGGGCGCGCATCAGTGCACCGCTTCTCCGACCATGCTGAGGCCACGCCCCACATACAGCAACTAGAAGGATATGCAGCTATGACATACAACTCTCTACTGGGGCTTTCGGAGGAAAAAAATAAATAAATAAAATCTTTAAAAAAAAATATATATTAAATTTTAAAAGGAAGGTTAGTACACTATAAGACCATTTTTGTTTTTTAAAAAAACTATATATCATACATAGAAAAGAACATGAAAAGACATACATCAAAATGTTGACAGTAATTGTGTCTAGGTGGGAAAATTATAGGCTTTGTTTTCCTTTTTGCTTATTTGTATTACTTATTCTACTATTTCTGTCATGTCCATGTATTATTTTTGCAAAAATAAAAAATAGTTTTAACTAAAAATTAATTAACACAGTCATCTCATAGACAATCATGCAAGCCATATTCACAGTCGTAACAACAATCAAAAGGATCTGTCATTATATTACTTAACTTCAAAACATTCTGACACTCATTATCCAAGAAAGTAGAGCATATGAGAAATACTTTCAAAAGAAAAGGAAACCACCAATTCTGAGCAATTTATAAGGCGGGAAAAAAATTCTAGTATCTCTGCTAGTTAAGGTGATGAATAATAGAATAACGGTTATTTTTGGAAAATATTTTATCTCCCTTTTCACCTCCATGTGTTCTGACTGACTTCTGAGGTAGAGTTCTATTCAGCATCATTGGACTGGATAATTGAGATTTTAAAAATGGGGGTGGGGTCTGCAAAAGCGAGGCAGAGTCCTGTTCCAAGTTCCAGAGTGAAGTAGGAATTGAACTTGGTTAGAAGCCAGTTTCTAGCTCTATTCCCAGGTCTGGCCTAGGGCTGAGTCTAAGTCATTTCTCTTAACACAGACCCAGTGGATTGGTTTTATTTTACGGACCTGCCAAGAAGAAGGTCGGGAGGTAAAATTTAAACAGTGCAAAGGAAATATTGGAAGAGTCCTTTACAGATTACAAAGTCCTTCCACATTCACGATCCTGCTGGATCAGATGGTATCCTAAAGACGAGCCACTCCCCACAGATGACCCATTACAGGGTCATCCACATGCATGAAATAATAAGAGTGGCCAGATTCACACTCTTGGTGCAGACTTTAACCATCGAGCCCTGCTGTTTTTACCTGAACTACAGCTTTTTAGCTTGAAATCCTAAGAAGCTCATCACTGAGCTCTATCTGGCTCATTTTGCAGCATTGTTCTCAGCCCCAACACAACGATTATAATGCAGTTTTGAGGGCAGAGGACACATCATAACACTAAAATCCAGCTCCAGCCTGGAGCAGCCCTGAGAAGAAAGTCTTGTCTTATTGATGTATTCTGAATTGGATAGCTATATAATTGGCATATGAAACCAAAATTGTGTGTTTCCACATTTAAAATCGATGTTGTTTTATTGTCTTCTTGTGACACAGAACAGACAATTATGTCCCCCACATTTTAATCTGTGGCCGGGACATCAAGTATCCTAAAAAAGGTCAAACAAATGCTGTGAAATTGTGGATACCAGCCCTCAGGCTAACATTGTGGCAAGCATGGCAGGTGTGCAGCTGTGTGCAGCTGTGTCCTATCACAGCTGCAGAACTGCCCTAAAAATCACCAAGACTTGTTACATGGTTTGCCTGTCCTTGCCAAAGCCACTGGCCTTAAGGCAGGACAGAGTTCTATAGCCCTTTGGTTACAGAAGAGATATTAACACCCATCAGTCTACAGATCCTTAAATATACATTCAGCAAATCTCACTCACCACATGCTTTCATGTCTGTTTACATGTTTCAATTGGCACCATCAAAAACAAAGTACTCTATTTTTTCTCATTCTACCCTTTAGGAAATATTCAATAATCTTATTAGCTTGAGAGTGCAAGTGTGGCTGACTTCCCATTCCACAGAGGAAGTTTTAGACTTCAGAGATTTTTAAATGATCCACCTTCTATTACTTCTACCATTTTTTTAAAAAAAGAAGTATAAAGATTCCATAAAAAGGACACTTCCTTAGAAGATATGAAAAGTCTGGTCACCCTAACAAGACACTACTTTTCCCTGGAACTCTCCTATTTCAGACAGTCACTTGTACTTACTGATATTTGCCTTTTTTGAGGCTCTGTTTCTGACTTTCCTTTAAAAACTCGGTTACCTCTTGGTCTCTGTGAGTCTGTCTTTCACACAAGGAGAGTAGGGCTTGGCTTCTCAGAGCAGTGCTTGGCAAGCACAGAGGCAGGAAACGCAGAAGGGAATGAGTCTGTCAGACTCATTTTCTTCTAGTTCAAATGTTTATTTCAGATTTGGGAGGAAGTGGAGTGGTTCCTTTCCATTTCCTCGTCTCTAGAACCTGCGAGTTGTATCAGGCTTAGAGAATCTCGCTCTACCGCACATCATCCTCACAGGTTCACAGATGGAGAAAGAGACTCTTTTTAGAAAACCCCTGGTTTCAACAGAGTGGAATTCATAGCTCTCGGTGCCCTCCCAGGACTATCTTTTATGGGTTTAGACTGGAGCGTTGAGCAGGACAACTGAGAACAATGTGGAGGATAAGGCTGGTGGGCTCAGAAACATCCTATACTAGCTCCCAAGCAGCAACGGTCATGTCCCAACTAACATTAGTCCCCAGCCCTGCCATGTGGCACACCTGAGGCCACTGCTCAGCTGGGGAGGTCTAACATAATTTGTGAACTCCTGAGCCTACTTTCTAGGTCCCTGAGACTTACCATGTCTGATACCTGGATGGTGTTTCAGCAGCAAAACTGAAAATATACCTGTTTTAGTAATGAGCTTTCAACCATAAACACACTCACTTTTCCAATCCACGTGCTGATTTCTCTCTATACATATTTTTTAAAGATTTTATTTATTTATTTTTTCTCCCCAAAGCCCCAGTAGATAGTTGTGTGTCATAGCTGCACATCCTTCTAGTTGCTCTATGTGGGACGCGGCCTCAGCATGGCCGGAGAAGCAGCGCGTCGGTGTGAGCCCGGGATCCGAACCCGGGTCGCCAGCAGTGGAGCGCGCTCACTTAACCACCAAGCCACGGGGCCGGCCCTATACATATTTTTTAAAGCCAAGCTATTTATCTCACTGCACTCACCAGCTCGGCTCTGCACTTGCTTTATTGTCTATGCAATAGACAAAGGTCATTTTTAATGCCAAATGGAGACCATCAGAAACCAAACTAGAAAATCTTGTGGTCAGTTTACTGCTTAAACTCTAACAGATGTGCCCAACTCTATTTTAGGTACAAATTACTTACTGAAAATATTTATAGACAGAAAACTCTTCAGCAAAGGAGACCCTAAGACATTTAACACAGATTATCCTATAGTTTAGCAATTGATAATGAAGCCAAACATTGTAAATGCATTAATTATAGTTTGTTTAGGAAAGTTTCAGGGCAGAGTGCTCCACCTAATCACCTTGGTTTTGTCAAAGAGTTTTAAAAGATAAAAGTCTGACTCATTATCTCGACTCATAGTTTAGATTTTGTGAGTTGTATTACGCTTTGGGAGTCACTAGTCATGTTCGCTAAGATCTATGTGCACAAAATACATACTCTGAAGTGCAACTATATTTACACATCCAACAGTACAAACTCGTTTTTATATTATATCTACCATGTTCTGGGTGAACTCCTGAAATGAATTAACCTTTCCATATGTTGGAATTCCCTCCTAAGATCCATTTATTATGATACTTGTGAGCTAACAGTATATTGAAGACATATTACATTAGATACCATCACAATATTCACTTTAGAAACCAAAAGATGTCAAAATATAAATTGCATCGCCATCTGATTTTTTAAAATCCTCTCTGTTCGTCATCAATTAAATAAGGCATATTGATTGTAAGTACAGCAAAGTAACAAGTCTTTTTAATCAAGAAAAAACAGGATGAAGGGAAGAAGGAGAAAAGGAAAGATAAAGAAACATTGTAAAGGTCATAGTGAGACAAACATTTCTATTTGCAGATATTTTCACTAAAGTACACTATAAGCAAGCTATGCCAAGTCATGTACTTTTCACACACAAAATTATATTGTATCAAATTTAAATTTGTTACAAGTGTCATGTACATTAAACCAGTGATAACGAAAATGTAACTCGATATCTGATCTAGTGAAACAGCAACCAACATTAGCTCCCAGCCACGTGAAGACAATCTCCAATGCCACTGCTGGAGTCAGCTAAACCTCAGCCAGTTTGTCTTCTCCAGCCATTTTTAAATAAATATGTGACTATCTCAATTAGGAAATCTTGAAGGAAGTCTCTATGATGAGGCAATTTTGTTGCTCATTCTCAGCGCCCTGCATTTGCTGTACTTAAAATAGACACTTGTGCCAATGTCCTTTCTATTACCCGAAGGGGAAAAAAAATCACATACACACCAGTCCTTTTTCTTTGAGCTCACAGAGAAGCAACTTGATCCAACCAGTGTTGAAACCTGAGTAGGTCACTGTACACCACGATAAAATTCCCTAATCCCTGAGCCAAATCTCCCTAAGGGGGGCCTCCTCCTGATCCTCCACTTCCCAGGCTGACTTTTCCATTCGCTCTCTCCTCTTTCCCCCTTTCATTTCCCCTACCTTCAAGCCTTGATATGTGATCCGCAGTGGGGGCTCAGGTTTCCGTTTTTACAGCTTAGGCCGTGCTAGCTGTATACATTCCTTTCTTTCTGCCGGGCAGTGATTACTTACCAGGGCTTAGTTTACACTGGTCCAGATGAAAGCCGTTCAGATGAAGGCAAACACAGCCAGGCAACTCCAGCGGCACCGATATGAAGCTGCACAAGGCCACATTGTGTTCTCGGTGACATTTTGTTGCACATATTTTTATATAGAGCAACCAACTTATTATATTACTCTACACTTTAGGTTTGGGGAAATGGAGGGGTAATAATACCATAAGGTTTGGGGAGGGGTTTTATTGATGTGGTTATGAATATTAAAAGCAGAAAAATATTAATGAGCTCAAAATAACCCTTCCATCTTTTGACTTTGAGAAATGACTTTTTAAATGAGGACTTTTGGTGTTATTATATTAGAGGAATGCCTACTAAACAATTCCACTAGAACTGGGATTTCATGACTCACTGGCATGGTGTGCGTTGACATGACTGAAGATTTCGGCCAGAGGTCTCCTGTACATTGTTCCAAACCAGAGAGAAAATACCGATCCTACAGGCAATTGAATTAGTTGCTGCGTAAAACTTCTTATTTAATGCTACACTGTACTGAAACGATAAGGATTAAAACTTCAAATAGTAGGTGGTGATTTGGAAGGAAAATAACATTTTAAAAAGAGGAAATTCTGTGCACGAAGGTTAATTCCATACTTAGTCCTGTAGCATCGGCTAAAAATTGTGTAATTTTTCCCCTTCACACAATGTTGTTTTTGTTTCTTCCTCACCAGTTCAGACAAACATCTGTTATACTGTGGAAGGACAACTATCTCCCAAACCACGGAGTGCGCCCGCAGCCAAAGTCAACAACGCGAGCCCCAAGCATCGAGCACAGTCAGCCTTTATATCCAGCCGGGATAACATTTCACATGTTTTGATTAAAATTAGCTAATTTGTAATTCTAGAACCTATGAAACTTAAAAGCTGCCATCCATATAGATCACATTAAGCAGTGTTTTAAAGGGCCAGTGCACACCGTGATTTCCTAGTAGCTTCACCTCTGTCCTCCTCCTCCACCCCCAATTTAAAACGAAAAGGAAAAATGATCTGGAAATGCAGGACAGGAGGGAAAGGTAAATAAGGAAGAATGGTTATTGTAGACTGTTTGATTCCACCCCCATCGGAAGGCAACAACTCCTACCGGTGTCTTTTTTAAAAAACTACCTTTGGAATCAATAGTGGTTTCCATCACAAGGAATGGCATTGATTTCCAAGGCAAATCTTCCTTAACTCTCCTTGGACTGATGCTGCACCTCCAGCTTCCAGACACTAAGTTCCTCACCCAGAAATAAAAACCCTAACTCTAAAATTTAGATTGCTACAGACATTTCCTGGGGGAAAGGAAAGCTAAGCATATGCACTTAGGTACACATATAGGATGTATTATCCGTGTGCCCCTTTCTAAACATGGGCTTCATACAAGGCACTCTCACAGAATGCGCTTGTTCTAATCAAGAAAACGTCAAAACGCAACAAATTTCACTTAGTTGCATGCCATTTTCATCCAGTTTGTCTTTTAAATACAAACTTCACCAACCTGACCAAGTCAGCTGGCAGTGTTAAGGATTCTATGCAGAAGATGGGGAACACCAAGGCTGCCGAATGGAAAACTAAAGTCCCCCGAAATCTGCTACTTGTTTGTAACTGACGGAAAGAAAAAATATAAATAAAATTTTTTTTAAAATCAAGAGGGCCTCGTGAAATCAACACAGAATAAACCGCTCGCCTGGCAAAAGCTGCAACTTTATGGAAAATACGGGGGTACAAGGGGGACCAGGAGCTTAGCGGTGCTCTTGTGCAATCGCTCCAACGCGAACAGCTGGAGCGCCAGGCTGCTGCGCTCGCCACCTCTGGAGTACCGCTGGCCTGGCGGGGAGCCCGGCCTCGCCGAGAGGACTCCGGGCTGGCCTTTCCGAACAATGGGCAGGCGCCCTGAGAAGGCCGCCCCTCAGACAGCTATCTTTCAGCGGGGCTTGCCCCGGTCTGCTTAACTGGGAAGTGAAGCATGCAAAGGCGAGCGGGAGGCGGAGGCAGCCAAGGGAGAGGAGTGGGCAGGGGCGGGCAAAGCGAGCCGGCCGTCAAAACGGTACCCAGACCCGGGCCGCAACTCGCCCCGGCACTGACAGCCTCTTTACACCGTCGCAGTTGGCTACTCGGGGGGAAGCGGGGTCGAGGAACGAGGAGATGAACTGGGGAGTGGGGTGGAATCCAGCGCTCCCGGGGTGCCTCGGCCGGGCAGCTCCTAACTTTGGAAAGATCCGAGGGATGGTTCCCGAAGAAGGGGGAAAAACTATACCACCGAGTAAGAAAGCCTGTTCACCATGCCCACTCGCCACTTGGGCCCCGGGTCCCCTCCCCCTGAAACGCGCCTGTGCCAACCTGGGGTTTATAAGGTTAAATAGTATGTGGTTTCCCAGCCGCCCCTCACCCCCATCAAATCGGAGGTTGGCAAATCTCGGGGATGCAGCCCGCGAGTTGGCCTCTGTTTTGCACCTGGAGGAGCAGCTGAGGCGTTCTGGGCATCCTACAGAAACTGACAAGCGCTCCCTTGTACCCCCCAAATCCATACCGCGGCCCAAAGGGAGCGGGCGGAAGAAAGAGCTCCGTCTCTCCAGCCCCGAAGTCCAAAAATACCTTCATTTCCTCATTGATCTCCCTTTTCACTGGGTGAGCCGGTTTCCTGCTCCTTTTATTTTCCGGAGGTCTCCCTTCTTTCTCCATTTCTGCCATGTTTTTGTGTCTGGTTTCTGTGGAGATGAAATGGCTGCTGCCGCCGCCGGCGGCGGTGGTGGTGGTGGTGGTGGAGGTGGTGCTGATGGTGGCAATGCTGGCGGAGGTAGCGGTGCTGGCGGGGCTGGGGCCGGGGCTGGGGCTGGGGCTGGGAGGGGGGAGGGAAGGCAGGCGCCGGAGAAGCGGGGTCTCTTCTAGCGGCGGAGAACGTCAGTGGCTGTCAGAGGGAAAGGTTGCTCAAGGAGTCTCGGGGATGCCGCCGCCGCCGCTCCTGCTCCCGCTGCCGCCGCCGCCGCCGCCACCAACGCCGCCGCTGCCGCCGCTGCCCCTGCCGCCGCCGCTGCTTCTGCCGCTCCCGCCGCCGCCGCCGCCGCCGCCGCCGGGCTGCATCCTCGGTGCCCCGTGGAGTCGTCAGCCATCTTCCGTCGCTCTGTCCGTCTGCATGGGCGAGGGGAACGAGGGCCAGGCGCGGAGAGAGCTGCTCTGGGCGTGCGTGCGTGGATGTGTGTGTGCGCCCGGGAGAGCGCGCCAGCCCCGGCGCCCAGCGCCTCCCGCGAGCCGAGCCGGGGGCGGGCTGGGGGCCGGCGCGGGGAGGAGGGGGCGGGAGGGAGCCGGGGCAGGGAGGGGGCGGGAGGGAGGGGGAAAGGTGGGGGGGCTAGGACAGCCCCCAGCTCCCGAGCGGGCGTGGCTTCCACCGTCACTGTATACGCGGATGCTGCGCGGCGCCGGGGGCTGCTCGCGGCCGCTTGCTCATCGGCAGCGGGCACCGGCGGGACGCGGCGCCCCTCGCGGCCGCCACCTCTGCGCGACGCCCCCCGGGGCCGCTCCGACCCCAGCGGTTCTCCTTAGCTCCGTGATGTGGGCTCGGGTGGGTTTGGAGTTGGTTTTTGAGCCGGTGCTAGAAGCCGCTGAGGAAAAATGAATGGGGGTGAGGCGAGGAGGTTGGGCGGTGGGAGGGAACCGGGACCCGAGGTCGCGGTGCGAGAGCGCCGCTTTGCTCCCCCCGGGGAAGGCAGACTGAGCTCGCTGCCTTCGGATTGCAGCGCCGAGGTCTCGGGGGGGAAGGAAACCGCAGTCCTGACCTCCCCACAGCTGCCAGGGTAGAGTGTCCACCTCCGGGGGCCACCTCAGGGCGCATGGAGGCTGGAGGCCCCTTGAAGAGGGTCCCGCGCCCTGCTCCGCCGGTCCCCAACGCTGCGCGGTCTACGATTGGGCTTGCAAGAAAGCTTTTGCCCTCTCAGTGAACCACTTAGAAGTAGGACATCTCGGCCTTCAGCCCCCTGTTGTTTCTTTTCCCTCCAGTTCTTGCTCTCCTTCTTTCTCTCTCTCTCTCAGACTCACACACACACACACACACACGTGTCTCACTACAAAATAACAGCTTTACCCTGTGACCCCGCGCGCACCCTTGTCCCGGTGCCCTAGAATTAACCCCAAAAAGATTGGGTACTGCTGGGAGGGCAGGGTCCCGCGTAGGGTTCCATTCGCCACACCCGGGTGGGACCCTCCCCACCCCTGCCCGGCCGGCCGCCCTCCTTCCCCTCGACTTCCCCGCGCGCATCTGCTCTCCCCGGGCGCTGCTCACTCCTCTGCGCCCACGTGCCTCCTCTTTGGCCCTCTCGGTCCACGCCTGGGGCCGAGCTCGGACTGCGTTTGTCCTTCGATGGGTTGAGGCATTGGCGTGAACCGTTTAATAAGGCTTCAGTGAGACACGCAGCCCCGAACGCTTGTACACGCTGCGGGGGACACACTGACGTTCCCGGCTTCGCTTTCCCGCGCCGCGATACTTCGTGATTACCTGACACAATGCGATATGGGGGTGTCCATTGTTCCACTGCTTGTTATTGTGGAGTGTTCATTATGACAGTGGTGGAACTTAAAATTACACAATTTGTTGTTAAGATCTTAAAGATAGAATGAATTCGATGTGGGGGTATGAGTAAGCTTTCCGTTAAAATCTCAGTTTGGCCTGTCAAACGAGGCTCATTCTGGGTATTACATTGCCTAATTTGCATTTTAGCATTGTTTTGTTTCTTAAACGTGAAATTAGAGATATTTGGGAGCGTACTCAGGAGGGCTGAGCACCTCCACGTCGGCTGTTATGCATTTTAGCATTATTTTGTTTCGTAAACGCCAATTACAAATACTTGGGAGTGTACCCAAAGAATTGAGCACCTCCTCTCCCCTCTTCTCTTCCCGGTCTGGAGGAAGCGAGGGGAAGCCGCACCCCACTCCTCGTGGCTCGCCTGGGATCCAGCGAGGCCAGAGTGAGCGGAGCCGAACCAGGCTCCGCTCCTGCAAGGGTCCGCGCGAAACGCCCCGGGGAAAAGTTAAAAATCCTGGAGCGGTTATCCGGAACGCAGAAAAGTCAAGAGAGGAGGATTGATGAGGTTTTAGGGAGCGCTCTGAATACAGGCGTCCCCTAATCAAGATTTTTCCAGTAGTCTCTGGGAGCGTACCCAGGTATACGCAGGTTGTGAGCCCAAGTCCTCTGCCCAGGTCTCACAGCCAGTAGTAACCCACAGCGGGGACCTATGGCGACCCATGCAGCAAGGATGCCGAGAGGAGCCCAAACCTGTTTGCACGAACACTACCCTCCCCCCTTCTTGGAACGGCGACACAGCATGCCCCAGTGTGTGAGAGTGGGTGTATTTCGCAGTGAGGAATAGTATTCTAATGCTGTTGCCGGGAGGGAGAAAAGAAGAGTGAGTCTTTTTGGTTTTTAAATCTGAATTTCATCCAAAACATCTGATAAATAATATGTGGGTTGGAATTAGTTTGTTTTCTCTGTTTTGTCCTCTTGGTCTTTAATGAGAAGGAGTGAGAAAACTTTTTTTGGATTTTTGAATATTCTAAAACTGTGGAAACATATGTTGTAAAGTGTACACAAAGAGAAGCTTTTTGTCTTCTGGAAACATATTTAAGTCCCCTCTGTTTCCTTTGGTGCTAGAACCATTACAATTGGTTCACTGTTGTTCAGCTGATATCAAATAACAAGTTATATACCCCAAGTCCTAAGATACAGTTTCACAAGTTAAGAATAAAATAAACAGAAAAGGTGAACTGCAGCCCAGCGTTATATTTAGAGGCAGCTATACTTCCTTTAAAGAAAATTGCTTACTCTGCAATGGTTTAGGAGTTTAATAAAAATAATAATATTAATCAGCCACCTGTTCCTTCACTGGCATATGGTCGTCCAGAAAACTGAGGTGAGAACATTGTATTAGAATACACAATGCATATCTTCAGTGACAGAATGAAAGTTCATAAAGTGTGTGTGAGTGAACTTTTAGTCTAGAATGAACTTCAGAACTAATGATTGTTATACCTTATTAATGGCAAGCTGTAAGTTTCTTGAAATTTATGATAGAAGAAGACATACAAGAGTTGCTGCTTTATGAATTTGGACATACCATGAGTTTAGTAATGTTCTCTGGATGACTTCATACAACCTGTAAGAGTATAATCCTATGTGGATAGGAACAATCTCATACATATTTCAGAAGAGTCACTCTTTTGCTACTATGACTTACCCTTATGCTCTCCAGTCACCAGCTCACACACACACATACACATATCCAAGGCTCTGGACATAGAAAAAGTATTTAATTTTCCCTTTACTACCCCTGCCAGTCACCATAATGGGTACAAGACGACCTTTCATACATTCCTCAGGTATATTTTTGTGACTTCTTTTACTCTTCAGGGCTGCTCTTAGTATTCATTCTAGCCTGATTCACCTAGAAAATACATCAGAAAGTGGATGGCAAGAAGCTAGGGTAATCTGCCTTGGGCCCTTAACCTCTAGATCGGCTTCTTTGTTATCTCCATGAACACCTAACTGAGAGGCCCAGTCCTCATGCCTGGTAAGGAATTAATAAATATTTGCTGATTGATTAGTGTGACATAATAACAAACTTATAAAGAGATTTTCCTGTGTATTATTGGAAATTAGTGCTCACCTTGAACAAGCTCTGTGATTTAGTCAAATATGGAGAGTAAAATACATGGAATAATGACTATGCTGAACACATTATAAGAATTATCTCGTTTAATATTCACAAAATCCTGTAATGCAGCTTCTTTTGTTATCCCCATTTCACAGATAAAGAAACTAAGGCTTACACAAGCTAAGTTATTAACTCACAAACTAGTGAATATTGGGATTTGAATCCATAACTTTCTGTCCAACTCTAGGTTTGGAGTTCTTGACACTATGCTAATCTGCTTTAATGAATTCCTTTTAACAATCTGTATTTTATCTAATCTAAGGCCCACATTTTCCACCTTTTAACATATCTGAGATTGTGATGTATTTTGCAATGAATTTTTACAATGGTAAATCACAGCTTTCTTTCTCCCTCAGTGGTATATAAAATAATAGGATATTTTCCAATCAGTAGTGTATTTGGTTATGTTAGGTTATGCTGTAATAGCAAATCATCAGAAAATCTCAGAGACTTAAAACAACAAAGGTTTATACTTCTTGCTCACACAAAGTCTGCTGAAGATCTGTGTGACTCTCCAGAGCAACTGTGCTCCATGTGATGGTTTGGCGTCACACCTCCATAACAGCATGTGCTTCCACAGTCACTACTGTGGGAGAAGATGGAGCCATGGAGGCTCTCACACCAGCAATTAAATTCTCCAGCCTGGCAGTGACATATGTCACTTCTGCCTCCAATCCATTGGCTAGAATTAGTCATATGGCTCTGCCCAACTGCTGGAAAGCTGCGAAGCTCCCATGTTCCTCAAAGGAGAGGAGAACTGGGTGTAGGTAAGCATTTTACATTTATACCACAAAGCTATCTTCATTCAATGAAATATGGTCATTAGGATCAGTTAATGTACATATCAGGGATCTATTTTATTCAAAATCAATGAGCAGCGATTGGCCTGTGATTTGTTGTATTCCATCTTAAAACATACTTTCAAAGTCCAAGCTGATGTTTAATTTCAAAGAACAAAATTCAGAATCAGTTTCAAAAAGAACATTATGGAACAGCATAACTATAATGCAGGGGTTTTAACCAGGGTCTACAGATGAGCTTCCAGGGCTTCAAAACCTCCTAAAATCGTATACAAACCATTAAGTGCATTTTTTCTGAGGAATGGGCACATATCTGTCATTAGATTCTCACTTGGGATTTGTGAATGATTCATTCATTTATTCAACAAATATGTATGGAGGGCCCACTCTATTCCAGGCACTGCTCTGGGTGCTTGGGATCCAGTAGCAGACATGACAGACTCATAAAGCTTATAGTCTGGAGAGGGGACAATAAATAAGCAAACAAGGAATAAAGAAGATAATTTTAGATACAGAGAGTTGACAAAAGAATAGTGTGATAGAGAGAAACTTGAGTAGGGTGGGTGTAGGGATCGAGTGTCTGCTTTAGCTAAAATGGTCATGAAAGACCTTTATGAGGAGAAATTTGACCTGAAACAAGAAAAATGAGAAGGAGCTGCCCGTGCAGAGATCTTGGAATCCTAGAGAAAAATGTTCTGGTCAGAATTTTAAAGGAGCTGAAGAATGGATGAGCTCAGCGTGTTTGAGAAATTGAAAGGTATCTGGAGTGTAGAGAAGGAGGAAGAGAATGGCAGGACATGTAGTGAAAGAGGAATGCAGAGGTCAGATTATATGGGGCCTGTAGGCCATAATAAGGGATCAGGGTTTTAACTGAAGCCCAATGTGGACAAATGTACAGTGTAAAGAAACTCTCTTTTGCATGAGAAGGTCTAAGTTTCATTCTGGCTCCACTATATGTATTTGTGGGTCATCTGGCCATCATTGGTGGCCAGGTGAACCTAGCTGGGCACATCCCTGAGTGGGGATCCCCTTCCCTCCTTGCTGTTCCAAGAATAGCCTCACTGCCTTTACCATGGTGTCAAGGTGAAGACCATGACCTTCCCAGAAGAATGAGAGCCTCCCTTCAGTCACAAGGATATAAGAAGCTCCCCAGCTGGTAGCTTCAAACAGACTCAGGGTTCTTTGCAGTGGAATAAGGGGCTTCATCCTTTAGTGAGGCCTTGAGCAAGTCATTTCACCTCAGTCTTTGTTTCTTCGTTTGTGAAATGAGTATAGTAAGTTATATTTTGGACTGTTGTTGTTATGACCACATAATGTCTACCAAAGTGATATAAAAATAAAACTACAAAGTTCTGTATACAAATTGTATTATCTGCTCTTCTCAGCATCACTATTGTTTTACAATAGCCTTAGGTTTGGATGTACAGACTAATACAGATACGCCAATTTAACGAAACCTGACACATGAGGAATAATCGCCTACATAATAAAAATGTTCTTCATTTTCGAAATAATGTATACTAGGTTCCCTTTTAATAGTGATTTGCTAGAATGTAATAATTTTAATTTATAAAAATGAGATTTTCACATACGCTTTCGAGAACATTTCAACTGTACCCATTGAGGCAAGCATGCCAATACACATAAAATTCAAGGAAAAGGTCAACTTCAGTTATAATTTTTAATTCTTATCCATCAGAGTAGAAATCAAAGCCCAGTATTTATGTACCCCAAGCATCTTTATGCTCAAAGAAAATATATTAAGCTCGACTATCAATGTGTGTATATCTGAATATAACAGCTTTATGTGTAGTAATCCTTTGGAAATAAATGAAGACCACCCAAATGAAAACAAACAAAGGCTATTTATTTAGAGCAAGGAAGTCAGCCACCATCACTTGCATTTGGCAGAGACTCAAAGGCAGGCATAGGAGTGGAAAAGCTTTGGAGTAGGAAAGAAAAACAGCTCCAGGTGTGCTGTGATTGGGGGTTGTTGGCATGGAGAAGCTGGAGGAGGTCTAACCAGAACAGAACGTGGGCCAGCTAGAAGCAGGACGTCCTATGCAGTTTGGGGAGCATACTTGGCTTTCTCTAGCTGGTCCTGAATTGGAAGGGGGTGGTAGTGAGGAATTGGGAAGCTGGCAGTCATTGACCAAGTTCTAACCATTCTGGGCTGACTGTGGCAGAGAAGGTGGTTTGGCTTCTCAGGCTTGTTGCTTCAGGGGTTATGGGTCAGAGTTCTATTGTCATATATGGTCTGGCTATTGTCCATTTGTATAGTCAGTCTCTCAAGCCATTAACTAGAAAATAATTTAAGCCAAACAACTAAGAAAAAACTAGATCAAGGTGTAAGGCAGCTTCCATTTGTGGGGAGATAATATTTTGATGTATTAAGAAGTGCCTTGTTTTGTTTATATTTGCTAATTCCTTTCTATCCCATGCACTCATTCATTCAAAGTAAACTTTAGCATTCATTGTTTGAGGGTAAGGATGTTACAAAAGAAATTCACAGAAAAATATGAGTTATCCATGACTTTTGAGATTTAAAATGGACTTGTGAAATTCAAGGCAGAAAAAATATTTAAGAGAAAATATTTTTCTTTGAGTTTCAAAAGTCTAGATTTTGAGTATCAAGACCCCATGACTTGAAAGATTTAGATTAAAAGTTTATGCCATAAAAAGTAGCTTTAGAAAAAGAAATGGTAAGCCAAAAAAAAGTTTTCCCAATCCAGAAAGAGATCACATATTCTATGTGGTTGGGAGAAAGAAGGAGCAAAGGAGCTTAGACAATGGCTTTCTCTAGCTGGAGCCTTACTGTAGATTCTCAACCAGGTCCTAGTTCCCTGGCAACTGGGAGGAACAACTAGAACTCTTGCTAGGTTTGGGGGAATCTGAAAGCAGAGAGGGCAGAGGGCAGAGGTGATTCGTGCCCCCCTTACAAGATGGAGCCTGGTAACAGCAGCAAGCCTTATAGAACAAACCAGCCCAACATGGCGCAGGTAGGCACAGTGGGGGTAGGCGCAGTGGTGTGGAGCCTGGGCAGAAGGTCCTGGGGTGGCCATAAATACTCACCACTCACCATAACGTGTGTGTTTCATGTGTGGCTGAGGGTGGAGCAGGTGTGGCTCTGAGAGGCTGCAGAAATGGAGTAGTTCTATACCCAAAATATTTTATTAGAGACTCCATGAAGACTTCCATCTCAGAGGATGCCAGCTGGAAAGGAGATTGTGGCTGAGGGGTAAATGCCACCCACTCACCCACCCACCCACCTGCCATGTAGATGCCAGCCCAGTGAGAAAAGTGAGGGGGGTCTTCTTCAAGAGAAGACCAAATCAACTGAGATTATCTGGAGGTTTCATTTCCACCTCCTAGCATAGCAGTCTTGTGAAACAAAGATTGAGTTCAGTTTTAAAGAAATAAAGACGTTTACATGTAGCAAATACCTGAGGTTTTTACATTGATTCTTATAGCTCACACATATATTTACCCTATAACTCAAATTTGCTTTTAAGCAATTAAAAAAGTGGAGTTTTCTGACTCCTAAAGTAAATTTGGGGCATTATCTACCTAATTATTAAATATCTAAATAGTATTACCCAAACAAAAATAGTTTCTTTGGGGTTATGGCTTTAATATCATAATAAGACCAACTGAAACATAGAATATTTTCAATAATTAGTCAAAATTCTGGTAAATATAAAACTTAGTGTCTGAGTTGTCTTGAATTGTCATCTTCTTTGATGATATCCATTGATAAAATCAGAACTCTTTTCTTTATTTGATTTATATAGATACTAATGTAGACTTATAATAATATATCATATTTCCTCTAAATAAATAATCAAATGCCATTAAATTCATTAGACCTCTGACAATCCTGTGTTGAGCAATATCATCAACTATCATGTATTGGATTCCTGCTGAGAGCCAAGTATTTTGCACACATTATGTCATTATTTCTCACAACCGTGCCTGAGAGTATAATTGTTCTCATTTCACACCTTAGGAGAGTGAGGATGAGCACAGGGTCACACGAGGAAGTGGCCAATCCAGGAAAAAAGTCCCCAGTCTGCCGACTCCCAAACAAGTGAGATATGCTTTCACATACACTACACTCTACTCTCTGCTCAGCTCTGTTATCACCTTTTTGGTTAAAATAGAGCATGCAGATATGGTAAATAATTTTAATTTCTTGTGTATTCTAATTTACACATGGCTGTTAGGGAAATTAAAACAGCCATAACAAAATGATCTTTCAAAAATAACATACTCCATTTTAATATTCTCAAACCAAATATGGTATTCAGTAAATGGTTATGGAGGATTGATATCTGTGTTTTGACCCACCTCCTTTGAGAAACATTACATGTAGTAAAAAACATTTTTCTTTCACAGAAAATTTGTCTCCAATGTGCTTTTGGGCCATAAGTTGTCTCTTTATTACATCCCAGAGGGAGGAAGTTGAGTGGAAAAGATTCTGCAGTTTAACTATGAAAGGACATGATACATTTCAGTGGAAGAAAGAAAAATTCATCAAAAGCTAAGTAGATAAATTAAGGATTCCATAATAAGTCTTGGGATATAGACTGTGCATTTGTTGTTTTTAAAAAAATTCCATTAAAGCTACTCAGTCTGTATACCAGATGCTGAAGAAGGACTCTTGCTTCAACTCAGTTTTGCCCTTTCCATCTGAAGTCAGTGGGTCTTTAGTGCAGCTGATCTTATTTTGAAGACCTGGAGGTGAGGGAGAGCTGGCAGGGACAGACAGAAGAGAGAAGATCCAGGTACAGTGACTGGAAGCTGAGCTTCCCGAGAAAGTCTCAGGATACACAATATGGGAAGGCGCTGATGTCTTAAGCTGGAAAACAAAGCAAAACAAAACAAAAACCCAGCATGGGAAAAAATGAAGTACAATATTGAACACAGAATACGCACTGGGGTGCTCTTTTTATGTGGTGAGCAGTAGAGTTTTGTGGCCTGAACACATGGACAATTACATAGAATTTAGTAATACAAAAGCTACTATTTATTGAATGCCTCTTTATGCACCAGGGACCGTGCTAAATACTTTACAGAAATTATTTTGTTTAATCCTCACACAGTTGACACAATTATTGGTTTTGGTCCTGTTTTCCAGATGAGGAAATGGATGGTTAAAGGGATTAAGCGTTTGCCTAGTAAATGAGCCAGCAGTCTGACTCCAGGGTCTAGAAATCTCCCTGCCACCCTGTAGTACCAATGGTATTGGTGAGACTTCTTGCTTGCAAGCAACAAAAACAAACTCTGTCTAAAGAAAAAAATATTGGAGGAAAGAGGGCTCATAGGGCCCAAGAGCCTGAAAAAAGAGGCTTGTTCAATAGACAGGAACTCAGGGCTTCAGGAAGCCAGGCTACAGGAAGACTCTATTCAAGATGCCGCCATCTCTGCTTCTGCTGCTGCTTCTGCTTCTAGAAACCACAGCTGGACATCATGCTGCTCCCATGAGCTGCCCCAGATGCTCTTCCTTCATCTCGAGGCGAACAGGCCTGGTTGGGATGGTCCATTGCCAGGTATTGGGGCTCCTGCTCCGTATTCCAGGGTGTGGAAAGAGTGAGATTCAAACTCTTTTGCTTCCATAGTGGAAGGCGAGGTCCTATATCCCAAGATCACACTTAACGAAGAATTCCCCCACACTTAAGGACAAATGGATTTTGACAGCCAAAGGAAGGGTACAATGTCCTCCCAGACTACCCACTGTAGCCACTCTGTAGCAAATCATTCCATTAAGAAAGTAAATGTAGGTCTGTTAAAATAATTTTGAAAGGTCAGGCAAAGGTGGAATTGTGCAAACATTAAATATTGCAAATCAAAACCTGACTGACCCAGAAATTCATCCTAATAGATTTATTTTCAATCTCTAAATGGAAACTTTGAAAAGACGAATTTGGTAACCCGTATGCTGAACATCAGTTAATTAGAATGTTTAGGGAATGGAATGTTCTCGTTAACTTAAATTTCTAACTGAATGTGATTAAGCCTTTAAAAAGACCCACAAATGTTTATATTTCAGATCTTGTCACTGGAATTCTTAATAAAATATTTGGATTGTGAAGATTTTGCAACATCTCAGAATTATTAATGCCACCATGTGTAGTTTGTAAAGTACATTGGGTGGAGACTGTGCTAAATGTGTACAGATCGCAGGGTATATGTTCCAAGCACATTTCATTAACCAGACTTCTGAGTTTGCCTTTTGTTTTCTCCGTTGCATAAAAATTGGGTAAAGAGAAGGAAATAAATTCTGTCCATGCAAAAATTTTATTTGGAACCCACTAATGGCAAACACACTACTAGGCACGGTGAAGATAAACATAAATGATAAAAGTGTTTTAAAATGTGACAGAAATTAAGAAAAGGGAATGACTAATACTGAGTAAAGGAGATAGCAGTGGTGACCATCTGAGATGGGCCTTGAAGGATGATGAGTAGGATATTGTCAGGTGAGGGAGGGAGAAAGAAGAGCATCCTAGACAGAAAGAACAACATGAAGCAAGGTGTCAAGATGTGAAAGTACAGAGAGTTAAGGGAAGGGTGAATAACTCAGTATGCCTAGGATGAGTGTGTTAAAGGGGGCTATGAGGACACTCCAAAGTAGGATGGGACCAAATTGTCAGTGGCTTCAAATACCAACCAAAGGGAGCGTGAATTTCTTTCTAAGAGTCCTAGGAAGCCACCTAGTCTTTTTTAATATAGAGGTGATAAGATCATAAATGTGGGATAGGAAGATCACCCTGATAATAGGTGAAAGGGAAAAGGAGAGACCAGAGGTAGGAAATTACATAAGAGGTGTTTGCAATAGTCCAAAAAGTCATAAATGATTGCTTAGACTAGTGCAGTAGTGTTTGGGAGGAATTCTTTCCCTGTGCGAGTTACCTTAGAGACAGAATCCATAGGAATTGTTATCTGATTGAATGGGGGAAGGAGAGGTTGTGTGAATAAATGAGTATTTGGGTAATAGAGCCCATTGCGTAGTAACTATCTCTTTTGCAAAAACAGCAACAACAGTAATAATTAGACTTCTAATTAGCTTATTGAATACGTGAAGCAGTGGATTCTAATTTTGATTGGTCGTCTCTCCATCCTAGACTATTGAAGTAGATTGTCTGGAAGTAAGACCAGTAATCCATATTTTTAAAGCTCTCCAAGGATTCTGACGATCAGTCAGTTTGGGAAAGCACTGCAGTTGAAGATATGAAAAGGAAGTGATACCCAATAACATTAGATTCAGCAATATCTTATCATGCCCTGTCTGCTCTACCTCTGAAACATGTCCTGAAACTCACTTCTTTCTAAGTCCACTGCACCCATCCTAATCTTAGGCCCGTTTATCAATTGCCAAAACTAAGTAATCGCCACCTACCTGGGCTCCCCGCTTCCACTCTTACCCCTGTGCAATCCATACTCCACAAAGCCACCAAACCAATTCTTTAAAAATGTAAAACAGACCTTGCACCCTCTTGCTTAAAATGTTCCAATGACTTCCTATCGTACTGTGATGGTTTTAAAATATGTCCATAAATTCTTTGATGCTTCTCCTTTAGAAAAAATAAAGCCTGATTCCTCTTCCCTTGATTATGGGCTATACTTAGTGACTTGCTTCTAAGAAACAGAATGTGGCAAAAGTAATGGGCTATGATGTCCAAGATTAGAACATAAAAAGCATTGTGGTTTCCTTCTTGCTCTCTTTTCTTGGATCACTTGCTTGGGGGAAGCCGGCTGCTATGTCATGACGACATTCAAGCAGCCCTATGAAGAGATCCATATGGCAAGAAACTGAAGCCCCTGCCAAAAGCCAGCAAGGAACTGAGGCCTTCTGCCAGTAGTCAGGTGAATGAGCCATCTTGGAAGCAGATCCTCCAGCCTCAGTCAAACCTTCAGATGACTGTAGTCCTAATCAATGTCTTGACTCCAATTACCTGAGAGACCCTAAGTGAGAATCACCCAGCTATGGGGCTCCCAAATTCCTGACCCACAGAAACTATGAGGTAATAAATGTTGATTTTAAGTGTCTACATTTTGGAGAAAATCTGTGAAGCAACAATAGGTAACTAGTACACATATTTCCAGTATAATCCAAACTCCTTGCCATGGCCAGCAATGCCCTACATAAGCAGGATTCTGCCTATATTACTAACTTTATCTACTATCACTTTGTGAAAAGGACTATTGGTTGTCCCTTAACACTATTTGTCTTTTCACCAAATTTTATTCAGTTACATGAATTCAAGCTAATGACCATATTTCTTAGCCTCCCTCACAGGTAGATATGGTCATATGGCCAGTTCTGGCCAATGGGATGTGAGCAGAGTAATGTGTGCAGCTTCCAAGTTGTGCCTTTAAATGGTAGGGGTATGCCTTCTGTTTCCTTTCCCTTCATTCCTGCTGATTGGAATACTAGTATGCTGGTAAAAGGGTGGAAGCTGGACTAGCCATCTCAAGCCACAAGATGGAAGTCGCATGGTGAGCATGGCAAAGCAACAAGATAGAAAAAGCCTAGATCCCCAATACCATCAAGCCAGGACTGTCTGTCTGGTCTTTTATGTGAGCAAGACATAAGGCTGTATCTTGTATTTAAGTTGTTGTATTTTTTGGTCTCTTTGTTACAACAGCCCAACCTATACCTTAATTGATACTCAGCTCCTTGTTCACCACGTTGTAGACACATTAATCTTCTTTCTTCTCTTCTGTTACCCTGAGGTCTTTGCACTTGCTATTCCCTCTGCTTGGAATGCTTTTCTCTTAGGAGTCTCCCATGGCTGACTCCTTGCTATTGGGTTTCACTGTTCCATTCAAAATACCCTCCCCTCAGTTGTTCTCTATTATATAATCATGAGTTTTATTTTTCATGGCACTCATCAGCACCTGAAATTTTCTCATTTATTTGTTTGTCATCTGTCACTCTCCCCTGGAATACAATCTCCATAAGATCAAGAACCTTGTCTGCCTTATTTCCTGCTGAATCTCCAGTGCCAAGAAAGTGCCTGCACACAGTAGGTGCTCTATAAGTATCTGTTGTGTGAATAAATAAATGAATTAATAATAAATGATACCAAGAACCCAGCCTTTGGTCACTTTTCATAATTCAGCCTCCTTTACCTGCTGAAATTAGGATAAATTAGATAGTGATAATGACAACTCAGGATTTAACAAAAGAATGTCGAGTCTCTTTTACCTCCATTATCAAGTGTTCTGATTTAATGAGGAAAAAGAAACATGGAAATAGTAAATGAATCTCTGCTTTTGGCCTTTAAAACCCAACTAGAAAAAAATTAAAAGAAGCTTATAAAACCATTATGCCTAAAGAACAGATCCTCTTAAGTCCTAATTAGATTATTGACTCTAAGATGTCAACTATTGCGAGACACACCATTGTTTTATGTACCATGAAAAAGGAAAAATGCTGCTGTGGCAGATTGTGTTATTGTTCCCAATTTCTGTCCCCACTGCCCCTTCCCAGCCTCATGGTGGGTGGAGTACGCTTCCTCACTCCATTGTCAAGATTGGCTGCGTGACCTGCTTTGGCCAATGGAATGTGAGTGGATGTGACAAAGGCCAAATCTAGACAGCTCTAAATGTGCTTGTGAGCTTAGATTCAGCTTTTGCTCTTTCCCTCAACCACAAGATAGTGGTAGAATAGTCCCAGATAGAGGCTAGTCCTTCCACCTGGATTCTAGAACGACGTGTGTAGCTGTGCAGAGTTGAGCCAAGCCCAGTCAAACCAACCACAGCAAAGGCCATTGGAGCCATAGCCAACCCACAGCCCTCCATAATGTGAACAAGAAATAGGTGTTATTGTAAGCTGCTGAGATAGCAATAATCACAACAAAAGCTATGATAATTAAACTACTATATGCCACCAATTGTAAGCTGCATCTTGATTTCAGAGATGTTAAAATGCATGTGTTAAAATCAATAAAATATGTATGTAATCGTATATCAGCACAAGATATATAGCAGGTGCCAAATAAATATTTGTTGACTTGGTATTATATACATGAGGATGTGGAGTTCATATTTTTAGTGAAAGTCTTCTTGATAAACACATTTTCTTTATAGTATATTGTATGTATCAGTATTAACTGTAATGGAAACTAAAGTTTATATAGCAAGCAAAGTTCAAACCTAAGTAAAAGGTAAGCTGTGACTTTTCATTACCTCTCATCTGTCCCCATTCTCCTACTACTTCATATAATTTCTTGATTCATATCCCAAAGGACTTCCTTCTCTATCTGTCTCCCTCTATAGCCCATACTAGATAGATAATCATCCAGCTAGATATTAGTCTAGCTAGATATAATATATAATATCTAGCCCAGCTAGATATTAGTCTATTATTTTGGGGATAACCAGAGAACAAAGGTAGAAAAATGGAGTTCAGTAGCCACAGGCACAAACATAAGACAAAATAGTTGGATTCACACTTGTGAAACAAGTTTTTCAAACACCTCCAAACTAGACAAGAGGCTGAATAGATTGAAGGAAGGAAGGGCTGGAACCACAAGAGCCACAAGCTGAGTTAGAGAGATGTCAGCATCTGCCAGATGAGGGATTACCTATTGTCAATACCAAGAGCAGTGTGGAAGCCAACTCAGAGCATTGCTCACTGTATATGGTCTAATACTGTGTTATAAATTAATCACAATATATAATTTGGATATTTTTACCCAGAAAAAAATAGTAATAGTGATGATGATAAAAATAATAATATTAAACATTAATTGAGCAGAGCACTGACTATATGCCTAGCATTAGGTTAAATGATTTATATAAATGATATTATTTGCTCCTTATAACAGTCTTATGTATTAGTCAGCTATTGCTGCAATAATGCTTTGTAACAAGCTACCCCAAAAGCCAGTAACTTACAGCAACAGGCATTTATTACCTTTCTCATCAGTCTGAACACCGGCTGTGGTTTAGGTGATCTAGGCTGAGCTCTGCTGCATAGCTCTGCTTCAGGCTGTGGACAGAGGAGACTTGGCTCCAGGGTGTGTGCTGGGTTCAGATCTGCTCCATGTGTTTCTCATCACTGTGGGAAGAACAGCTACCTGGGGCATGTTTTTCTCATGGTGATGGTAGGAATGCAAGAGGGCAAGTGAAAACACATGATACCAGGCTTGGAACTGGCACACTGTCACTTCTACGCACATTCCATGACCAAGATCAACACTGAGAGGGAGGAAAAATATCCCAAGGGAGATGGGAGTGAATATTTTCTGAACTATAATCAAATATATTATATAATAAGGTAGGTATTTTATACCCATTTTACAGATTAATAAACCAAAGCACAGAAAGGTTAAGTGACTTACCCAAAGATATACAGCTAGGAAATAATGAAGCCAATATTTGAATCCAGCCCGTCTGATTCCAGAGCCTAGGGTCTTAACTACCATTCTATATGGTTTTAACAAACCAGACTCCAGAAGGCATTACAAAGGGAAATATAGGAGCTGTGGTAATTTTACAATAATAAATGGGACCAGGGGAAAAGAAGTAAGCAAGATAGAAGACACTGACTATTTTGAGATCCTAATCAATAAAGATGATTTTCTCATTAGCTTTCATAACTGCAGGAGATTATATTGTAGAAATCCACAGAAGGATGTGGGTTCACTTATTTTTAGATTTCCCCCCATCATACAAATATGTTAACATTTTATCTGTTTAAATACTACCTTTGTTGCTTATTTCCTATCCATCTACTTTGAAAGGGAAATCTCATTTATTCTGATAATTATGAGTAACCTATAAAGTAATTATAAAGTATCTCTTTGTAGAAACACTTGGAGGCTTCAGTGGCAGTCATATTAAATCAATATTAAAAACAGTGAAGTCCAATAAAAACATTAGATTCAAGCCTTAAGAGGCATACAAAAAAAAAAGAGGCATACAAGTAGTCCTGTCTAGAAAGAAAAAAAAAACAAAGCATGATAGTAAAATATGAGAACCAAGGTACAAATGTCACAAACAAGTCCTCTTAAATATTTTTAAGGAAGAGAAGAGAGAGTCTGGGATAGATGAGTAGCAGGAGGGAGTTCTATACCCAAGGGACTTCAAAGATTGAGATGTTGACCAGTTCATGCAGCTTCACTGTCCTGGAATGCCCACAGACAGGCTGCTTTTGAACTTCAAGTGCTTCCTATAGCACAAGTATTTTAGAAGGATTATTTTTCCTCTTTTTACAGTAGCAAAAGAATCTAATGTTCTGAAATATAACCCTAGGCCAGTGTTACAAGCAAAGCCTGAACCTACATTGAGACTCCCATTTCTCACTCTAGCTTTCTCTATTATGATGATTATTTCAATGTCAAATTGCAGCCATGGTCATTTGTTTCCCTTTAGAAGTACAAAGCTGAAACATATTCCAAAATATAAAACCAAATAGTTACAACTTAAACACCCATTTCACCTTGTTTGGATCTTGATTTAAACAAATCAACTGTATAAAGACATTTTTGAGACAATTTGAGTATTAAGAATTTTGATAATTTTGTTAAGTGCAATTGTATTGCCGTTACATTTTTAAAAAACAAAGTCTTTATTTCTTATAAATGAATTCTGAAATATTTACAGGCAAAATATGATATCTTAAATTTGCTTCAAACTACTCCAGCATTGTCGGGTGAGGAGTGCAAAATGTTGATAGTTGCCAAAACTGGAAAATAAGTGCATAGGAGCTCATTATCTTATTTTTTTCTACTTCTGTGTAAAGTTTGAAAGCTATAATAAAAACTAAAAAGTAAAAAATTGCTCACTTAAAAGCACCACAAAAAGACCAGTGTGAGCGAAGTCTAATTCACAATATGTCTTCAACAGTGAATAGATTTCTCTCTAAAATAAAATAAGTTGTAAGCCATATAACTTGCAACATCCTTAAAATAACATCACCATAATATTCACAAGCAACGTAGTAGTGCAATTGTCTTTTGTATGTATATACATGTTTACACTATGTGGATAAATTGTGTGATTTGTTCTGGAATTAAAAACAGCCGTTCTCCTAGAAGTATAAGAAGCAAAAGCACTTTATATCTATATATATATATTTTTTTTTTTTAAAGATTTTATTGATTTTATTTTTTTCCCCCCAAAGCCCCAGTAGATAGTTGTATGTCATAGCTGCACATCCTTCAAGTTGCTGTATGTGGGACTCGGCCTCAGGATGGACGGAGAAGTGGTGCCTCGATGCGCACCCAGGATCCGAACCCGGGCCACCAGCATCGCAGCGCGCGCACTTAACCACCAAGCCACAGGGCCGGCCCATATATCTATATTTTTTATTGGTTTGAAGTTAGGAGGATCTATGGTTGAACAGTGGAGAATGAGGGGAGCTCGTGTTGTAAGCTTACCATGTGCCAGGCACTGATCTGAGTACTTTATGTTTATGAATTCACGCTAATATTCAGTATTACGCATTGATATGGGCATTATTGTTCTTCCCTTTTTTGTTTTTGTTTTTTGTTTGTTTTTTTTTTGTTTTTTTGTTTTTTTGTGTGTGTGTGAGGAGATCAGCCCTGTGCTAACATCCGCCAATCCTCCTCTTTTTTTTGCTGAGGAAGACGGCCCTGGGCTAACATCTGTGCCCATCTTCCTCCACTTTATATGGGATGCGCCACAGCATGGCTTGCCAGCAGTGCGTCGGTGCGCGCCCGGGATCCGAACCAGCGAACCCCGGGCCGCCACAGCGGAGTGCGCACACTTAACCGCTTGCGCCACCGGGCCGGCCCCTGTTCTTCCCTTTTTACAGCTAAGAAAACTACAGTACTGAGAGTAAATTACATAATTTGCCCAATGTTCACTATCAGTTAATAGCAAAGCTGGGATTCAAATGCAGGGCATCTGGCTCCTGTGTCTGATCCCTTAATCACCAAACTCTGTCACTCTCCATGGAAAGAGTGTTTTATAGAGTTCTTCTTTGTTTAGACCTTGGGGACCCAGTCACTTTTATTCTTAGAAAAATAAAGCAACTCTTACTCCTTTCGACATCCGCATATTCTTTTTATTTTGTCATGCATTTCATACCTATTATTCCCAACGTAGTCATACCAGCCCTATAATAGTCAAACATATTTATTACAGATGTTTGTTTATGGCATGATTTCCAAGAACAGAAAACATCACAGCAAGTTCTTCTGATTGATTTAAACCAGGATAATTTTGAGAAACTGCTCTGACACCGTAGTAGTTGACAATGACATCTCTATTATGTAGGTGTCAGCTTCTGGGAAATGACCTTACATGATTTTTCCTAATCACTTGATCTTCTCAGATGGTCTTTCACAAATTCTTTTCAGCCCAGCAAGTTGATATCACTGCTTTCATATTACTAAGGTTAATAATGGAATCTTTCTTCTCTCTCTCTCTCTCTCTCTCTCTCTCTCTCTCTCTCGCTCTCATTTCAGATACATTGTCTTTATTCGGGGAAAAAACAGTTTTTAAGTGTCCATTTACGTGGGCCACATCATAACAGCCTTTGAATATGGTGACTTTAATTTGAGCGACTTTTAATAGCTGTTTCTGGAAAGAAATTATTGTGAGTCTACACATGGCTTCAATTGACTTATTTAACTGAATTCTTCTTCGCACTTATGAAAAGAATGGCTCGACTGAGTTTTACCCATAAATTTGCGATAAGTGATTTCTTAGAATTAACTGACCATAGTGATTTGATTGTTCACCCATAGATACATAAATCCCCAAATGAAACATTTTCCAATTTTAGAAGAAAACTGCATTTTAAGACAGAGGAAATATTTTCAGGTAATTTAGGGATTATATTTATTACTATACAGCAACAGTTACTGACAAGATGCCTCGACAATTCTACAGTTTGAAGTCGTCAATCTCTATACATATAATAAATGCAGTATGTCCTGACTCTCCTTTACCTGATGTTACCTATATATGCTTTCTATGCAACAAAAGGAGAATTTTTCTGTATATAGAATTCTACTAGGATTTCTCTAACCCTAGGGAATGGAGTATGACCCCTATATATTTCTTTTTTTGTTGTTGTTTAAAGAAAGAAATGAAAGAAGAAGAGAAGAAAGAGAGAGACAGAGAGAAAACCAACAAGAAATAACAGAAAAAAGACTAGATTATAATTTTTCCAGAATAGTGATTCTCAACCCTGGCTGCATATTAGAATCTCCTGAGAGGTATTTGACAAATACTGATACCTGGTCCTCGGGCCCAGAGATTTTGATTCAGTTGGTTGTGGTGACTTTTTGGTCTTCATGAGAAATGTTTAAATAGCAATGGAGAACTTGCTGAACTTATAGTGATGGAGACATTCTCTACTCTGGGCTTCCTGATCTTATCATAAATACAAAAAATACAACTCAACTTCTGAATGTGAGTGTAATGGTGGAATGATGATGGGAATGGAGAATAAAAATGTAGCTCACTCATTCATTATTCATTCAACTGACCAACAAATATTTATATGGTGTTTATTCTTTAGCAGACACTGAATTAAGAGTGGGGAATACAATGGCAAACAAACCAATTAAAGAAGAATGATAGCATCCTCTCTGAAATCTTCCTGTGGATCTCAAGTTTAAATCTATGTAATGCCAAGATCAATCAGGTTGGTTGGATGACAGACAGAGACAGGGACAGAGAGAGAATGAAATGGCCATAAGGACCAGATTAGTCTATTAGTTAATTTCATTATTGGAATAAAAACATTTTGATACTTAACTGGACCCAAGAGATCATCTACTTTTGTTTTATAGATGAGTAATTTTAAACTCAGAAGGGTTAATGACTAGCCTATGGTCATACAGTTATTCAGGACAGAGCTGTAGAACCCAGATTGCTGGCCATTTTATAAAGCTGTCTATGTTCAAGTAAAAACCTTCTCAGCAGATTTTTTTTTCATTCCAAGTTCCTAAAGAAAATAGTCTCCTGGAAAGAGCTTTTGCAAAAGAAAAGGACCGCGTTCTTCCCTTGTTGAGCTAATCCTAGTGTGAAATTAACTAGCAGCATTGTTAGTCAATTCAACATTGCTGCCCTGTAGGGAGAGAAACTAGGAAAAAAGGAGAGTAGGTCTTGGTCTTATTTCCTCTGTAACTACAGTTGTTCTAAGGTCAAACACTCAGAACATTAGAAGGAGGTGGAAGAAAGGACTATTGTGAACATGGAGAGTGAGGATCTGAGAAAGGAATACCTAAAAATTAAACCAAAAAGAAAAACTACAGTGAAGAATTATAGTCAGAAATACTTTCTCACATCATCTTTGAGGGCTAGACTGTGAGATGGAAAGGACATTCAGCGATCTTCCTAGTGATGAGGGAAATGCAGATACATGCTGTAATGAGATCCCATTTTATACCCATTTGTTGGAAATTTTAAAGTCTGACAATATCCAGTGTTGAGAGGGAGTGATCAATAGGATCTCTCACAAATGGCTGGTGGAAGTGTAAATTGGTAAAGCCACTTTGGAAAGCTGTTTGGCATTATCTATTAAAGTTGAATATTCACATAACTTACAACTCAATAATTTCAATGCTACATATATACTCTTGACATGTGAACTTCGAAGCATTTATAAACCTGTTCATGGCAACATTGTTGTAATGGAAAAAAGTCTGGAAGCAATCCAAATGTTCATTGACAGGAGAATGGATAAAGTGTGGTATATTCACACAATGAAATATTATGCAGCAGTCAAAATAAATTAACTGCCACTATACATAGCAATATGGGTGAATCTCAGTAAAACAATGTTAAGGAAATAAAAAAGGTCACAGAAAATTTTACCTAGCATGGAACCTCCTTTTTAAGTTAAAAATAACAAACTAAATAATATACCTTTTAGGAATACATATATTATTAAACTATGTTTTTGAAAAATCACAGGAATGATAAATACAAGACTTAAGATAAAGATAACCTTGGGGTGAAGAAGTAAGGAGAATGGGGTAGAGGAAGTGGACAGAGCCATATTGTCAATATTCTAGTTATTGTGTTGGTGGTGGTTTCACTGTATATATTATATTATACAAAGATTAATAGATAATAGTATTATTTATTGCAACATAACAAATTATTCCATATATTAGCAACTTAAAACAATAAATATTTGTTATTTCATGTCATTGCTAAGGTCAGGAATCTGGGTGTATTTTAGCTGGATGGTTTGGGCTCAGAGTCTTTCATGAGGTTACAGTCAAGTTCTGAGTCAGGGCTGCCATCTCTGAAGGAGGTGGAGTACCCACTTCCAAGATGGCTCATTCATATGGCTGTTGGCCTAGCACCAGTTCTTCGCCACATGGGCTTCTCCATAGGAGTACTTATGACGTGGCTTCTCTCACAGCAAGTAATGAGAGAGAGAGAGAGAATGAATGAGCAAGAGAGAGCCCAAAATGGAAGCTACAAAGTCTTCTGTAAAACTAATACTGCAAGTGACATACCATCACTTCTGCTGGATGCTATTGATCACACAGACCAACCCTGAGACAATGCGGAAGGGGACCACGCAGGGTGCGACTACTAGGAGTCATTGGGCACCATCTTGGAGGCTGGCTACCACCGTGATAAAACAAAAAAGAACAATGCATGGACCAATGATGAAAGTGTGTCAAGAAGCAGTTATGTGTACCTGAGGTTGGAAAATAAATGCATAAATAAATAAGTGCATTCAGTTCTGAAGACAACAGGACAGAGGGGAAGGAGAGCAATGAGTTTGAGCTTTAATTCTAGCTCCACCACTTTCCAGCTTTATGACTTTGGGCAAGTCATTTGACTTCCTTTCGTTTGTAATAAAGGGATGAGGATATTTTACTTGCCTCTTTAAAAATGTTATATAATGAAAATATTCAAACACATACAAAATAGAATAGTATAATGAATATCATATACTCATCATCTAGAATCAATGACTTTCTAGATTTTAGCATACTTCCTTCATTTTTTCTCTCCCGAATTGTCTTAAAGCAAATTCCTGACATTGTATTATTTTATGTCTATATAATTTATTATGCATTGATTAAAAATATGGACATTTTCTTGTATACTCATACATAAAATTAATAGTAATTCCTTTGTAGTATCTAATGTATCAAAACCATAATTCAAATTTCTTTCATTGTCTCAGAATTTACTTTTTACAGTGGGTTTGCTAGAATCAGGATCCAAACAAGGTCCACACATTACACTTGATTTGTTTTGCTTCTAATCTTTCAATCTAGAGGGATCCTTTTATTCTTTCCCATCTTATCCCCTTGACTTGAGGAAACCCAGTCAGTTGGCTTGTAGAATTTCTGACATACTGGATTGGTCTGTTTGTTTCCTTGTGAAGCTATTTCACTAGAAAATTGGAAGTTAGACCTACAGGCGTGATGAGATTTAGATTCAACTATTTTGGCAAAAACATTTCATAGGCGGTGCTGTGTACTTCATAATGCACCACATCAGGAGGCACATCTGCATGAACTCCCCACTCCTAGTGATGCTGAGACTAATTAGTGGTTGCAGGTGGTGTCAGCTAAAGGCCTCCGTTGCAAAGTTCCCCATCACCCTCTCATCTATTGACGGTTGTTGCCTGAATCGATTATTTCATAAGAAATCACAATATGGCGATTTCTTAATTCTATCCTTTCTTCCTCTTTTATTAGATGGAATTATGTTATAAAGAAGAACTTTCCCTCATCAGCCTGGGCTATTTGGTTACCACATTAGAAGTGGCTTGTTCCTTATTTCGTATCCTCTCAGCCTGCCTCTTACTACAGCCATTGCTGATGCTCCCTGCTTCCTGCAGGTGTAACCTGACAGCACCTCTCCTCATATGCACTGCATACATCTCACATTCTGCCCTGAGTTCCCCTGACTCCATGAGCCTAGCACTCACATCATGGCTTAGAAGTGTGAGGAGGCTAAGGCCCCAATGGGGAAATTAGGATCCATGGGAGATGGGAGCTGGTAAATAACTGACCCTCTCTTGCATCAACCTGACAATTATATTCTGAAGTATATTCTACATGGCAACTCAGAGTCCCAGCAGGCTCAAGGCCTCATTGCCCACAGTGATGACTAACTCGACAACACCCTTGTATTGACTTCCCCTGTTTCTCTCTCCCTAGTCATCCACTGCTGTTTCCTGAGATCCCTATCCAAAATAAACTACCTAAAAGGAAGCCCTTGTCTCAGGTTCAGCTTTCAAGGGGGTAAGTCAGGCTAAGACACCACTAAATGTAATTCATACAGGAAAGGCAGGATAAATGTTCATTTTTTTCATTTTATTAAAAATATTCAGAGTATTGCCCTGGTTATGTCTAATAACGAACTCAAGGATTTATATGTCATCAATGAATTTCAATCAGTTGTAGTTCTTACTCTATTCTGATGCTCAGGTTGTCCCCTTTTCAGCCAGTGGAAGCTCCTCTACGCTGACCCCCTTGACCTGTCCCATTAGACTTTAGACTTTAATAGCTTCCTTGATTTCCGGCACAATAGGGTGTCCCAGGCTCATCATGGACATTTCTTGCCCCACGACCTGAAATCTGGCATTTTGAAAAGAATTTGTTCCTTTTAATAGGGAATGATGTATTGAAAGTACAATATAAATCTTAAAGGTGCTCATTGCTACAAGATTATTATTACTTCTAGGCCTTTTCAAGGGACAAAGCAAGTAAATACTTCTTTTATTTTCCCAATAAATGTAAAACTTTTCTTACTGGGACGTAAGAAACATTTTTGAAAAGAAAAAATCATAGTTCATACTATTTCCAATTCAACTTTAGTATTATATGAATTCTACTTACTCTGAAAATCATCATTCCTAACTCTAATATTTGTTTTTACCTATAATATACAAGCATAACATAATTTGAAAGTAATAATATCTATATTTCTGCTAGCGATAAGACTGCTGAATGAAGTTTAAGATTTCTTTGTAGGTCTATTTATCCTGAGAGCATATTCCACTATGGATGTACAGTGAAAACACTATTTTCTAAAGTCATCTAATTGCTTACTTGGTGTAGTTATGCCACCAACTTAATATACAGTTAGATCATTTGCTTCGGTTTGTTTTCAAATTTTAGGAATTGCATTTTTCTTTTGAATTTAAAATTATTTTGAATATGTAAAATATATACATGATTCTAAAGTCTCAGCTATATAGTCAAGGTATATTCAGAGTAGTCTGCTTCCATGCCTGTCCCCTCTACCTGTTTCCTCCCATCCCAAATATATGTAAGTGTATGCTCGTAGTTCACCTATCTTACCAAAAAAGCATACTATACTGTTCTGCACCTTGGTTTTTTGTTGTTGTTGTTGTTTTAAAGCTAACATATTGTGAAGATCACTCCACATCAGTGTAAAGAGATGGCCCTCATTCTTTTTCAGAGTTGCACAGTGTGTTTCGTTGTATGGTTCTACCCAAGTTTATTCAACCAGTCCCCTACTGTGGTTATTTGGTTTCTTTCCAATAGCAAAAGTGCTATTACACACAATATTGCAATGAATAACCTTGTGCATAAGTCATTTTGTATTTGGGAAGGATTCCTAGAAGTGGGATTTCTGGGTTAAAGGGTAAACATACATGCAGTTTTTCTAGGGATTAGCAAATTCCCTTCCATGGGTGCCGTGGACCATTTTACACTCTCACTAGCAATATGTGTTGTCCCTGTTCTCCAAAGTCTGCCAACCCAGTAGGCGGTCAAAGTTTTGGATTTTTGCTAATCTGATTACTTGCCTCCTTTTATCATTCTGCCCCAAGATATACCACAAAGCTTTCATCTGCTTTTGGAAGAACTCTTTTAGCACAGAGAATAGGTGATTGTGTTGAGGGTGATAGAAAGAGGGTGGTTGCAATGTCCCTATCTATTTCCACTCACTTAATCATAGAAATGCCAAAGCCCAAAGCATACACCATTCTCGCTAAGACCTTGTGCTTCCAAAGACTGGTTCGGGTTTCTAGCCAAAGAAAAGGACATCAAATATGACCTTTCTAAGGTCAGCAGAATGTAGAAAGGACAGTAAGTGAAGTTCATTGGTACTTTACCAGCTTTAGGATCCTGAGAAAGGTGGAGGAGGAACCATGACCATCTTTTGTCAGCTTGCTGTCTCCAGAACAACCCCAATGCCAAGGAGAAGGAGAAGTCTCTGTGCATGGCTGGAGGTTTCCACAGATTGTGGTGTGTCCACCTTCTAACCTGCAGGGCTGCTCACACCCAGGACCTCTTCTATTGCTGTTTTGTGGGAGTAAATGTCATGGATGGACAGTTTTTTTCTTTCAGCATCTCCCATTTCTCTGTATTCTCATGGGTGATTTTGGCCCCCAGGGGACATTTGGCAATGTCCTGAGACATATCTGGATGTCACAACTTGGAGAGGGGTACTGCTAGCATCTAGTGATTAGAGGCCAGGGATGCTGCCCAATATACTATCATGCACAGTACAGCCCTCCTTGCATAACAAAGAATTATGTGCCCCGCCTCAAATGTCAGTAGTACCAAAGTTGAGAAACCCTGCTGTATTCTTTCTTTATGTACCCGTTAACAGACATCCTCAAAATGACTATTATCAGCGGCAGTTTCACAGATACTCCCCCTCCCTATTCCTCAAAAAGTCACTAGCAATTCAGAAATCTCTTCAGTCAGAAAGACTCTAAGGAGTTATATATTAATCTGGAAGATTAAAGAACAAATACCATTTTAACCTTCTAAAAACTGATTATTATTAGGTGTAATGCAATCTTTTAACTGTAAGTATAAAGAAAAGTGCTGATTATTTAAAATAAATGGGACCAAAAGTCCCATGAATAATCAAAACCTTGGTTAATAGAGCATGACCAGAGAATAAGGCACTTGGCTTCTGTGGAGAAATTAAAGTACATGCTGTGAATTGGTATTAAGGAAACTGCATGAAAAGTTAGTCTTAAGGTACCATGATTCTGGAGAAACAGCCTCAGGTGCACAATATATCACATTCAGTCTTTATCTCTCTTCATTTTTTCATGATTTCTTTCACCTTGGATGACCCAGAAGCTCAGGCCTTGGAACATTTTGGAATGGTAAGGTATCTCACTCCTCACATTTATTTTCATCTAGAAAGACCTGAATTTTACTGCCAAGAGTTTATCTCTTTCACAGGAATTATTTTTGAACTTCAGCTTGCCTTACTTATTTTGAAATACTAGATCGTATTTAATACTTACAAGCATAAGTGGGGTTCATCTAAAATGTACCCCTGAAAAGTTATACCTAAATTGAATTTTTTGAAATAAAATCGGATTTTTAAATCACAAGGGAAATTTGCTATTCAAAGGGAGTCTACAGCTAAACCTTTTGTAGAGAAAAGCATGTTTTTTGCAAAGTCAATAATTACTCCTGAATTTGCCCTTTAAGTCCGAATTTTTATATGTAGCTTTAGTCTAGACCAATATTATGCATGATGTTAACTTAAAAAATATCAATCATGGATTTGAAAGAATTTTGGAAAGTTGAAAAGTGTTTTACAAGCTATTTTTAAGAGTGTAAAATTGGGTAATATATTTTTTATTATTAACAGGGTTTGTTAACACTTGTTTTGGGTGATGAAAATAGGGTAAGGATGTTGACATATCTGAAAAAAGAAAAGGTGGCATTACAGAAACGATAACCACTGCTTTCCCTCAGCAACGAGGAGAAAGAGAGGTTGGTAGCTTGTCCCTTAGACAATGTAATGTTGTGGCTAAGAGCATGGATTCAGAACCAGATTGCCTGGGTTCACATCCCTGCCTAGTGTTGCCTTGGGCAATTTACACGACTTGGCTGTGCCTCAGTTTCCTCATATGAAACATGGAGAATACTAACACTATCTACTTAATGGAGTTGTTTTGGGCATTTAAATGAATTAATACATGAGCTATAAGTAGAAAGCACTAGGGTCAGTGATAGTTTTGAATCCCGGATGGCGAGCAGAGCTTCCCTCTAAAGACGAGAGAGAGGCTGGGCGCGGGCCTCTCCGCACCCTGTGGAGGCACCGCTGGTTCTGCCTGGGCTGTACACGGGGGAAACCGAGGGTCAGCGAGGAGGCAGTGACTCGGACAAGGATGGAGGACATTCCTTGGGAAAAAGAACTCTTTCCGCCGGGCCACGCCGCCTTCCGTCTGGTTGGAAGCTGAGGGCACGAGGGCTGAGCCCGACGCCTGGACTTTGCTCCCACCAGAGCCGTGGGCCACAGCTCTCGAAGCCCCGGGGCCGCGCTCACGCCGGTCCACTATCATTGCCAGGGGCTGGCGGCCGACAGCTACGGGAGGCTTCCCAGAGGAGCGGGCGCCTCTGCCCGCCGCCCTTCCTTCCGGGCGGGGGGCCGCGAAAAGAGAGTGGTAGACACCGACCCTAGTTCACCACTCAGATATTTATGTGTGCCCACTCTGCTGGACGCTGGGAATGCTCCGATGAATCAGACTCCGCCTAGACTCCAGGCGCTGGAGGAGCACTCTGCGCCACCCACCCCAATCCCTGGCAACCGCGATCCTCTCAGGCCTCAATCCGGGAAGGGGGTAGGTGGGAGGAGCTGAGGCTTTCACCCTATCCCTCACCTTCCGGGGTTCACTGCCAAAGCCCCGCCCCTTCGAGGCGTTCACGGCTGCGCCGTAAAGTAGGGAACAGTCTCTGCTCCTGTACAGCCCGCCCCCATCTTTACGGCAGGCCGCATTCCACGCCTCCAATATGGTGTCCCCCATTTAGGCAGGGGCAGTAGTTTCTACCCGGATGGCCGGGGGCAGTGCTGAGCCGGTGCTATTGTATATCTAGCCCAGGCTGCAGAGAGCTGCAGTTTAAGTTCCTTCTGGTCACGGCTCCAGGAACCCACCCTCCTCTGAGGGTCAACAGTCGCCGCTTCCAAGTAGTCCCTGCAAGTTCTTCCTCTGCCCCTGGTTTGTTCCCCGCGCCACCTCCGGACACCCCCAGGTCCCTGACACTCCCAGACCCAAACTATGAGCCTTCGGCAGCGGCTTTTGCGCTTGTCCCGTTATCTCGGGGCCTCGGGTCCCCCGCGTCGCCTGTGGTGGCCCCCGTCTCTCGACACAGTCTCTTCGGTGGGCTCCTGGCGTGGTCAGTTCTCCAGGTCCCCAGCCCACTGGAACCAAGTGGTGTCAGAAGCAGAGAAGATCGTGGGCTATCCCACGTCCTTCATGAGCCTCCGCTGCCTGCTGAGCGACGAGCTCAGCAACATCGCTATGGAGGTGCGGAAGCTGGTGGGGACTCAGCACCCTCTGCTTACCACAGCCAGGTGAGCTGCTACCTCTCCCCCTGACACTCTGGCACCCACTCGAGCCCTTTTTCCTGGCCGACACACCTTTCTTGCCTTGCTCATACTGGCACCCAGCTTATCTCTTTTTACCCCTTCCTTTCCTCAGCCCTTCTAGACATTCACTGTTGTCTCTTCTTTAGTCCACTCACTTTAACATTCATCCTCTATTTGGTCAGCTGAGCGGATAAGTGGTTTTATTTTGAGAAACACTTGTACCCTTTTCGCGTTTTTGCTTCTTAACTATTGAGGACGAAAATGTCTCAGTGATTTGTGAAGAAATCGAGTAGGGATGTGGGTTTGAGTCACTTTCTAGCAGTGGTCTTTTGACAGGGGGATAGATTCTTTTTCGGTTCCGCCTTATTTAAGAGGTCATCTCGAGAAAGAATGTGAAGGGTGAGATAGGCTGAAGGTAAACAGCTCTTTCCACCGAATGTCCCAGGATTGAAGTAGGAATTTATCCAGTCAGTAGTCATTATCCTCTTGGGATTTTTATCACTTATGTTGGACTACTACAATGTGAAACGTGCCGTTAGGATTTTAAGGACCACAACTTTTGCTTCTACTTAAAGAAACCCACCTTTTTATTTGCAGATAGTTTTAAACGTACTGAAAAGTTGCAAGAATAAAAATAATACGAAGAACACACTTGTATACCCTTTAATCAGATTCACTTATTATGTACATACATATACATATTATTCACATGTGTAAAGTGTGTGTGTATATACACACACACACACACACACACTCACGTACATATATATATTTTTCCTGAATCATTTGAGGGTAGATTGCATACATCATGATCCTTTTACCCTTAAATACTTCATTGTGCATTTCCTAAGCATAGAGATATTCTTTACATAACTAAATTGCAGTAATCAATTTAGGCACATTTAATATTGATACAATACTTTTATTTAATCTACCATTGATATTCCAATTTTGTTAATTGACCCTATAATGTCCTTGATAGTATTCTTTCCTCTCATACAGGACCCGGCCTAGGATCAGATATTACATTTAGTTGTCATATGTCTTTAGTCTTCTATTGGGAACATTTCCACAGCTCTTCTTCTCTTTTGTGACTAGAGCAGTGGTTCTCAAATGGAGCAACATATGGCAATGTATGGAGATGTAGTCACAACTGGGACATGCTACTGGCATTTAGTGGGTAGAGGCCAGGGATGCTGTTAAACCCTACAATGTGCAAGACAGTGCCAAAATGAAGAATTATGTGCCTCAAAATGTCAGTAGTAGCAAGACGGAGAAATCCTGGACAAAAATTATCTTTTTCTCTGTTTCTTTTTTTTAAATAAACTTTTATTTTGAGATAATTATAGATTCACATGCAGTTGGAAGAAATAATACAGGGAGATCCAGTGTACCCATTATCCAGTTTCTCCTAATGGTAACATCTTGCACAACTATAGTACAATATCACAAGCAGAATATTGACATTGATATAGTCATGATACAGAACATTTCCATCACTACAAGGATCCCTCACTTGCCCATTTATAGCCACCCCCACTTCCTTGCTTATCCCCCTGCTATGATTTTTTGAGACACCTGTCATTTGTTACTACAAAAGTTACCAAATAGCAATAGTAAAGTGCTTTTATTTCTTGGCATTGTTCCCAGTTTTCAGGAGTGTCATCATATGAGTGGGCTAAACTTGTCCTGTAGCTGAAATGTTAGTTCTCCAGAGATTCTAGATGATACACACTCAAAACACAAACACATATATGTTTTAAAGCTTAATAATGAAACTGATGAGTTTACCACCCAATTTAAGAACTATAACTTTACCAATCCTGTTGAAGCTATCTGTGTATTCCCCAGTCCATCTCCCTGACCCCCACTTTACTGGATTTTGTGTTTATTTTTCCTTTTTAAAATTACATGAGTGTTTCCCTGAATAATAACATGTTTAATTTTGCTCATTTTTGAAATTTATAAATATGGTAGTTTATTGCATATAATCTCCTGTGACTTGCTTTTTTTATGCATCGTTTTTCTAAGATTTATCCATGTTGTGTTTAACTGTACTTCATTAGTTTTTCACCGGTGTATGAAATCCTATCGTGTGAATATGCCACAGTCTTCTTTCAATCAGAATTTGGGTTGTTTGCATTTTTTGGTGTTATGAAAAATGCTACTGTGAATATGCTTGCACATGTCTCCTGGTGTACTTGTCTTGAGAGAGTGTATGCACATATTCAGCTTTAGTAGATAATACCGATTGTTTTCCAAAGTGGTTGTACCAGTTTATACTCTCAGGAGCAAATGATTACTCCACATTCTCACAGCGCTGGAACCATGAAGTTTCTTAATTTTTGCTAATCAAATAGTAGGTTTCTCTGTATGTGGTGGGAATGTTAGTGTTGGTAGTGGGGGTTGTAGTAATATATGCATTGTGTGTATTATAGTCTCTGTAATAAAGCGTTGAAGTTAAAAGTGCAAGAGCTAGAAAGAGCATTATTAATGTGTATATTCTGAGAATTACAATTCATCTACTTAGTTGCCAGGGTATCAGATGGGGTCTTGGAGAAGATCTCTTCTGAAGCCTCCAGAGACACACTAGGTGAAAGCTTGTAAGACTAATAGCTCTGAAACTTGCCTGATTGGAGCCTTCCCTGCCTACCTAGTCCCATACTACAGTGAAAGAATTGGAGAGGAACAAAATAAGTTTCAGCAAAGCTGTTGTGGTAACATGTATGAATTGCTTTATTTTGTAAGAAAAGAAAGAACTAATCTGCATATAGTTTCATTACATTTACTCTGATACTGTGTTGCAAATTATTTAAACAATCTAAACTCACAGGCAGGGCCGGCCCTGTGGCTTGGTGGTTAAGTGCGCGCGCTGCAATGCTGGTGGCCCGGGTTCGGATCCCGGGTGCGCATTGAGGCACCACTTCTCCGTCCATCCTGAGGCCGAGTCCCACATACAGCAACTAGAAGGATGTGCAGCTGTGACATACAACTATCTACTGGGGCTTTGGGGGGAAAAAATAAAATAAATAAAATCTTTAAACTCACAGGCAGCCAATGAACAAAAAACTGTGGAGGAGAGTCGTGTATATATCTGTTTTAGCAAAGGAGTAGGCATTTGATCCATAACGTAGGCAGACTGTGGTTATTGTAAATTATAGCTAAAAACATGGATTAAGCAGCTATATTTTTCCAAATGTTGTACACTTTACTTTGTTGAAATCTTGTCAGCAAAGCATTGATAGTTAAGAGGAAGATGCTCTCACTCAGCATGTTAGCCAGAGGATACAAAGACCTGTTGTAGTTGATTTAGTTAGGAACATAGAAAACTGGACTTGGTAAATTCTTTTATAGTTTCATTTTACATTCTGAGTTTCTATTATTTACTTAAATCAATACTCTAACCCTTTGGGTTATTTTACTTTTTGGGTAAATCTGTACAGTATGTTAGGGATGAATCATGTTTACTAGCCCTAAAATTTAGATGAATGGTGACATTTTGGGCAAACAGCAAGAGAAAAACAGGAAATCATCATAGTTTATTATTCACTACCTTCTCTTTTTTACCTAAGCCATCCCATCAAGAAAAGGAAAAGAGCCTAGAATTACACTCTTTAACAGTTTAACTCAGAAGTGAGATTAAATTTAAAATCTTGAGATTTGGGGAAATAAGGATCGTATTACTAGGAACAATGTAGCAATTAGCTAATTTTTTACCTTTGTTCTTCTAGATATTCTAGGATCTTTCTGTTTTATATTTCAATTAGATAAATAATCCTCAATTAATTAATTCAATGTTTATTGAATTTTTATGGAGGAATATGAAGAAGTCTAAAACATGGACCATGTCCCTTGATGAACAGACATTTTGTTGACACAAATAAGTATATAAATATATAACAGAGGGAAGTAAATGACTTGTGGCTAATGAATAGTAGAAGTATATTAGCTATTATATTTAGAGATACTGAAGTGGCCTGGAATAATAGAGAACTTTCATGAAGAAATTGAGGTGTCATTAGGATGGATGGATAGAAATTACATGGGTAATATTTTAGGGTGGTGGTAGTATATTACATATTGTTTCCTTCATGATTCTTTTTTCTCCTTTCTTTCTCAGTCTGTCATCCCTCTGCTAGGTGGAGGACCTTAAAACCAAGGATAAGCAGTGCAGTAAAGTAAAATGAGCAGCATGAAATGGAGCTAGAATAGCTAAAACAATTTTGGGGAAAAAAAAAGTGGGAGAAACATTCTACCTAATGTTAAGTCTTATATATAACTTCATTGATCAAGACGGTGTGGTATTGGCAGAGGAATAGACAGAGCGATAGAACAGAATAGAGACACCTAGAAATAGATCAACACAAATATAGCCAATTGATTCTTGACAGAGGTGCAAAAGCAATTCAGTGGAGGGAGGATAGTCTTTTCAACAAATGGTGCTGGAGCGATTGGATATCATAGCCAAAAAAATGAACCTTGACCTAAATTTCACATAATATTAAAAAAAAATCAGTGTAAAATGGATCATTGTGAAATCAATGTGAAAGGATTTAAATGTGAAATGCAAACCTATAAAACTTTTAGAAGAAAACATAAGAGAAGATCTTTGGGACCTAGGGCTAGGTAAACAGTTCTTGGACCTGACACCAAAAACCCATTCCATAAGAGAAAAAAAATCAATGATTGGATTTCATCAAAATTAAAAACTTTGCTCTGCAAAAGACCTTGTTAATAGGATGAAAAGATGAGCCACAGACAGGGAGAAAATATTTGCAAATCACATAGCTGAAGAAGGACTTGTATCTAGAATATATAAAGAAGTTTCTAAACTCAGTGGTAAGAAAACAAACAATACAATTAGAAAATGGGCAAAAAGAGCATATAAAGATGGCGAGTAAGCGTATGATATGTTATTAGCCATTAGAAAAATGTAAATTAAAACCAAGGTGAAATTCTGCTACATACCTGTTGGAATGGCTAAAATAAAAAATACTGACAGTTCAAAGTCCTGGTGAAGATGCAGAGAAACTAGCAATCATACATTGCTGATGGGAATGTAAAAATGGTACAGCAACTCTGGAAAACAGCTTGGCAATTTCTTATAAAATTAAACATACACTTACCATACAACCCAACAATTACACTCCTGAGCATTTATCCCAAAGAAATAAAAATTTATGTCAAAATATATACATGAATGTTTATAGCAGGCTTATTTGTAATAGCTAAAAACTGGAAACAACCCATGTGTCATTCAGTGGTGAATGGTTGAGCAAACTGTGGTACATCCATACCACATGCTACTCAACAATGAAAAGAAATGATTTATTCATAGCAACTTGGGTGAATCTCAAAAGAATTATGCTCAGTGAAAAAAGTGAGTCTCATTCCTCAAAAAATTAAAAATAGGATTACCATATGATCCAACAATTTTACCTCTGGGTATATAGCCAAAAGAATTGAAAGCAGGGTCTCAAAAGAGATATTTGTTCACGCATGTTCATAGCGACATTCACAATAGCTGAGAGGTGGAGGCAACCCAGATGTCTGTCGATAGATCAATGGATTAAAAAAATGCAGTATATACGTATAATGGAATATTATTCAGCCTTAAAAAGTAAGGATATTCTGGCACACATTACAACATGAATGAACCTTGAGGACATTATGCTAAATGAGGTAAGCTATCCACAAAAAGACAAATACTATATGATTCCATTTATATGAGGTTGGTAGAGTAGTCACATTCAGAGAAACAGAAACAGAAAGTAAAATGGTGGTGGCCAGGGGCTGGAAGGAGGGGAAGATGGGAGTTGTTGTTTAATGGGTATACAGTTTCAGTTTTGCAAGATTTTAAAGCTCTGGAGATTGGTTGCACAACAATGTGAATCTATTTGACACTACTGAACTGTACACTTAAAAATGGTTAAGATGGTAAATTTTACGTGTATTTTACTACAAGTAGAGAAAAAGTCAATCTCAAAAGTTTGCAAACTGTATGATTCCATTTATACAACATTCTCAAAATGACAAACCTGTAGAGATGGAGAAGAGATTAGTGGTTGCTAGAGTCAGGGATAGTGTGGGGAGCAGGGAGGGATGTAAATACAAAGAGGTATTTTGTGGTGATGGAACAGTTTGATATCTTGATTCTGATAATAGTTACATGAATCTATACATGGAATAAAGTTGCATAGAACTATATACACCTACACACACAAATGAATGCAGGTTAAAAAAAATGCTGAAAATGGATTAAGGTCTGTAGTTTTGATAACACTAACGTACCAATGTTAATTTTTTGGTTTTGATATTGTACTACAGCTATATATTGGGGGGAGCTGGATGAAGGATACATAGGACTCTGTACTATTTTTGCAACTTTCTGTGACTCTATAGTTATTTCATTATTTTAAAAAGCTAAAAAAAAATCGCTCTGAATCGAAAGAGCGCGTGCGCGAGAGAATGAACAAATGAACGACAAACGACGAATGAACGAACAGTAGGCCTGGGAGACAGGAGACCTGTAGTTCTAGTTTCATCTCTATCAGTAGGTAACAGTGTGACCCTAGGCAAGTTATTCCATCTCTCTGGACTTTAGTTTCCTAAGCAATGAAGTAAGGAGTTTGACTAAATGATTTCCAAAGGTATTGCCAATTCTAGACTAGTGTAGAAATTAGTGTTGTAACTGAATATGGCAAGTAAGGAAGCCATTATCGGTCCTCAGGCTGGGAGTGAGCAGATTGAATGCAATGTGGTAATAATACAAATCTGTAGTCCTTTTCCTACGATTTGAAAACCCTAAAAGCTCAGAAAACAGAATGTTTTTTGTTAGACTCATAAATCTGACCTGAACTGATGTGAGGTTATTTATAATCTTTCATCTCACTTAATGTGAATATTCATGCATTTTACTGCAGAAATATTAATGTGTTTGATTTCAGGGTGCTTTCCCAGATCCTGCTGGATTGCTGGGTAAAATGCACCGTCATAAAATCAGAAACATTTTGAGTTCTGAAAGACATTTAGTTTCAAGGACTTTGGATGAGGGATTGTTGACCTGTCCAAGCCGGACTGTGGTCTGTAGGATGGAGTAGAAGCCCAGATGTGTGATATAGGTTGGTAGAGCAGGAAAAGCTAAAGGTAGCAGCAATGCAGCAACCTCCACTTCCTCCCAGTACAACTTGCACCCTGTGGTCCATTACTATCCTGCTAATTAAATGTAATTATCTACTTGTGCAAAATATATATTTTTGTTTTTAATCACTTAAATTTCTGTATAAATCATAATTTTTTCAAGTTAAGTAGTTTTAGCTTTTATAAATTCCCTTCATATACTGTCTACTGTTAAGAACTTAAATGCTTTTAATAATCATATGGAGGACATTTAATTGTTTCAAAGATGATGACTAATACTTTTTTAAATATAGAATTGGTTAAATTTTTGTTGTTTAAACATAGCTGATTTCACTGAGCAATGTGGCTTTATTTGTTTTCATTGATTACTCTTGACAGATTTGGCTCTTAGGATTAAATTTTTGTTTAAATACTCTTTTGCTTTCAAAACACTCTGATCTCTACCTCAGATTTAGATAGATGAGATTAATTTAGTATGCATTTATTGGTGACAAATTATGACATTTAGTCTCTCTCTTAGGGAGTATTGATTCCTTGGTAGAGACTTTTTCTTCCTGGCTGAGTTCACTACAGTTACTTAGCTACTTAAAAAGCCTTATTAGTCTTTTTTGCATGGTAAAATTCTTCAGAGTTCTTTGAATTTATTATTAGAAATTTAATTTTAGTCTCTTCCATGTTTATGAAAGACCGTTTCTAGATTCAATTCTGTAATTACTGACTGAAAACCTACATTTCTTATGAAGGACTGTTTTTTGGATGACTAGGAGAAAATTATAAATTTTAATTCATTCCACAAATATTTGAGGTGCTCTGGGCATGGGGTTTACAAACAAGAATAAGACATAGTTGCTGCCCTTCAGGAATTCATGAGAGACAGTATAGTGAGCATGAGCTCTGGAATCAGACTGCTCAGATTCATATCCTGGCTCTACCACTACCAAGCTATGTGATCTCAGGCAATTTACTTACTCTCTTTGTGCCTTAGTTTCCTCATTTGTAAAATGAGAATAATAATAGTATCTATATCTTAGGGTTTTATGAAGATTAAATGTGTAATATGGGTAAAGTGCTTAGAACAGTACGTGGCACATAGACAGTATCCAAAAGTTAGCAATTAACATTATTATTAGAAATTCATTTTAGTGAGGAGGCATGCAAATAGTCAAGAGGACCTTGGGATAAATGCTATAGTAAGTGTGAACAATATGCTGTAGAGACAGAGAGGGAGGAAAAAATCTCTCTCTACAGAAAATTGAATGAAGACTTTCAAAGGTGAGATGACATAAGAGTTGGGTCATGTTGGTTAAGAAGGAAATGACCAAGGCAAGGAAAGAAATTAAGGCACAAGGAATTGCTTAGCAAAGGGTAGGGAAGTAGTAGTTTGGTGTGAGCTGAACATGGGATGGAATGGGATGAGGCAAAAAGGATAGGTTGGAAATGTCTACTTCTGCCAAGATAGAGTAACTAATGCTAGACTTGCCTTAAAACTGGATAAAATATATGAAATACCTATATTCTGCTTAGAGTACAGGAACACAGGATTTTGAACCCTTTGAAAGGGAAAACAAATGTGTTGAGAACTATGATCACTCTGGCTTTCTGCTGAGAGATACTTTCCAAATAGCAGCACAGAGAGGGGAAACTCAAGCAGAGGATGGTGGTATTGCTGAATTGAGGAGACAGATCAGATTTTGGAGAGGCTGAGGCAGCTGGAAATTGTGGGACAGAACACAGAAGAAGAGGTAGCATGCAGAGAAAGCCTCCAGAAATCTTGATTCTGTTGTTGAAAATTAAGCAGCACATGCATAGGATAAAACTCCATGAGGCTGGGGAGTTATAAGCTGTACAGTTCTCAAGAGTTCTCACAAAGCTGGGAGACATTCAAGTTCTAACTGGAAAGAGACCTCATTGAACAGCTGGGCACTCAATAGAGACCCCAGAAAATTAACGCCTTAGTAGTGAGGATAAACCAGCTTTAGAGTACAGCTGACTCTAGAACCTCCCTAACAAAGCTAAACAGCAAGTCTCAAAAGGATCAAGCTGACCCAAAAGTAACTGAACTGCCTGCCAAAGCATACCAAAACTCTTTAAAAGAAGACTATAAAATCCAGACACTCACCAACAAAATAAGACAATATCCAACATTCAATAAGAAATTACAGTATATTTCAAGAAGCAGGAAAATATGACCCATACCCAGGAGAAAAATCAGTCGGTAGAAACAGATCCATAAGAGACAGAAATGATGGACTTATTTATTTATTTTGTTAGTTATTTAGTTAGTTAGTTAGTTAGTCAGGAGGACCAGCCCTGAGCTAACATCTAATGCCAATCCTCTTCTTTTTTGCTGAGGAAGACTGGCCCTGGGTTAACATCTGTGCCCATTTTCCTCTACTTTATATGGGATGCTGCCACAGCATGGCTTAACAAGTGGTGCGTTGGTGCACACCCAGGATCTGAACTGGCGAACCCTGGGCCGCCGCAGCGGAGCGCGCGCACTTAACCGCTTGCACCACCAGGCTGGCCCCTATGCTCAAGTGTTTAAGGGAAAGCATGAATAATGAAAAAAGTGACGGAAAAAATATATATCAAATATAACGTCTTCATAGTTACTTCAAAAAATAACTTATATAACTAAAAGTTCAATATATAAATGGAAAAATTATCTTGACTGGCTCAGTAGCAGATTAGACCCTGAAGAAGAAAAGATAAGTGAACTGAGGACGTAGCAATAGGCACTCGTTTTAACCTGACAGAGAGGATCCATGAAAAATTATAGCTAATATTATTTTTAATGGTGAAAGACTGAATGCTTTCCGCCTAGAATGGGAATCAAGAGAAGGATGTTCTCCCTCACCCCTTCTATTCAAAATTTTACCAGAAGTTCTAGCCAGTCAAGAAAAAGAAATTAAAGGCATATTGGATTAGAAAAGAAAAGCAAGTCTTAATTACTAAATAACATCACATGCTAGAAAATCCTTAGGTATTTACAAAAAAGCTACTAGAACTAATAAGCAAGTATAACAAGACTAAGGGATATAATGTCAAAATATACAAATCAATTATATGTCTATATATTATCAATGAACAGTTGGAAAATAGATTTACAAAACAGGACTATTTACAGTAGTATCAAAAGACGTGAAATGCTGAGGGATAAATTTAACAAAATGTATACAAAATCTATATTTTGAGAACTATAAAACGTTGATGAGGAAATCGAATAAGACCTAAATATACCATGTTCATGGATTGGAAGAGTTGATATTATTAAAATGTCAGTTCTTTCCAAATCCATTGATAGATTTCGCATAATTCCAATCAAAATTCCTGCACATAATTTTTTGTCAAAATTGACAAGCTGCTTCTAAAATTCACCTGTGATTGCAAAGATCTAGAATAGCCAATTTTGAAAGATAATGTGGTAGCACTTACATTACATGATTTCAAGACTTCCTAAAAACTACAATAAGAAAGACCGTGTGGGATTGACGTAAAGATAGACATATACATCAATATAACCAAACGGAGAGTTCAGAAATGGACCCAAATGTATATGGTCACTGGATTTTTGACAAAGGTAGCAAGGTAATTCAATGGGCAAAGGATAGTATTTTCAGCAAATGGTGCTGGGGGAAAGAAAAGAACCTTAGTCCTTACCTCATACCATAAAGAACAATTACCTTGAAATGGATCTTGTACCTATACATGAAAATTAAACTATAAAGGTTAAATAGTAGAGAGACCTGAATAGATATTCCTTTTTGAAAGCTGACTTTTGCAGCTGTGAAGCTTGTGGATTGCAAAAAAGAAAAACTGGAGCAGAAGATTGCTACGGTCTTTTCATTTCTCCTCCCTGCCCCCAGCTTCATTAAGGTAAAGTTGTCAAATAAATTTATATATATTTAAAGTGTACAGAGATTAGTGGTGTTGAGTACCTTTTCATGTACTTGATGGCCATTTGTGTGTTTTCTTTGGAAAAATGTCTTTTCAGATCCTTTGCTCGTATTTTCATTGAATTATTTGGGCTTTTTGCTATTGAGATATATGGTTTGCAAATATTTTCTCCCATTCTGTAGGTTGCTTTTTCATTTTTGTTGATTGTTTCCTTTGCTGTACAGAAGCTTTTTAGTTTGATATAGTCCCACTTGTTTATTTTTGCTTTTGTTTCCTTGGTTTTTGTTGTGATACCCAAAAAATCATTGCCAAGACCAGTGTCAAGGAGGTTTTTCCTTGTTTTCTTCTAGGAGTTTTACAGTTTTGGGTCTTACATTTAAGTCTTTAATCCATTTCGAGTTCATTTTTGTCAGTGGTGTAAAATAGGAGTCCAGTTTCATTCTTCCATTCATTTCTTCTTTCAGCAGCTAGTTAAGTGTCTCCTAATGGCAAGGTCCTGTGCTTAATACTAGGGGATACAAAGAACACCAGATACTGAACCGCTTCCCCCACTCCTCACCAGGATTTATATTCAAATAAGGGAAATAATGCATAAAATAATAAGTGCAATAGGTGTTACACATATTAGGCTAAAAGTGTTTCCAAGTAAAATGATTACACAAAGAATAGAGTGGTCCAGTGGGCAGGGGGCTAATGAATTAAGAAAGTCTCAATGAGTTGATTTGAGTTGAATATTGAAAATTGCGAAGATGTTCTTAGGGGTAGAGGAGGATGAGGGTGGGGTATGAACTTAGGCAATGGTGGTGGAGATGAAGTAGAAAGAATGAATTCAAGGTGCATTTGCAAAGTGGAGTTGACAGGACTCGGTAATTTCGAGAGTAGGAGAACAGATTTTAAGTAAGTTGAGTAATTGAGTATATTGAGATACAGGGCATACAGGAGGAGAAGCATATTTGGGTGTAGAGTGTAGGGGGACATTTTCTAAGTATTTGTGGCATGTGGAGATGTCCAAAATGCAGTTAGGAATGGGTCAAGTGCTCCTAAGGGAGGTAGACACTGGAGCTGGGGTTGGAAGGGGGTGTAGAATTACAGTCATGCACTGCATAATGACATTTCAGCCAACCGCATATATGACAGTGGTCTCATAACAGTAGTACTGTATAGCCTAGGTTTGTAGTAGGCTATACCATGTAGGGGAATTAAAAAATCAGGCCTTAGGAAGAATGGGAACTGGGGAAGCTCTAAGGGATATTGGTAGCAGGAATTTATGGACAGTTCCTCTACAGTACAGCACTGTTGTCAGGAAGTTTTGGCTCTGGCTGTCTTTCATTCTTATGTGGCCTGTCAAGGCTCAAATTCCTCTGAGAAAAGACCTATTTGGTCTTTCTTTCATCTTATACCTAATGTACCTGGACCATTGGCCACTCCTTTGGTCAGTTGTGTGGTGAACTACTGTATTTCAGGCCTACTCAGATCTCACAGAAGAAGGGAAAGGAATTCCACTAAAAGAAAAGTGAAATATTGTTATGAGACAGAGGGGGAACAGATTCTGGGCAGGACACCCCTTGCTTGAATTTGCTGCCTCCCCTCCCCACTTTCTTACTGTACAGACATTTTAAAAGATGCCTCCACCTAAAATGATGTAATTGATCATTCATACTAAAAACATACCACCTCCCCAAAAAAATAACTCATTATCAAGTCTAGGACTTGAGTGATGTTCAGTCTTCTTCTTTTTTTTTTTTTTTTTGTTTTTTTAAACAGTTTCTATGTTTTATTTTATTATCACTCATAGGAGAAACGAATCTAACAGAGTATATTGATGAGAACAAGAAAAAATCTAAAGCAATTTCAGCAAGCTCAAGGTATTTTTTTTAAACTTCTACTCAGGAACAAAAAATTGTGACGATGTATTCTCAAAATTCGTCAATAGCCAGTCCCAACAATTTGTCTTGTCAATTATAGCTAAATTAAATAATAATTTGATGAAAAAAGTGAGTTATGGATTTTATACTATTTTATCTCTTTTTCTTCTGGATTAAGAAAATCATCAAATGTTATTTTCTTAGCTAATTAACTTTCCTGCATTCTCTAAAAATGTCAAGTTACTTTTTGTTTGTGCCATTTAACATAACTTAATCATGGGAGTGAAATCCCCTCATATTCAGAGGTCCCAATCACATTAAATGCAAGGGTAATTCAATGCTTTGGTCAATGGGGGTCATCCTAGAATTCTGTCTACCACAAGTATTACTCTTCTTTTGCAAAACCAATGCCCTAAAAACACAGTTGGCAAGTAACATATACTTAAAAAAGACATTTAAAAAATAGACTATAAATGTTACATTATTTCATGCGAGGATTAGCAAAAATCAGGAAACAGAAAATAACGACAAAAATCGAGCCTTAGCTTAAATATGGCCACCAAAATGCTGATAATCTGAATACAGACTAGATGTTTCTATTTAAGTGGAGTTGATTTAACGGAGGGAGCTGATATTTGGCTTCAACAACAACAGTTGAGCTAAAATAACAGATATAATATAACCTTTTATTTTAATGTAAATAATTCCATTCTTTTCCTGATCCATGTTGGCATAAATTCAGTCTTCTTCTAATTGTATTGTGATCCAGTTTTTATATTCTTCAACCTGTGGGCTAAATGGTAAATTTGCCCACTACTGTCACACCTATATAGGCAGAGGAAATAGTAAGGCAAAGGAAACACCAAAAACTATTAACACACCTTGGCAGAGACTGCTGGTTGCCTTTCTCAACTTTCCTGCTCTCTACCTTGGAAAAGAGATGTGGTTCTGTGACTAATTTCTGGCCAAAAAGATGTTGGTGGAAGTACATGGAATTTCTGGGAAGTCTGCTAAAGGGAGGGGGCCTACCCTTCTGTGTCCCTTTTTTCATCCTGCTGCTTTGAATGCTGATGTGGTGTCTGGAGCTCTAGAAGCCATTTTTGACCATGAGGGCGAGTGCCGCACTCTATGGATGGTAGACTAGAGAGTAGGAAGGAACATAATATCTTTGTGGAGTTTCCACACAGTTCTGCGTTACCCATCTCCAGACTTCTTTTACATGAGAAAGAAATACACTTCTTAGTGCTTAAACTATTGTTTTGAGTTTTATGTCATAATCAGTAATACCTGGTCCTAGCTAATATACACATCAAACAAGGAATTTGGATTATTTCTGCAAATGGCTATGACTTCAGCTGGTCAAGGTTCTTTGCCTGATGGGTTGATTCATGCCTTCATCCTGAAGGGTTAAGCCATTGGTGGCCCAGCCTATATAGAATTGCAGTAGTCTTTAATTATACATTATTATGGAAGCACTCCAGAACATTTCCTCCATGCCATCCATACTCCCCCCGGCTCCCACTGTATGCCAGTATCCATATGCCCTCTTGGTATCTGATATATCACTCTATTTAAGTGTCTCTTTTGTCCTTTCTGGCATGATGAGCCAGGTAGCAATCTCACTTTCCAGTTCAGATACACCATTATTGTATCTCTTGGTGGAAGCATTCTTTCCTTGGGACAGAAACGTTTAGCAGCTGCTAGTCTTAGAGACAGGAAACAAAATTTTGAGAGGTCATTAACTGTAGTTGTGAGAAGTATCACATCTAGTACCCAAATGGAAGAGTGCTGGTTTAGCTCATAAGCTGCATTTTGCAGCAATAGCCCAGCCTCCCTACATGGTAACTCCCAGCTGGAGCCCTGTCTATGTTGTCATAGGCTATTTTACCATTGTGTGGGCCTGGCTGCTTCTGGAAGATGGGAAGGTACGTGTTAAGAGTAGAGAAGCCCATGGTCACTAGCTAGTTGCCTTACTTTTTCTGGGAATTGGTTTTATTCATCAGAGGCACTGTTCATAGGGTATTATGCTAGCACACAAGTAAGTTCACAGATAGTAGTATTGGTAATGGCATGATAGGGAAATCACATCCAAACACAGAATAAATGTGTCTTCTGAAGCAAACAAATTGCTCACCTCTCCAGAATGAAAAGGGTCGCTGGAGTCTATTCCTTGTGAGGTAAATGGTTTGTCTGAAGGAGGGTATCATATAGGGACACTTAGCAGTGACAGCCATTGGGTCAGCCTTGGTGGGAGGAAATCCCTGTTGTTGAGCACATGCATAGCCACCATTATCTGCCACCACTACTGCTTTGTGAAGTACTGAGTTGACTAGATAAGGAGAATAGCCCACACTGACAATAACAGTCACCCTGTGCATCTGCTTATTAAGAGCCTCTTCTCAATGATGGTAGTTTTGTTGAGAAGTCACTTGGAACACAGATATTCTCAGATGCTTGTCCCATTCCCAGAGATTTATCCAAATATCCATTCCCCACATCACCTTGTCACTAGTCATCCAGACATGTTCCTTCCTTGTCCTGATCATTCAGCCGGTCTATTAGACATGCTAGAAATTGGCATGTAGATCCTGACCTCGGGCCTCATGTTATTTCCAGGCAAAGTGAACAGTGAGATGTACTGCTTTAGGTCCTCCCCACGGGGAGGATTTCTCTTCTCAGCTTATTCTCTGGATCACCCCTGGATGGCGTTGTCATGTAGCAATAGTATACTTGCAGCTGGTGCTAATATATTGTTCAGGTCTTTCTGTAACCAGGGAGGAATTTTTCCCCCTCAGTCCTAAGCTTATTGGTCATAGGGTAGTCCTCATGAAGCCATAGGTGCAGCTTGAGGGAGAGGTGGCATGTAGCAGGGTACAGACATTCATAGGAAGTGTAAGTGATCTGATATGCAACTTAAATGTGCCTTTAGATCCTCTTTGGGCCTGCACCTGTTTTCCTTGATGATGGCCTGCTGGAATTTATAACTAAATGCATCCAATAACAATTAATGATGAACTGCTAGATTGCATGATCACTTAATGTTTTCTGTTCAGTTTTCACCAGAGTCCAATAGCAAGCCAGGATCTGTTTCTCAGAAGGAAATAGTTGCTTCAGTTGCTTCCTGAAAAGGCCATCGCCTTGTTCCAAAACCTTAGGGGGCTGTGCTGTATTCATTGGGGCTTTTCACAGGTTCAATACAACATCATTTTAGGTGGAGGCATCTTTTGACTTGCCTGTACAGTAAGGAAGGCAGTATGTACACCTGCTATTTAAGCAAGTGATACTCCACCCAGAACCTATTACCTCTTTGTCTCATATCTCACCTTTCCTTCAAAAATTTTAGAAAATTTCCCCTAGAAATGCAGTGATTCTGATTAGGAAAGGGAATTTGATCAGCTTCTACTTTGCACTTCTTGCCGTAATATTCCTTCCTCCTGAGCCAGGGAGCCATTATGGGGATTCTGTCAGTTTGGGGGAATATTTGGAAACTAGGATGTGCTGGAGCTTTCACGATGACAACTGTGAGAAGGGGTTGAGTTAGAACTCCACCGCCATACATGACTCTCATAGTCAGTCTGACTCAGGGACCAGTGGTATTCTTAATTCCTAAGAATTAATGTTAGCTCAGAGCTAGTAGGTAGTTGATTGTCAAGAGGATTGGGTATTTCCCTTGTGCCAGCTCGTGATTACCTGGATAAATGGCCAGAGATCCATTTGGGGAAAAAAATCTTCCACAGGGGATTTGGCCTCCTCTTCATTCAAGAACTGTGGGTCTCAGATTTGGGTGAGAGGCCACGACTGTCTACTATAGAGTCTCAGAGGAGTCTCTGTTCACTAGACCTGGAGTTGTTTGTTTTGGGTTATTAAATCGAAACAGATCTTAGTAGGATGCCTGTTGATTTGAATTCTTGGATCTGATTAATTAGACAGGGATTTCTGCCTACCACAACAAAGCCTGAGATGACCTAATATTCTCATATCCTTGCTGCCCCTTAGGATCACCATCGCCACTTTGCTTCTGGCAGTTACTGCTACCACCTGGACCCAGCCTCCCCAGGGCTCTTCCTGTCGCTTCCTGAGTTCAGGGAGTCCATTTCAGTTGTCATCTCTTCCATCAAAATCCTTAGCCCTGGCAACAACAGCCACTAAAGTGATAGTAATGATTGTGGTGTGCCCCTCACCAGTCTATTTCTTGTGTCAGAAGTGAAGAGAGAATCTTCTGGGCCCAGTTAGGAGACATAATAACAGCAGTATGTTATATGAATAAAAGTTTATGTAGTTTGAATAGAAAAAGTGGTAAGAGAATAGCATCTTCACCATAGGCTTCCCTTATTCCAAAGAACCTACCATGACAGAACCATTTTCCTATTGGGAATCACAATTTAGTTTCAGTCAAGTACCATCATCTGTCATAGTAAATTAATGCCAATTTGAATAAGTTTTGTATTCAGTTTGTGATTATATTTATTTTTGTTATATAAGAGCTATAACCATACAGTGTTTATAATTTTTATGTTTATACATATTTAATATTTTGCTAAAAGTCACCTAAGGGAATACTGGATGACTGAATTTTTACTCTTTAAAAACATTCCATATATTACTCAAGGTTGAGGAATACTGACTAGTCTGTGTTCTTAATTCTGGGCCCAGTTAATAGGGATAAATTGATCGTAAGTTTTTAAGTGCTATTATACTTAATTCTTTGTGCTTAGATTCTAGAGAATTAGGATTCAGATGCCCACATCTCTTCACATATTGCTCATTACTACTATATTGCCAACTGCTTTTCAAAATACTATATTCTATAATTGTCCCTTCATTATTCTTCTGTAGCATTCAATCTTTTTGTGTGTGTGTGTGTGTGTGTTTTAAACACCTTGGAGGCCCTTTAGTTACCAAAAAATATTCATCTGTGCTTGTGGTTTGAAGAGTTTAGTGAATGTTTTTCCAAAAATAGCTACCCTAGAGTAGGTTTTTAAAATAACTACTAGATGTTAACCATTCAGATAGTTGTTTCTGATTTAAAGCTTATTCGATGTTCTAGATACAAATCTTTAGTTTATGGAGTGCAGCTGGATTTGGTTTTCTTCCTATGACTCACCAAAGGCTCCTCAAAGCCTTTCATTTTTTTCTGTTTTCATGTACTGAAACTTCATTTTAACAAATATTTAAAAATAGCTTTAAAAATTACCATTCTTTCAGAATCTCCTTGGAAGGTTATTTCATTTGCTCCAAAGATTTTTTTTCTTTTTTTATAGCAAACTGAATTGGTTTTACTTCCAGAATTATGAGGCTAGAGATAGGTCTAGTGAACATTGTATCATACTCTAAAAACTTAGCAGTAATGTTTTAAATTTTTCCAACCGTGATAATTTGCATGAACATATTCTTTGTAATGTTTAATAATTATGGGGCTTTGTGACACATGCTTTCTATATCTTAAATTGTTAAATATTAAAAAATAAATAAAATTTATTTTATCCTCAGAGTAAAAATCCTCACGAATCTTCTACTTCTCTCTAACTTTAGGCTATTTCTTTTATGTTGCTGTGTATTTAAAAGGAATGTCATTTAGTTTCACAGGACTAATACTACAGTATATACAAAGCTTTTATTAAAAGGATTTTTATGTAGTTTGATTATTTTTAAGTATTGAATATTTCCTCACATACTTTTTATTCTGTAGTACCCGTGATTAAAAACAAGTGCGACAACAGTGTATACATTGTACAATTTTATGAGTACATAGAAAGGAGCTCCAGAAATGAATATCTAGAAGTTGGTGGTCCTGGCCCCAGCATTTTAATCTAACTTTTAAAATACTGATGAATATACCTGGTCAACTTAGGGAAAAACTGGGGTAGAGCTTTTCCATCCTGGATGATTTTTACTATTTCATTGGATAAATTAAAAAAATAATGTCTTTGACTTTGAATATATGTTAGAATAGTGGATTCATTTGTTAAATGGTGAGGATACGGTCTCTTGCCCCATAGAGGGCAGTCCTGGGAGCTCGATGGTTTAATTTCCCCCAAAATTATATTGAGTTTCTGATTATCTGTATGTCAGTTATCCAGTGAAAAATTTCTTATAAATTCCTGGTGGATGTTATCCTGCCACCTGTGCCACTTACACCACTTTCATTTAGTAGTGGGTTAGGGAATGCGGACTGATTTTAATTTTAAGTTGGAATTCCAACTAATTTTAGTTTAACTTAATTACAGTGAAAGCATAATACTTTATAAAGAATACTGCAATTTATGGAGGCAGTACTGTGTGAGGTTGTAGATAAGAGCATGGGCTTGTGAGCTTACCAATACCTGGATTTGAATTCCAGTGCTGCCATTTCTTAGCTGTGTGAACTATAGAATTCCATAAGCCTTGTTACCTCATCTGTAAAAGAGATGAGAATGTTAATATTCCTGTGTCACAGGATTGTAATAAGGATTACATGAAACAACACAATGTAAAATGTTTAGCTTAAGTGCTCAATAAACAGCTGTTATTAGCTATCATTTGTGCCCAATAATCATTTCGCTGTGATCTTAGGTTAGTCATTTTTTTTTTCTTGGCCTAAGATTGCTTGAAGGATAGTTTTAGGGACCCACAGAAATATTACAAATGAAAATGATTTGAACGGTATGCTGCACTGTACAAATGTAAGGTGGAAGTGGAGTATTATGACTGTTATTTTTAGAATTAGTAGCAGTTGGAGCTGTGTGGTATAGTGGAAAGAACATAGTTTTAGAAGCAGACTGATCTGGGTTCAGACCTGGCTTATGTTGTTTACTAGCTGCTATTTGGGCAAGTTAACTTCTCAGACCTTTTGTTTTCTCATCAGCGAAAATGGGACTAATAATACTTACCTTTTGGAATAATAATACCTATCTTGTTGTGAGGCTTGAATGAAAGGCTGAGGCGACACACAGTTTTCTTTCCTTCTTCCTAACTGGAGAATAGGAAATGTCCTTGGCAAAAACAAACATACTTTCTGGAGCAAAATATAAATTAGTTTTGCATTGGAATTTATTATATTTTCATTAATGAATTGCAAGTAAAATAAGATTGACTAATGGGGAGGAGGATGACTAATGGGTTAGGAGGATGAAGAAAGTAGGATTTGCTGGTTAATATGTGACCCTGAATTAGATTTTAGAACTCTTGAAGTTGAAGTGGTTTAGTATAAAAAAATGAGTTCAAAGCATGAATACAATTGGCTGCTGTGGTTGTGTTATAAACCCAGACAAAGTAGAAAATAGGGAGCTGAGGGTCTCGTAGATGGGTGAGAATAATATATGTCAAGAAGTTTTGTGAAAGCTAAGTCATTTTAGTAATGAATAAGGTATTATCATTCTTTTACCCTTGCCAAGAATAGAGGGGAGACATCTGGGGGTGATAGATGTCACAGAACTTTCTGGGTTTGGTATACTCTTCTCCATGGGTAAATTGGCTGCTGTCTGTTTAAGGAGCCATTGCTGCTGCTGGAACCATATAAGCACTTAGATGTCTCCATAGTTAGGGGCCTAAGACAAGTATGTTTAGATATGGTGATGCCCAGTCTAGCTTTATGGATTATGAGCAAGGTGCCTGCCTCTTTATATGCCTACAGATCTTGAAATCTCACTGAATGGCATTTTGGTGAAGCTTCGTGCAGATAGGTAAGTTCTACCCTTCTGTGTTGTGAAATCATAGACTCTTCAGTAGCTTCCCATGTTCTGTAGGATACAGTTTGGTCTGCACATGGCAAAACATCCCTAGCTTCCTTTCCAGTCACTTTTGCCTCTCCCCTTTTTCCACCCTAAGCTGTAGCCACAGGAAGTAAACCATCTACATTCATACCTGGTAAGCATTGCTTAACCTTCAGAACACAACTCATTTGTTAGCTCTTTTGCCCAGCATTCCCTGATTTCTCCTGGTTAAATTGCTTATTCCTCCAACTTTCTGTCTCTTCAAAAAATCAGAAGATATGACACCACTGAGCTTGCATTCTCCATGGCCTTGATCAGCTGGTATCAAGTGGTGGCTGCTTCCTTTAGCTTGGGCATATATTGTACACTTTAAATATATACAATTATATTTGTCAATTATTCCTCAGTAAAGCTGGGGGTGAAAAAAGATCAGGTTCTCCAGTTCACCATTTGAGATGCTTAAGCTATAGCTGTCCACTTTGTGGATTAATTGGCCTATCTGGATCCTTTATTTAGGACCTATGATTTAGGTATAAGTGTTTCTAAGACTGAACTTTTTGAAAGAGATGATTTTGTCTTTATATTCCTATTGCCCAGCGTATACTTGACACATAGAAAGCCTTCAATAAGTATTCACAGAATTGAATTGAATGGAGTAAAACCTTTCCTAACCAGAGGATTTTGCCCTTTTCCTGATCTTTGCCTTAGTCATTACTTTAATTAGATCATGGTGTTTATCTTACATGTTATTCTTCATAGCACAGAACATCATGGTTGAAGATAGTGATCAACTCTTCCTGAAGACAGAGAAAGAAAAAAATGCACTTAAATTGTAGCAGGAAGGATTAAACTTAGGTAGGGAAACTTTTCCTAGCTGTAACATTTGTTAGGAATAGATTACCATGAGATGCTATTGCATCCCTTTATTTTGGTATCTTCCACAGGATTGGCATAGACCTTCTTGAAGACAGAGGAAAGAGTAACATAAAATTCCTTATGAGTCTGTGCGGTGTGCTAGTGAGTGATCAAACGTTTCAGAAAATTTTCACTATATCTAATATGTAGTATGAAAATATATTAGTTTTAAGACATTGTAGACTTAGAATTTGAGAATAAATTCTAATCAGCAGGTGTGCAACTTCTGCAAAAAATGTGGAATTTGTCTTTCCATAATTTGCTCCTCTGTCAGAAACAGCTGTCTCCGAATAGTGCTTCATACTGTTGGCAAATTCATTGCAAATGTAGGAAGCAATTGCTGTTTCATGTGATTGTGATTTATAAAAATAATTTAGATGTAAGCTATCTACAAACCATTTTTTTTAGTAACAGTCCTATCTAAATCTTCATACTTTGGCATTAGACACAAGTGTCATAAGTGTAAATTCTGGAACCTCTAAGCAGAAATATAAGAAAGGATGGAATTCCATTTCGAATGGAATGGCAAACATTTCTAATTGGGAGGGTCCTCATTTTGATTTCTGCCCTCCTGCCCCCACCCCTTAACCAAAAGCCAAAGCAAAACATCTGGAGTTATTTAGACAGTATAAATATTCTTAAAAGAATGGATCCTAATCCTAAAACTTTTCTGATACTGAAAAATGCTTTTGGTTAGATAGAATTCATATGATTGTTAAAAATATCTTTGAATTTGTAAAGGCTCCCACAAGTCGTGAGTGCAGAGTTTGGGAGTACTGGGGACCGAGACTGATGGAGTTGTTCAGATTCTTCAAGAGGAAAGCAATGCATTAGTGCACAAGGGTGTTTTTTCCTCGGCTTTTCCCATAGAATAGTCTCCAATAAAGGAAACTTATTTCTAGTTAAATGATAGTTGTTTTACTTTGAAAAACATGTGCCAAAGGTATAAATATAGTTTTATTCTCTTTTCACACGCGTACACAAGATTTGCTGCAGAGAGACAAAGAGAAAACAGTGCCCTTCAAAGCCCCTCTCTTCAGCCTCTGCTTTGTAGTTCTGTCCCCTGTAAGTAAGACAGAGGGTAGGGAGGAGGAATAATAGCTAAGTGTTGAAAAAACATTAGTATCAATTAAGGAGGAAAATTGAAAGGTATAGCTGTGTTGCAGTTAGTCAACCAATATTTATTGACCATCTATTGTGTATTGAAACACAAGGACAGATATGTTGAGGTAAAAGAGTTCCTGTACTCGGAGAACTTAAGAGTATTCTTGAGGAAACTAGATGTAAACATATGAAGTTTACATGATGAGGCAAGATAAAATAATTTCATCATAATTGTTAGTAATTGTCAAATGCAGGATTTAGTTAAGTGTTATGGAAGTTCAGGGCAGGGGTAGACCACTGTGGCCTGGCTAAACCAGAGGGCTTCATGGAAGAAGAATTTTGAGCAGCTGCTTGAAGAATGGGCAGAATTTGGATAGACGGAAAATAGGAAGAAGTTATTTCTGTCCTTCCCTTTAACTGGAATACCAAGTGTGGAAGTCAGGAGAGCAGAGTTACTATGTTAATTTTGAGTCAAAATCGGCAGTTAACCATTTGGGAGAAGTTTAACTTAGAATGAGCCCGAGAAAGCCTATTGATGCTTTCAGCATATTGTAAGCCCTCTTAATTCAGGCCTATAAAACAAAACAAAAACGAAAAAGTTTTTAAAATGCTGGAGGGCATAGAGAAGTGATGGGCATAAGAGAATGCCTATAGAGAAAGAAGGGCATAGAGAAAGTGATGCCATCCAGGATATTCACTATGAAAGCAGCAATATTACATTCAACTTGGACGTTTCAAGCAGTTTAACTGAGGAAAAGAACACACACAATGAAGCCGTGTGTCTCCACTAGGGAAGCCTTAACTGTCAGTTGCACAAAAAGCCTTGGTAACTCCAGAGCATCAAATAAGCTTTCAGAGCTTCTGATCTTGAGACAAATTACCAATCTAAAGAGGAAAGGTTTCTTATATGCCTGCCTTCTTCCTTATCCTCAGAATAAAAGTGATTCTGTTTTTTTCTCAGGATCCTGTTAAGGAAGATATTATTATCATTCTTGTCATTGTGTTCTCTTTTCTCTTTTTCCTGTCCATCTTTCCTTTACTATATCTATGGTAGAGTACACTTGTCGGTGTGTTTTAATAAATTATCTATTTAAAAATATCTAAATCTGTACTCATTGCCATTTACAATTAGATATAAATGGAGATGTAGAGATTGTCAGCTTCATGGTGAATGGGTGAACACAGTCCTTGGGTTGCATGGATTGTTTTTGAAGCAAATCTGGTCAAGTATTGTTTGTTTTTAGACTAGTAATGAACCTGGAAGAATCATAAAGAAAAAGCAAATATTGCTATGTCAGGCAGAGTAGTTTTATTTTTTCTGTGAAACTATAAAATCAAGTAGGATTTTTAGCACTATAATATATAAAAATCTCTAGTCGAAAGAGCCTTCTTTAGTTTAGTATGTGTTATTTGATTTTAAAAAATTAATTTCATTTTTATATGAAACATGTTCCTGTTAGACAATATAGAAATTTATTTTAAAAGTACCCATAATCTTACTAGTCAGAGATGGCTGGTATTAATATTTTGGTATATAGCCTACAAGACTCTAAAAATGAATTCGTCCCATTTGTGTATTTTTGTTTCTTGCCTTTGTCTCCTAGCAGTATACAGAGAATTGCTTTTAATAGTAAAGAAACATAATTTTTAGTAACTACATGGTATTCCATTATATAGATATACCATAATGTAATTAATTATCCTCTTTTGTTAGACGTTTTTTCTTCTTCGCTGTTGTAGATAGTACTGTGATGAAGAAATTTACGTGTATGCCATTTACTTGTTTATTTCCTTAGGATAAATTCCTAGATGTTGAATTTTTGGGAATAAGGGTATGCATATTTTCTTTTGAAAATATTTTCACATTTTAATTTCTATCCATAGTATATGGGAGTGCCTGTTTTCACTTGTTCTTGCTGACTTTGGTAATTGACAATTTTTGTCAATTTGATAGGTGCTAAAAATATCTTGTTTTATGTTGAAAATTTTTTAATACTAGTGAGATTCAGTCTTTTTTAATGTTCGTTGGCCAATTTTATCTCTTCTTTTGTGAGTTGTCTGTATCTTTTGCTCATTATTAATTGCATTTTTATTTCCTTATTGACATATAAGAGCTCTTTGTATAG